>NW_027459396.1:0-342303 GCF_050624435.1 Tenrec ecaudatus | reverse complement strand
CCCCTAGGCTTTAGGCTCCCCTAGGCTAAGGCTAGGGCTCCCCTAGCCTTCAGGCTAGGGCACCCCTAGTCTTTAGGCTCCCCTAGGCTAAGGCTAGGGCTCCCCTAGCCTTCAGGCTAGGGCACCCCTAGGCTTTAGGCTCCCCTAGGCTAAGGCTAGGGCTCCCCTAGCCTTCAGGCTAGGGCACCCCTAGGCTTTAGGCTCCCCTAGGCTAAGGCTAGGGCTCCCCTACCCTTCAGGCTAAGGCACCCCTAGGCTGTAGGCTCCCCTAGGCTAAGGCTAGGGCTCCCCTAGCCTTCAGGCTAGGGCACCCCTAGGCTTTAGGCTCCCCTAGGCTAAGGCTAGGGCTCCCCTAGCCTTCAGGCTAGGGTACTCCTAGGCTTTAGGCTCCCCTAGGCTAAGGCTAGGGCTCCCCTAGCCTTCAGGCTAGGGCACCCCTAGGCTTTAGGCTAGGGCTCCCGTAGGCTAAGGTAGGGCTCCCCTAGCCTTCAGGCTAGGGCACCCCTAGGCTTTAGGCTACGGCTCCCCTAGGCTAAGGCTAGGGCTCCCCTAGCCTTCAGGCTAGGGCACCCCTAGGCTTTAGGCTACGGCTCCCCTAGGCTAAGGCTAGGGCTCCCCTAGCCTTCAGGCTAGGGCACCCCTAGGCTTTAGGCTAGGGCTCCCCTAGGCTAAGGCTAGGGCTCCCCTAGCCTTCAGGCTAGGGCACCCCTAGGTTTTAGGCTAGGGCTCCCCTAGGCTAAGGCTAGGGCTCCCCTAGCCTTCAGGCTAGGGCACCCCTAGGCTTTAGGCTAGGGCTCCCCTAGGCTAAGGCTAGGGCTCCCTTAGACTTCAGGCTAGGGCACCCCTAGGCTTCAGGCTAGGGCTCCCTAGGCTAAGGCTAGGGCTCCCCTAGCCTTCAGGCTAGGGCACCCCTAGGCTTTAGGCCTAGGGCTCCCCTAGGCTAAGGCTAGGGCTACCCTAGCCTTCAGGCGAGGGCACCACTAGGCTTTAGGCTAGGGCTCCCCTAGGCTAAGGCTAGGGCTCCCCTAGCCTTCAGGCGAGGGCACCCCTAGGCTTTAGGCTAGGGCTCCCCTAGGCTAAGGCTAGGGCTCCCCTAGCCTTCAGGCTAGGGCACCCCTAGGCTTTAGGCTAGGGCTCCCCTAGGCTAAGGTTGGGCTCCCCTAGCCTTCAGGCTAGGGCACCCCTAGGCTTTAGGCTAGGGCTCCCCTAGGCTAAGGCTAGGGCTCCCCTAGCCTTCAGGCTAGGGCTCCCCTAGCCTTCAGGCTAGGGCACTCCTAGGCTTTAGGCTAGGGCTCCCCTAGGCTTTAGGCTAGGGGTCCCCTAGCCTTCAGGCTAGGGCTCCCCTAGCCTTCAGTCAAGGGCACCCCAAGGCTTTAGGCTAGGGCTCCCCTAGGCTAAGGCTAGGGCTCCCCTGGCCTTCTGGCTAGGGCACCCCTAGGCTTTAGGCTAGGGCTCCCCTAGGCTAAGGCTAGGACTCCCCTGGCCTTCAGGCTAGGGCACCCCTAGGCTTTAGGCTAGGGCTCCCCTAGGCTAAGGCTAGGGCTCCCCTAGCCTTCAGGCTAGGGCACCCCTAGGCTTTAGGCTAGGACTCCCCTAGGCTAAGGCTAGGGCTCCCCTAGCCTTCAGGCTAGGGCACCCCTAGGCTTTAGGCTAGGGCTCTCCTAGGCTAAGGCTAGGGCTGCCCTAGCCTTCAGGCTAGGGCATCCCTAGGCTTTAGGCTAGGACTCCCCTAGGCTTTAGGCTAGGGGTCCCCTAGCCTTCAGGCTAGGGCTACCCTGGCCTTCAGGCAAGGGCACCCCAAGGCTTTAGGCTAGGGCTTCCCTAGGCTAAGGCTAGGGCTCCCCTGGCCTTCAGGCTAGGGCACCCTAGGCTTTAGGCTAGGGCTCCCCTAGGCTAAGGCTAGGGCTCCCCTGGCCTTCAGGCTAGGGCACCCCTAGGCTTTAGGCTAGGGCTCCCCTAGGCTAAGGCTAGGGCTGCCCTGGCCTTCAGGGTAGGGCACCCCTAGGCTTTAGGCTAGGGCTCCCCTAGGCTAAGGCTAGGGCTCCCCTGGCCTTCAGGCTAGGGCAACCCTAGGCTTTAGGCTAGGGCTCCCCTAGGCTAAGGCTAGGGCTCCCCTGGCCTTCAGGCTAGGGCACCCCTAGGCTTTAGGCTAGGGCTCCCCTAGGCTAAGGCTAGGGCTCCCCTGGCCTTCAGGCTAGGGCACCCCTAGGCTTTAGGGTAGGGCTCCCCTACGCTAAGGCAAGGGCTGCCCTGGCCTTCAGGCTAGGGCACCCCTAGGCTTTAGGCTAGGGCTCCCCTAGGCTAAGGCTAGGGCTCCCCTGGCCTTCAGGCTAGGGCACCCCTAGGCTTTAGGCTAGGGCTCCCCTAGGCTAAGGCTAGGGCTCCCCTGGCCTTCAGGCTAGGGCACCCCTAGGCTTTAGGCTAGGGCTCCCCTAGGCTAAGGCTAGGGCTCCCCTGGCCTTCAGGCTAGGGCACCCCTAGGCTTTAGGCTAGGGCTCCCCTAGGCTAAGGCTAGGGCTCCCCTGGCCTTCAGGCTAGGGCACCCCTAGGCTTTAGGCTCCCCTAGGCTAAGGCTAGGGCTCCCCTGGCCTTCACGCTAGGGCACCCCTAGGCTTTAGGCTCCCCTAGGCTAAGGGTAGTGCTCCCCTGGCCTTCAGGCTAGGGCACCCCTAGGCTTTAGGCTAGAGCTCCCCTAGGCTAAGGCTAGGGCTCCCCTGGCCTTCAGGCTAGGGCACCCCTAGGCTTTAGGCTAGAGCTCCCCTAGGCTAAGGCTAGGGCTCCCCTGGCCTTCAGGCTAGGGCACCCCTAGGCTTTAGGCTAGGGCTCCCCTAGGCTAAGGCTAGGGCTCCCCTGGCCTTCAGGCTAGGGCACCCCTAGGCTTTAGGGTAGGGCTCCCCTACGCTAAGGCAAGGGCTCCCCTGGCCTTCAGGCTAGGGCACCCCTAGTCTTTAGGCTAGGGCTCCCCTAGGCTAAGGCTAGGGCTCCCCTGGCCTTCAGGCTAGGGCACCCCTAGGCTTTAGGCTAGGGCTCCCCTAGGCTAAGGCTAGGGCTCCCCTGGCCTTCCGGCTAGGGCACCCCTAGGCTTTAGGCTAGGGCTCCCCTAGGCTAAGGCTAGGGCTCCCCTGGCCTTCAGGCTAGGGCACCCCTAGGCTTTAGGCTAGGGCTCCCCTAGGCTAAGGCTAGGGCTCCCCTGGCCTTCAGGCTAGGGCACCCCTAGGCTTTAGGCTCCCCTAGGCTAAGGCTAGGGCTCCCCTGGCCTTCACGCTAGGGCACCCCTAGGCTTTAGGCTCCCCTAGGCTAAGGGTAGTGCTCCCCTGGCCTTCAGGCAAGGGCACCCCTAGGCTTTAGGTTCACCTAGGCTAAGGCTAGGGATCCCCGGGCCTTCAGGCTAGGGCACCCCTAGGCTTTAGGCTCCCCTAGGCTAAGGCTAGGGCTCTCTGGCCTTCAGGCTAGGGCACCCCTAGGCTTTAGGCTCCCCTAGGCCAAGGCTAGGGCTCCCCTGCCCTTCAGGCTAGGGCACCACTAGGCTTTAGGCTCCCCTAGGCTAAGGCTAGGGCTCCCCTGGCCTTCAGGTTAGGGCACCCCTAGGCTTTAGGCTCCCCTAGGCTAAGGCTAGGGCTCCCCTGGCCTTCAGGCTAGGGCACCCCTAGGCTTTAGGCTCCCCTAGGCTAAGGCTAGGGCTCCCCTGGCCTTCAGGCTAGGGCAACCCTAGGCTTTAGGCTCCCCTAGGCTAAGGCTAGGGCTCCCCTGGCCTTCAGGCTAGGGCACCCCTAGGCTTTAGGCTCCCTTAGGCTAAGGCTAGGGCTCCCCTGGCCTTCAGGCTAGGGCACCCCTAGGCTTTAGGCTCCCCTAGGCTAAGGCTAGGGCTCCCCTGGCCTTCAGGCTAGGGCACCCCTAGGCTTTAGGCTCCCCTAGGCTAAGGCTAGGGCTCCCCTGGCCTTCAGGCAAGGGCACCCCTAGGCTTTAGGCTCCCCTAGGCTAAGGCTAGGGCTCCCCTGGCCTTCAGGCAAGGGCACCCCTAGGCTTTAGGTTCACCTAGGCTAAGGCTAGGGCTCCCCTGGCCTTCAGGCTAGGGCACCCCTAGGCTTTAGGCTCCCCTAGGCTAAGGCTAGGGCTCCCCTGGCCTTCAGGCTAGGGCACCCCTAGGCTTTAGGCTCCCCTAGGCTAAGGCTAGGGCTCCCCTGGCCTTCAGGCTAGGGCACCCCTAGGCTTTACACCCCCGTAGGCTAAGGCTAGGGCTCCCCTGGCCTTCAGGCTAGGGCACCCTTAGGCTTTAGGCTCCGCTAGGCTAAGGCTAGGGCTCCCCTGGCCTTCAGGCTAGGGCACCCCTAGGCTTTAGGCTCCCCTAGGGTAAGGCTAGGGCTCCCCTGGCCTTCAGGCTAGGGCACCCCTAGGCTTTAGGCTCCCCTAGGCTAAGGCTAGGGCTCCCCTGGCCTTCAGGCTAGGGCACCCCTAGGCTTTAGGCTCCCCTAGGCTGAGGCTAGGGCTCCCCTGGGCTTCAGGCTAGGGCAGCCCTAGGCTTTAGGCTCCCCTAGGCTAAGGCTAGGGCTCCCCTGGCCTTCAGGCTAGGGCACCCCTAGGCTTTAGGCTCCCCTAGGCTAAGGCTAGGGCTCCCCTGGCCTTCAGGCTAGGGCACCCCTAGGCTTTAGGCTCCCCTAGGCTAAGGCTAGGGCTCCCCTGGCCTTCAGGCTAGGGCACCCCTAGGCTTTAGGCTCCCCTAGGCTAAGGCTAGGGCTCCCCTGGCCTTCAGGCTAGGGCACCCCTAGGCTTTAGGCTCCCCTAGGATAAGGCTAGGGCTCCCCTGGCCTTCAGGCTAGGGCACCCCTAGGCTTTAGGCTCCCCTAGCCTAAGGCTAGGGCTCCCCTGGCCTTCAGGCTAGGGCACCCCTAGGCTTTAGGCTCCCCTAGGCTAAGGCTAGGGCTCCCCTGGCCTTCAGGCTAGGGCACCCCTAGGCTTTAGGCTCCCCTAGGCTAAGGCTAGGGCTCCCCTGGCCTTCACGCTAGGGCACCCCTAGGCTTTAGGCTCCCCTAGGCTAAGGCTAGGGCTCCCCTAGCCTTCAGGCTAGGGCACCCCTAGGCTTTAGGCTCCCCTAGGCTAAGGCTAGGGCTCCCCTAGCATTCAGGCTAGGGCACCCCTAGGCTTTAGGTTAGGGCTCCTCTAGGCTAAGGCTAGGGCTCCCCTAGCCTTCAGGCTAGGGCACCCCTAGGATTTAGGCTCCCCTAGGCTAAGGCTAGGGCTCCCCTAGCCTTCAGGCTAGGGCACCCCTAGGCTTTAGGCTCCCCTAGGCTAAGGCTAGGGCTCCCCTAGCCTTCAGGCTAGGGCACCCCTAGGCTTTAGGCTAGGGCTCCCCTAGGCTAAGCCTAGGGCTCCCCTAGCCTTCAGGCTAGGGCACCCCTAGGCTTTAGGCTAGGGCTCCCCTAGGCTAAGGCTAGGGCTCCCCTAGCCTTCAGGCTAGGGCACCCCTAGGCTTTAGGCTAGGGCTCCCCTAGGCTAAGGCTAGGGCTCCCCTAGCCTTCAGGCTAGGGCACCCCTAGGCTTTAGGCTAGGGCTCCCCTAGGCTAAGGCTAGGGCTCCCCTAGCCTTCAGGCTAGGGCACCCCTAGGCTTTAGGCTAGGGCTCCCCTAGGCTAAAGCTAGGGCTCCCCTAGCCTTCAGGCTAGGGCACCCCTAGGCTTTAGGCTAGGGCTCCCCTAGGCTAAGGCTAGGGCTCCCCTAGCCTTCAGGCTAGGGCACCCATAGGCTTTAGGCTACGGTTCCCCTAGGCTAAGGCTAGGGCTCCCCTAGCCTTCAGGGTAGGGCACCCCTAGGCTTTAGGCTAGGGCTCCCCTAGGCTAAGGCTAGGGCTCCCCTAGCCTTCAGGCTAGGGCACCCCTAGGCTTTAGACTCCCCTAGGCTAAGGCTAGGGCTCCCCTAGCCTTCAGGCTAGGGCACCCCTAGGCTTTAGGCTAGGGCTCCCCTAGGCTAAGGCTAGGGCTCCCCTAGCCTTCAGGCTAGGGCACCCCTAGGCTTTAGGCTAGGGCTCCCCTAGGCTAAGGCTAGGGCTCCCCTAGCCTTCAGGCTAGGGCACCCCTAGGCTTTAGGCTAGGGCTCCCCTAGGCTAAGGCTAGGGCTCCCCTAGCCTTCAGGCTAGGGCAACCCTAGGTTTTGGGCTAGGGCTCCCCTAGGCTACGGCTAGGGCTCCCCTAGCCTTCAGGCTAGGGCACCCCTAGGCTTTAGGCTAGGGCTCCCCTAGGCTAAGGCTAGGGCTCCCCTAGCCTTCAGGCTAGGGCACCCCTAGGCTTTAGGCTAGGGCTCCCCTAGGCTAAGGCTAGGGCTCCCCTAGCCTTCAGGCTAGGGCACCCCTAGGCTTCAGGCTAGGGCTCCCCTAGGCTAAGGCTAGGGCTCCCCTAGCCTTCAGGCTAGGGCACCTCTAGGCTTTATCCTAGGGCTTCCCTAGGCTAAGGCTAGGGCTCCCCTTGCCTTCAGGCTAGGGCACCCCTAGGCTTTAGGCTAGGGCTCCCCTAGGCTAAGGCTAGGGCTCCCCTTGCCTTCAGGCTAGGGCACCCCTAGGCTTTAGGCTAGGGCTCCCCTAGGCTAAGGCTAGGGCTCCCCTTGCCTTCAGGCTAGGGCACCCCTAGGCTTTAGGCTAGGGCTCCCCTAGGCTAAGGCTAGGGCTCCCCTAGCCTTCAGGCTAGGGCACCCCTAGGCTTTAGGCTATGGCTCCCCTAGTCTAAGGCTAGGGCTAACGTAGGCTTCAGGCTAGGGCACCCCTAGGCTTTAGGCTAGGGCTCCCCTAGGCTAAGGCTAGGAATCCCCTAGGCTAAGGCTAGGGCTCCCCTAGCCTTCAGGCTAGGGCACCCCTAGGTTTTAGGCTAGGGCTCCCCTAGGCTAAGGCTAGGGCTCCCCTAGCCTTCAGGCTAGGGCACCCCTAGGCTTTAGGCTAGGGCTCCCCTAGGCTAAGGCCTAGGCTCCCCTAGCCTTCATGCTAGGGCACCCCTAGGCTTTAGGCTAGGGCTCCCCTAGGCTAAGGCTAGGGCTCCCCTAGCCTTCAGGCTAGGGCACCCCTAGGCTTTAGGCTAGGGCTACCCTAGGCTAAGGCTAGGGCTCCCCTAGACTTCAGGCTAGGGCACCCCTAGGCTTTAGGCTAGGGCTCCCCTAGGCTAAGGCTAGGGCTCCCCTAGCCTTCAGGCTAGGGCACCAATAGGCTTTAGGCTCCCCTAGGCTAAGGCTAGGGCTCCCCTAGCCTTCAGGCTAGGGCACCCCTAGGCTTTAGGCTCCCCTAGGCTAAGGCTAGGGCTCCCCTAGCCTTCAGGCTAGGGCACCCCTAGGCTTTAGGCTCCCCTAGGCTAAGGCTAGGGCTCCCCTAGCCTTCAGGCTAGGGCACCCCTAGGCTTTAGGCTCCCCTAGGCTAAGGCTAGGGCTCCGGTAGCCTTCAGGCTAGGGCACCCCTAGGCTTTAGGCTCCCCTAGGCTAAGGCTAGGGCTCCCCTAGCCTTCAGGCTAGGGCACCCCTAGGCTTCAGGCTAGGGCTCCCCTAGGCTAAGCCTAGAGCTCCCCTAGCCTTCAGGATAGGGCACCCCTAGGCTTTAGGCTACCCTAGGCTAAGGCTAGGGCTCCCCTAGCCTTCAGGCTAGGGCACCCCTTGGCTTTAGGCTCCTCTAGGCTAAGGCTAGGGCTCCCCTAGCCTTCAGGCTAGGGCACCTCTAGGCTTTAGGCTCCCCTAGGCTAAGGCTAGGGCTCCTCTAGCCTTCAGGCTAGGGCACCCCTAGGCTTTAGGCACCCCTAGGCTAAGGCTAGGGCTCCCCTAGCCTTCAGGCTAGGGCACCCCTAGGCTTTAGGCTCCCCTAGGCTGAGGCTAGGGCTCCCCTAGCCTTCAGGCTACGGCACCCCTAGGCTTTAGGCTAGGGCTCCCCTAGGATAAGGCTAGGGCTCCCCTAGCCCTCAGGCTAGGGCACCCCTAGGCTTTAGGCACCCCTAGGCTAAGGCTAGGGCTCCCCTAGCCTTCAGGCTACGGCACCCCTAGGCTTTAGGCTAGGGCTCCCCTAGGCTAAGGCTAGGGCTCCCCTAGCCTTCAGGCTAGGGCACCCCTAGGCTTTAGGCTCCCCTAGGCTAAGGCTAGGGCTCCCCTAGCCTTCAGGCTAGGGCACCCCTAGGCTTCAGGCTAGGGCACCCCTAGGCTTCAGGCTAGGGCTCCCCTAGGCTAAGGCTAGGGCTCCCCTAGCCTTCAGGCTAGGGCACCCCTAGCCTTTAGGCTAGGGCTCCCCTAGGCTAAGGCTAGGGCTGCCCTAGCCTTCAGGCTAGGGCACCCCTAGGCTTTAGGCTAGGACTCCCCTAGGCTTTAGGCTAGGGGTCCCCTAGCCTTCAGGCTAGGGCTACCCTGGCCTTCAGGCAAGGGCACCCCAAGGCTTTAGGCTAGGGCTCCCCTAGGCTAAGGCTATGGCTCCCCTGGCCTTCAGGCTAGGGCACCCTAGGCTTTAGGCTAGGGCTCCCCTAGGCTAAGGCTAGGGCTCCCCTGGCCTTCAGGCTAGGGCACCCCTAGGCTTTAGGCTAGGGCTCCCCTAGGCTAAGGCTAGGGCTCCCCTGGCCTTCAGGGTAGGGCACCCCTAGGCTTTAGGCTAGGGCTCCCCTAGGCTAAGGCTAGGGCTCCCCTGGCCTTCAGGCTAGGGCAGCCCTAGGCTTTAGGCTAGGGCTCCCCTAGGCTAAGGCTAGGGCTCCCCTGGCCTTCAGGCTAGGGCACCCCTAGGCTTTAGGCTAGGGCTCCTCTAGCCTAAGGCTAGGGCTCCCCTGGCCTTCAGGCTAGGGCACCCCTGGGCTTTAGGCTAAGGCTCCCCTAGCCTAAGGCTAGGGTTCCCCTGGCCTTCAGGCTAGGGCACCCCTAGGCTTTAGGCTAGGGCTCCCCTAGGCTAAGGCTAGGGCTCCCCTGGCCTTCAGGCTAGGGTACCCCTAGGCTTTAGGCTAGGGCACCACTAGGCTAAGGCTAGGCTCCCCTGGCCTTCAGGCTAGGGCACCCCTAGGCTTTAGGCTAGGGCTCCCCTAGGCTAAGGCTAGGGCTCCCCTGGCCTTCAGGCTAGGGCACCCCTAGGCTTTAGGCTAGGGCTCCCCTAGGCTAAGGCTAGGGCTCCCCTGGCCTTCAGGCTAGGGCACCCCTAGGCTTTAGGCTAGGGCTCCCCTAGGCTAAGGCTAGGGCTCCCCTGGCCTTCAGGCTAGGGCACCCCTAGGCTTTAGGCTAGGGCTCCCCTAGGCTAAGGCTAGGGCTCCCCTGGCCTTCAGGCTAGGGCACCCCTAGGCTTTAGGCTAGGGCTCCCCTAGGCTAAGGCTAGGGCTCCCCTGGCCTTCAGGCAAGGGCACCCCTAGGCTTTAGGTTCACCTGTGCTAAGGCTAGGGCTCCCCTGGCCTTCAGGCTAGGGCACCCCTAGGCTTTAGGCTCCCCTAGGCTAAGGCTAGGGCTCCCCTGGCCTTCAGGCTAGGGCACCCCTAGGCTTTAGGCTCCCCTAGGCTAAGGCTAGGGCTCCCCTGGCCTTCAGGCTAGGGCACCCCTAGGCTTTACACCCCCGTAGGCTAAGGCTAGGGCTCCCCTGGCCTTCAGGCTAGGGCACCCTTAGGCTTTAGGCTCCGCTAGGCTAAGGCTAGGGCTCCCCTGGCCTTCAGGCTAGGGCACCCCTAGGCTTTAGGCTCCCCTAGGGTAAGGCTAGGGCTCCCCTGGCCTTCAGGCTAGGGCACCCCTAGGCTTTAGGCTCCCCTAGGCTAAGGCTAGGGCTCCCCTGGCCTTCAGGCTAGGGCACCCCTAGGCTTTAGGCTCCCCTAGGCTGAGGCTAGGGCTCCCCTTGGCTTCAGGCTAGGGCAGCCCTAGGCTTTAGGCTCCCCTAGGCTAAGGCTAGGGCTCCCCTGGCCTTCAGGCTAGGGCACCCCTAGGCTTTAGGCTCCCCTAGGCTAAGGCTAGGGCTCCCCTGGCCTTCAGGCTAGGGCACCCCTAGGCTTTAGGCTCCCCTAGGCTAAGGCTAGGGCTCCCCTGGCCTTCAGGCTAGGGCACCCCTAGGCTTTAGGCTCCCCTAGGCTAAGGCTAGGGCTCCCCTGGCCTTCAGGCTAGGGCACCCCTAGGCTTTAGGCTCCCCTAGGATAAGGCTAGGGCTCCCCTGGCCTTCAGGCTAGGGCACCCCTAGGCTTTAGGCTCCCCTAGCCTAAGGCTAGGGCTCCCCTGGCCTTCAGGCTAGGGCACCCCTAGGCTTTAGGCTCCCCTAGGCTAAGGCTAGGGCTCCCCTGGCCTTCAGGCTAGGGCACCCCTAGGCTTTAGGCTCCCCAAGGCTAAGGCTAGGGCTCCCCTGGCCTTCACGCTAGGGCACCCCTAGGCTTTAGGCTCCCCTAGGCTAAGGCTAGGGCTCCCCTAGCCTTCAGGCTAGGGCACCCCTAGGCTTTAGGCTCCCCTAGGCTAAGGCTAGGGCTCCCCTAGCATTCAGGCTAGGGCACCCCTAGGCTTTAGGTTAGGGCTCCTCTAGGCTAAGGCTAGGGCTCCCCTAGCCTTCAGGCTAGGGCACCCCTAGGATTTAGGCTCCCCTAGGCTAAGGCTAGGGCTCCCCTAGCCTTCAGGCTAGGGCACCCCTAGGCTTTAGGCTCCCCTAGGCTAAGGCTAGGGCTCCCCTAGCCTTCAGGCTAGGGCACCCCTAGGCTTTAGGCTAGGGCTCCCCTAGGCTAAGCCTAGGGCTCCCCTAGCCTTCAGGCTAGGGCACCCCTAGGCTTTAGGCTAGGGCTCCCCTAGGCTAAGGCTAGGGCTCCCCTAGCCTTCAGGCTAGGGCACCCCTAGGCTTTAGGCTAGGGCTCCCCTAGGCTAAGGCTAGGGCTCCCCTAGCCTTCAGGCTAGGGCACCCCTAGGCTTTAGGCTAGGGCTCCCCTAGGCTAAGGCTAGGGCTCCCCTAGCCTTCAGGCTAGGGCACCCCTAGGCTTTAGGCTAGGGCTCCCCTAGGCTAAAGCTAGGGCTCCCCTAGCCTTCAGGCTAGGGCACCCCTAGGCTTTAGGCTAGGGCTCCCCTAGGCTAAGGCTAGGGCTCCCCTAGCCTTCAGGCTAGGGCACCCATAGGCTTTAGGCTACGGTTCCCCTAGGCTAAGGCTAGGGCTCCCCTAGCCTTCAGGGTAGGGCACCCCTAGGCTTTAGGCTAGGGCTCCCCTAGGCTAAGGCTAGGGCTCCCCTAGCCTTCAGGCTAGGGCACCCCTAGGCTTTAGACTCCCCTAGGCTAAGGCTAGGGCTCCCCTAGCCTTCAGGCTAGGGCACCCCTAGGCTTTAGGCTAGGGCTCCCCTAGGCTAAGGCTAGGGCTCCCCTAGCCTTCAGGCTAGGGCACCCCTAGGCTTTAGGCTAGGGCTCCCCTAGGCTAAGGCTAGGGCTCCCCTAGCCTTCAGGCTAGGGCACCCCTAGGCTTTAGGCTAGGGCTCCCCTAGGCTAAGGCTAGGGCTCCCCTAGCCTTCAGGCTAGGGCAACCCTAGGTTTTGGGCTAGGGCTCCCCTAGGCTACGGCTAGGGCTCCCCTAGCCTTCAGGCTAGGGCACCCCTAGGCTTTAGGCTAGGGCTCCCCTAGGCTAAGGCTAGGGCTCCCCTAGCCTTCAGGCTAGGGCACCCCTAGGCTTTAGGCTAGGGCTCCCCTAGGCTAAGGCTAGGGCTCCCCTAGCCTTCAGGCTAGGGCACCCCTAGGCTTCAGGCTAGGGCTCCCCTAGGCTAAGGCTAGGGCTCCCCTAGCCTTCAGGCTAGGGCACCTCTAGGCTTTATCCTAGGGCTTCCCTAGGCTAAGGCTAGGGCTCCCCTGGCCTTCAGGCTAGGGCACCCCTAGGCTTTAGGCTCCCCTAGGCTAAGGCTAGGGCTCCCCTGGCCTTCAGGCTAGGGCACCCCTAGGCTTTAGGCTCCCCTAGGCTGAGGCTAGGGCTCCCCTGGGCTTCAGGCTAGGGCAGCCCTAGGCTTTAGGCTCCCCTAGGCTAAGGCTAGGGCTCCCCTGGCCTTCAGGCTAGGGCACCCCTAGGCTTTAGGCTCCCCTAGGCTAAGGCTAGGGCTCCCCTGGCCTTCAGGCTAGGGCACCCCTAGGCTTTAGGCTCCCCTAGGCTAAGGCTAGGGCTCCCCTGGCCTTCAGGCTAGGGCACCCCTAGGCTTTAGGCTCCCCTAGGATAAGGCTAGGGCTCCCCTGGCCTTCAGGCTAGGGCACCCCTAGGCTTTAGGCTCCCCTAGCCTAAGGCTAGGGCTCCCCTGGCCTTCAGGCTAGGGCACCCCTAGGCTTTAGGCTCCCCTAGGCTAAGGCTAGGGCTCCCCTGGCCTTCAGGCTAGGGCACCCCTAGGCTTTAGGCTCCCCTAGGCTAAGGCTAGGGCTCCCCTGGCCTTCACGCTGGGGCACCCCTAGGCTTTAGGCTCCCCTAGGCTAAGGCTAGGGCTCCCCTAGCCTTCAGGCTAGGGCACCCCTAGGCTTTAGGCTCCCCTAGGCTAAGGCTAGGGCTCCACTAGCATTCAGGCTAGGGCACCCCTAGGCTTTAGGTTAGGGCTCCTCTAGGCTAAGGCTAGGGCTCCCCTAGCCTTCAGGCTAGGGCACCCCTAGGATTTAGGCTCCCCTAGGCTAAGGCTAGGGCTCCCCTAGCCTTCAGGCTAGGGCACCCCTAGGCTTTAGGCTCCCCTAGGCTAAGGCTAGGGCTCCCCTAGCCTTCAGGCTAGGGCACCCCTAGGCTTTAGGCTAGGGCTCCCCTAGGCTAAGCCTAGGGCTCCCCTAGCCTTCAGGCTAGGGCAACCCTAGGCTTTAGGCTAGGGCTCCCCTAGGCTAAGGCTAGGGCTCCCCTAGCCTTCAGGCTAGGGCACCCCTAGGCTTTAGGCTAGGGCTCCCCTAGGCTAAGGCTAGGGCTCCCCTAGCCTTCAGGCTAGGGCACCCCTAGGCTTTAGGCTAGGGCTCCCCTAGGCTAAGGCTAGGGCTCCCCTAGCCTTCAGGCTAGGGCACCCCTAGGCTTTAGGCTAGGGCTCCCCTAGGCTAAAGCTAGGGCTCCCCTAGCCTTCAGGCTAGGGCACCCCTAGGCTTTAGGCTAGGGCTCCCCTAGGCTAAGGCTAGGGCTCCCCTAGCCTTCAGGCTAGGGCACCCATAGGCTTTAGGCTACGGTTCCCCTTAGGCTAAGGCTAGGGCTCCCCTAGCCTTCAGGGTAGGGCACCCCTAGGCTTTAGGCTAGGGCTCCCCTAGGCTAAGGCTAGGGCTCCCCTAGCCTTCAGGCTAGGGCACCCCTAGGCTTTAGACTCCCCTAGGCTAAGGCTAGGGCTCCCCTAGCCTTCAGGCTAAGGCACCCCTAGGCTTTAGGCTAGGGCTCCCCTAGGCTAAGGCTAGGGCTCCCCTAGCCTTCAGGCTAGGGCACCCCTAGGCTTTAGGCTAGGGCTCCCCTAGGCTAAGGCTAGGGCTCCCCTAGCCTTCAGGCTAGGGCACCCCTAGGCTTTAGGCTAGGGCTCCCCTAGGCTAAGGCTAGGGCTCCCCTAGCCTTCAGGCTAGGGCAACCCTAGGTTTTGGGCTAGGGCTCCCCTAGGCTACGGCTAGGGCTCCCCTAGCCTTCAGGCTAGGGCACCCCTAGGCTTTAGGCTAGGGCTCCCCTAGGCTAAGGCTAGGGCTCCCCTAGCCTTCAGGCTAGGGCACCCCTAGGCTTTAGGCTAGGGCTCCCCTAGGCTAAGGCTAGGGCTCCCCTAGCCTTCAGGCTAGGGCACCCCTAGGCTTCAGGCTAGGGCTCCCCTAGGCTAAGGCTAGGGCTCCCCTAGCCTTCAGGCTAGGGCACCTCTAGGCTTTATCCTAGGGCTTCCCTAGGCTAAGGCTAGGGCTCCCCTTGCCTTCAGGCTAGGGCACCCCTAGGCTTTAGGCTAGGGCTCCCCTAGGCTAAGGCTAGGGCTCCCCTTGCCTTCAGGCTAGGGCACCCCTAGGCTTTAGGCTAGGGCTCCCCTAGGCTAAGGCTAGGGCTCCCCTTGCCTTCAGGCTAGGGCACCCCTAGGCTTTAGGCTAGGGCTCCCCTAGGCTAAGGCTAGGGCTCCCCTAGCCTTCAGGCTAGGGCACCCCTAGGCTTTAGGCTATGGCTCCCCTAGTCTAAGGCTAGGGCTAACGTAGCCTTCAGGCTAGGGCACCCCTAGGCTTTAGGCTAGGGCTCCCCTAGGCTAAGGCTAGGAATCCCCTAGGCTAAGGCTAGGGCTCCCCTAGCCTTCAGGCTAGGGCACCCCTAGGTTTTAGGCTAGGGCTCCCCTAGGCTAAGGCTAGGGCTCCCCTAGCCTTCAGGCTAGGGCACCCCTAGGCTTTAGGCTAGGGCTCCCCTAGGCTAAGGCCTAGGCTCCCCTAGCCTTCATGCTAGGGCACCCCTAGGCTTTAGGCTAGGGCTCCCCTAGGCTAAGGCTAGGGCTCCCCTAGCCTTCAGGCTAGGGCACCCCTAGGCTTTAGGCTAGGGCTACCCTAGGCTAAGGCTAGGGCTCCCCTAGCCTTCAGGCTAGGGCACCCCTAGGCTTTAGGCTAGGGCTCCCCTCGGCTAAGGCTAGGGCTCCCCTAGCCTTCAGGCTAGGGCACCCCTAGGCTTTAGGCTAGGGCTCCCCTAGGATAAGGCTAGGGCTCCCCTAGCCTTCAGGCTAGGGCACCACTAGGCTTTAGGCTAGGGCTCCCCTAGGCTAAGGCTAGGGCTCCCCTAGCCTTCAGGCTAGGGCACCCCTAGGCTTTAGGCTCCCCTAGGCTAAGGCTAGGGCTCCCCTAGCCTTCAGGCTAGGGCACCCCTAGGCTATAGGCTCCCCTAGGCTAAGGCTAGGGCTCCCCTAGCCTTCAGGCTAGGGCACCCCTAGGCTTTAGGCTCCCTTAGGCTAAGGCTAGGGCTCCGGTAGCCTTCAGGCTAGGGCACCCCTAGGCTTTAGGCTCCCCTAGGCTAAGGCTAGGGCTCCCCTAGCCTTCAGGCTAGGGCACCCCTAGGCTTCAGGCTAGGGCTCCCCTAGGCTAAGCCTAGAGCTCCCCTAGCCTTCAGGATAGGGCACCCCTAGGCTTTAGGCTACCCTAGGCTAAGGCTAGGGCTCCCCTAGCCTTCAGGCTAGGGCACCCCTAGGCTTTAGGCTCCCCTAGGCTAAGGCTAGGGCTCCCCTAGCCTTCAGGCTAGGGCACCTCTAGGCTTTAGGCTCCCCTAGGCTAAGGCTAGGGCTCCTCTAGCCTTCAGGCTAGGGCACCCCTAGGCTTTAGGCACCCCTAGGCTAAGGCTAGGGCTCCCCTAGCCTTCAGGCTAGGGCACCCCTAGGCTTTAGGCTCCCCTAGGCTGAGGCTAGGGCTCCCCTAGCCTTCAGGCTACTGCACCCCTAGGCTTTAGGCTAGGGCTCCCCTAGGATAAGGCTAGGGCTCCCCTAGCCCTCAGGCTAGGGCACCCCTAGGCTTTAGGCACCCCTAGGCTAAGGCTAGGGCTCCCCTAGCCTTCAGGCTAAGGCACCCCTAGGCTTTAGGCTAGGGCTCCCCTAGGCTAAGGCTAGGGCTCCCCTAGCCTTCAGGCTAGGGCACCCCTAGGCTTTAGGCTCCCCTAGGCTAAGGCTAGGGCTCCCCTAGCCTTCAGGCTAGGGCACCCCTAGGCTTCAGGCTAGGGCACCCCTAGGCTTCAGGCTAGGGCTCCCCTAGGCTAAGGCTAGGGCTCCCCTAGCCTTCAGGCTAGGGCACCCCTAGCCTTTAGGCTAGGGCTCCCCTAGGCTAAGGCTAGGGCTGCCCTAGCCTTCAGGCTAGGGCACCCCTAGGCTTTAGGCTAGGACTCCCCTAGGCTTTAGGCTAGGGGTCCCCTAGCCTTCAGGCTAGGGCTACCCTGGCCTTCAGGCAAGGGCACCCCAAGGCTTTAGGCTAGGGCTCCCCTAGGGTAAGGCTATGGCTCCCCTGGCCTTCAGGCTAGGGCACCCTAGGCTTTAGGCTAGGGCTCCCCTAGGCTAAGGCTAGGGCTCCCCTGGCCTTCAGGCTAGGGCACCCCTAGGCTTTAGGCTAGGGCTCCCCTAGGCTAAGGCTAGGGCTCCCCTGGCCTTCAGGGTAGGGCACCCCTAGGCTTTAGGCTAGGGCTCCCCTAGGCTAAGGCTAGGGCTCCCCTGGCCTTCAGGCTAGGGCACCCCTAGGCTTTAGGCTAGGGCTCCCCTAGGCTAAGGCTAGGGCTCCCCTGGCCTTCAGGCTAGGGCACCCCTAGGCTTTAGGCTAGGGCTCCCCTAGCCTAAGGCTAGGGCTCCCCTGGCCTTCAGGCTAGGGCACCCCTAGGCTTTAGGCTAAGGCTCCCCTAGCCTAAGGCTAGGGTTCCCCTGGCCTTCAGGCTAGGGCACCCCTAGGCTTTAGGCTAGGGCTCCCCTAGGCTAAGGCTAGGGCTCCCCTGGCCTTCAGGCTAGGGTACCCCTAGGCTTTAGGCTAGGGCACCCCTAGGCTAAGGCTAGGCTCCCCTGGCCTTCAGGCTAGGGCACCCCTAGGCTTTAGGCTAGGGCTCCCCTAGGCTAAGGCTAGGGCTCCCCTAGCCTTCAGGCTAGGGCACCCCTAGGCTTTAGGCTAGGGCTACCCTAGGCTAAGGCTAGGGCTCCCCTGGCCTTCAGGCTAGGGCACCCCTAGGCTTTAGGCTAGGGCTCCCCTAGGCTAAGGCTAGGGCTCCCCTGGCCTTCAGGCTAGGGCACCCCTAGGCTTTAGGCTAGGGCTCCCCTAGGCTAAGGCTAGGGCTCCCCTGGCCTTCAGGCTAGGGCACCCCTAGGCTTTAGGCTAGGGCTCCCCTAGGCTAAGGCTAGGGCTCCCCTGGCCTTCAGGCAAGGGCACCCCTAGGCTTTAGGTTCACCTAGGCTAAGGCTAGGGCTCCCCTGGCCTTCAGGCTAGGGCACCCCTAGGCTTTAGGCTCCCCTAGGCTAAGGCTAGGGCTCCCCTGGCCTTCAGGCTAGGGCACCCCTAGGCTTTAGGCTCCCCTAGGCTAAGGCTAGGGCTCCCCTGGCCTTCAGGCTAGGGCACCCCTAGGCTTTACACCCCCGTAGGCTAAGGCTAGGGCTCCCCTGGCCTTCAGGCTAGGGCACACTTAGGCTTTAGGCTCCGCTAGGCTAAGGCTAGGGCTCCCCTGGCCTTCAGGCTAGGGCACCCCTAGGCTTTAGGCTCCCCTAGGGTAAGGCTAGGGCTCCCCTGGCCTTCAGGCTAGGGCACCCCTAGGCTTTAGGCTCCCCTAGGCTAAGGCTAGGGCTCCCCTGGCCTTCAGGCTAGGGCACCCCTAGGCTTTAGGCTCCCCTAGGCTGAGGCTAGGGCTCCCCTGGGCTTCAGGCTAGGGCAGCCCTAGGCTTTAGGCTCCCCTAGGCTAAGGCTAGGGCTCCCCTGGCCTTCAGGCTAGGGCACCCCTAGGCTTTAGGCTCCCCTAGGCTAAGGCTAGGGCTCCCCTGGCCTTCAGGCTAGGGCACCCCTAGGCTTTAGGCTCCCCTAGGCTAAGGCTAGGGCTCCCCTGGCCTTCAGGCTAGGGCACCCCTAGGCTTTAGGCTCCCCTAGGCTAAGGCTAGGGCTCCCCTGGCCTTCAGGCTAGGGCACCCCTAGGCTTTAGGCTCCCCTAGGATAAGGCTAGGGCTCCCCTGGCCTTCAGGCTAGGGCACCCCTAGGCTTTAGGCTCCCCTAGCCTAAGGCTAGGGCTCCCCTGGCCTTCAGGCTAGGGCACCCCTAGGCTTTAGGCTCCCCTAGGCTAAGGCTAGGGCTCCCCTGGCCTTCAGGCTAGGGCACCCCTAGGCTTTAGGCTCCCCTAGGCTAAGGCTAGGGCTCCCCTGGCCTTCACGCTAGGGCACCCCTAGGCTTTAGGCTCCCCTAGGCTAAGGCTAGGGCTCCCCTAGCCTTCAGGCTAGGGCACCCCTAGGCTTTAGGCTCCCCTAGGCTAAGGCTAGGGCTCCCCTAGCATTCAGGCTAGGGCACCCCTAGGCTTTAGGTTAGGGCTCCTCTAGGCTAAGGCTAGGGCTCCCCTAGCCTTCAGGCTAGGGCACCCCTAGGATTTAGGCTCCCCTAGGCTAAGGCTAGGGCTCCCCTAGCCTTCAGGCTAGGGCACCCCTAGGCTTTAGGCTCCCCTAGGCTAAGGCTAGGGCTCCCCTAGCCTTCAGGCTAGGGCACCCCTAGGCTTTAGGCTAGGGCTCCCCTAGGCTAAGCCTAGGGCTCCCCTAGCCTTCAGGCTAGGGCACCCCTAGGCTTTAGGCTAGGGCTCCCCTAGGCTAAGGCTAGGGCTCCCCTAGCCTTCAGGCTAGGGCACCCCTAGGCTTTAGGCTAGGGCTCCCCTAGGCTAAGGCTAGGGCTCCCCTAGCCTTCAGGCTAGGGCACCCCTAGGCTTTAGGCTAGGGCTCCCCTAGGCTAAGGCTAGGGCTCCCCTAGCCTTCAGGCTAGGGCACCCCTAGGCTTTAGGCTAGGGCTCCCCTAGGCTAAAGCTAGGGCTCCCCTAGCCTTCAGGCTAGGGCACCCCTAGGCTTTAGGCTAGGGCTCCCCTAGGCTAAGGCTAGGGCTCCCCTAGCCTTCAGGCTAGGGCACCCATAGGCTTTAAGCTACGGTTCCCCTAGGCTAAGGCTAGGGCTCCCCTAGCCTTCAGGGTAGGGCACCCCTAGGCTTTAGGCTAGGGCTCCCCTAGGCTAAGGCTAGGGCTCCCCTAGCCTTCAGGCTAGGGCACCCCTAGGCTTTAGACTCCCCTAGGCTAAGGCTAGGGCTCCCCTAGCCTTCAGGCTAGGGCACCCCTAGGCTTTAGGCTAGGGCTCCCCTAGGCTAAGGCTAGGGCTCCCCTAGCCTTCAGGCTAGGGCACCCCTAGGCTTTAGGCTAGGGCTCCCCTAGGCTAAGGCTAGGGCTCCCCTTGCCTTCAGGCTAGGGCACCCCTAGGCTTTAGGCTAGGGCTCCCCTAGGCTAAGGCTAGGGCTCCCCTAGCCTTCAGGCTAGGGCAACCCTAGGTTTTGGGCTAGGGCTCCCCTAGGCTACGGCTAGGGCTCCCCTAGCCTTCAGGCTAGGGCACCCCTAGGCTTTAGGCTAGGGCTCCCCTAGGCTAAGGCTAGGGCTCCCCTAGCCTTCAGGCTAGGGCACCCCTAGGCTTTAGGCTAGGGCTCCCCTAGGCTAAGGCTAGGGCTCCCCTAGCCTTCAGGCTAGGGCACCCCTAGGCTTCAGGCTAGGGCTCCCCTAGGCTAAGGCTAGGGCTCCCCTAGCCTTCAGGCTAGGGCACCTCTAGGCTTTATCCTAGGGCTTCCCTAGGCTAAGGCTAGGGCTCCCCTTGCCTTCAGGCTAGGGCACCCCTAGGCTTTAGGCTAGGGCTCCCCTAGGCTAAGGCTAGGGCTCCCCTTGCCTTCAGGCTAGGGCACCCCTAGGCTTTAGGCTAGGGCTCCCCTAGGCTAAGGCTAGGGCTCCCCTTGCCTTCAGGCTAGGGCACCCCTAGGCTTTAGGCTAGGGCTCCCCTAGGCTAAGGCTAGGGCTCCCCTAGCCTTCAGGCTAGGGCACCCCTAGGCTTTAGGCTATGGCTCCCCTAGGCTAAGGCTAGGGCTAACGTAGCCTTCAGGCTAGGGCACCCCTAGGCTTTAGGCTAGGGCTCCCCTAGGCTAAGGCTAGGAATCCCCTAGGCTAAGGCTAGGGCTCCCCTAGCCTTCAGGCTAGGGCACCCCTAGGTTTTAGGCTAGGGCTCCCCTAGGCTAAGGCTAGGGCTCCCCTAGCCTTCAGGCTAGGGCATCCCTAGGCTTTAGGCTAGGGCTCCCCTAGGCTAAGGCCTAGGCTCCCCTAGCCTTCATGCTAGGGCACCCCTAGGCTTTAGGCTAGGGCTCCCCTAGGCTAAGGCTAGGGCTCCCCTAGCCTTCAGGCTAGGGCACCCCTAGGCTTTAGGCTAGGGCTACCCTAGGCTAAGGCTAGGGCTCCCCTAGACTTCAGGCTAGGGCACCCCTAGGCTTTAGGCTAGGGCTCCCCTAGGCTAAGGCTAGGGCTCCCCTAGCCTTCAGGCTAGGGCACCCCTAGGCTTTAGGCTCCCCTAGGCTAAGGCTAGGGCTCCCCTAGCCTTCAGGCTAGGGCACCCCTAGGCTTTAGGCTCCCCTAGGCTAAGGCTAGGGCTCCCCTAGCCTTCAGGCTAGGGCACCCCTAGGCTTTAGGCTCCCCTAGGCTAAGGCTAGGGCTCCCCTAGCCTTCAGGCTAGGGCACCCCTAGGCTTTAGGCTAGGGCTCCCCTAGGCTAAGGCTAGGGCTCCCATAGCCTTCAGGCTAGGGCACCCCTAGGCTTTAGGCTAGGGCTCCCCTAGGCTAAGGCTAGGGCTCCCCTAGCCTTCAGGCTAGGGCACCCCTAGGCTTTAGGCTAGGGCTCCCCTAGGATAAGGCTAGGGCTCCCCTAGCCTTCAGGCTAGGGCACCACTAGGCTTTAGGCTAGGGCTCCCCTAGGCTAAGGCTAGGGCTCCCCTAGCCTTCAGGCTAGGGCACCCCTAGGCTTTAGGCTCCCCTAGGCTAAGGCTAGGGCTCCCCTAGCCTTCAGGCTAGGGCACCCCTAGGCTATAGGCTCCCCTAGGCTAAGGCTAGGGCTCCCCTAGCCTTCAGGCTAGGGCACCCCTAGGCTTTAGGCTCCCCTAGGCTAAGGCTAGGGCTCCGGTAGCCTTCAGGCTAGGGCACCCCTAGGCTTTAGGCTCCCCTAGGCTAAGCCTAGAGCTCCCCTAGCCTTCAGGATAGGGCACCCCTAGGCTTTAGGCTACCCTAGGCTAAGGCTAGGGCTCCCCTAGCCTTCAGGCTAGGGCACCCCTAGGCTTTAGGCTCCCCTAGGCTAAGGCTAGGGCTCCCCTAGCCTTCAGGCTAGGGTACCTCTAGGCTTTAGGCTCCCCTAGGCTAAGGCTAGGGCTCCTCTAGCCTTCAGGCTAGGGCACCCCTAGGCTTTAGGCACCCCTAGGCTAAGGCTAGGGCTCCCCTAGCCTTCAGGCTAGGGCACCCCTAGGCTTTAGGCTCCCCTAGGCTGAGGCTAGGGCTCCCCTAGCCTTCAGGCTACGGCACCCCTAGGCTTTAGGCTAGGGCTCCCCTAGGATAAGGCTAGGGCTCCCCTAGCCCTCAGGCTAGGGCACCCCTAGGCTTTAGGCACCCCTAGGCTAAGGCTAGGGCTCCCCTAGCCTTCAGGCTACGGCACCCCTAGGCTTTAGGCTAGGGCTCCCCTAGGCTAAGGCTAGGGCTCCCCTAGCCTTCAGGCTAGGGCACCCCTAGGCTTTAGGCTCCCCTAGGCTAAGGCTAGGGCTCCCCTAGCCTTCAGGCTAGGGCACCCCTAGGCTTCAGGCTAGGGCACCCCTAGGCTTCAGGCTAGGGCTCCCCTAGGCTAAGGCTAGGGCTCCCCTAGCCTTCAGGCTAGGGCACCCCTAGCCTTTAGGCTAGGGCTCCCCTAGGCTAAGGCTAGGGCTGCCCTAGCCTTCAGGCTAGGGCACCCCTAGGCTTTAGGCTAGGACTCCCCTAGGCTTTAGGCTAGGGGTCCCCTAGCCTTCAGGCTAGGGCTACCCTGGCCTTCAGGCAAGGGCACCCCAAGGCTTTAGGCTAGGGCTCCCCTAGGCTAAGGCTATGGCTCCCCTGGCCTTCAGGCTAGGGCACCCTAGGCTTTAGGCTAGGGCTCCCCTAGGCTAAGGCTAGGGCTCCCCTGGCCTTCAGGCTAGGGCACCCCTAGGCTTTAGGCTAGGGCTCCCCTAGGCTAAGGCTAGGGCTCCCCTGGCCTTCAGGGTAGGGCACCCCTAGGCTTTAGGCTAGGGCTCCCCTAGGCTAAGGCTAGGGCTCCCCTGGCCTTCAGGCTAGGGCACCCCTAGGCTTTAGGCTAGGGCTCCCCTAGGCTAAGGCTAGGGCTCCCCTGGCCTTCAGGCTAGGGCACCCCTAGGCTTTAGGCTAGGGCTCCCCTAGGCTAAGGCTAGGGCTCCCCTAGCCTTCAGGCTAGGGCAACCCTAGGTTTTGGGCTAGGGCTCCCCTAGGCTACGGCTAGGGCTCCCCTAGCCTTCAGGCTAGGGCACCCCTAGGCTTTAGGCTAGGGCTCCCCTAGGCTAAGGCTAGGGCTCCCCTAGCCTTCAGGCTAGGGCACCCCTAGGCTTTAGGCTAGGGCTCCCCTAGGCTAAGGCTAGGGCTCCCCTAGCCTTCAGGCTAGGGCACCCCTAGGCTTCAGGCTAGGGCTCCCCTAGGCTAAGGCTAGGGCTCCCCTAGCCTTCAGGCTAGGGCACCTCTAGGCTTTATCCTAGGGCTTCCCTAGGCTAAGGCTAGGGCTCCCCTTGCCTTCAGGCTAGGGCACCCCTAGGCTTTAGGCTAGGGCTCCCCTAGGCTAAGGCTAGGGCTCCCCTTGCCTTCAGGCTAGGGCACCCCTAGGCTTTAGGCTAGGGCTCCCCTAGGCTAAGGCTAGGGCTCCCCTTGCCTTCAGGCTAGGGCACCCCTAGGCTTTAGGCTAGGGCTCCCCTAGGCTAAGGCTAGGGCTCCCCTAGCCTTCAGGCTAGGGCACCCCTAGGCTTTAGGCTATGGCTCCCCTAGGCTAAGGCTAGGGCTAACGTAGCCTTCAGGCTAGGGCACCCCTAGGCTTTAGGCTAGGGCTCCCCTAGGCTAAGGCTAGGAATCCCCTAGGCTAAGGCTAGGGCTCCCCTAGCCTTCAGGCTAGGGCACCCCTAGGTTTTAGGCTAGGGCTCCCCTAGGCTAAGGCTAGGGCTCCCCTAGCCTTCAGGCTAGGGCACCCCTAGGCTTTAGGCTAGGGCTCCCCTAGGCTAAGGCCTAGGCTCCCCTAGCCTTCATGCTAGGGCACCCCTAGGCTTTAGGCTAGGGCTCCCCTAGGCTAAGGCTAGGGCTCCCCTAGCCTTCAGGCTAGGGCACCCCTAGGCTTTAGGCTAGGGCTACCCTAGGCTAAGGCTAGGGCTCCCCTAGACTTCAGGCTAGGGCACCCCTAGGCTTTAGGCTAGGGCTCCCCTAGGCTAAGGCTAGGGCTCCCCTAGCCTTCAGGCTAGGGCACCCCTAGGCTTTAGGCTCCCCTAGGCTAAGGCTAGGGCTCCCCTAGCCTTCAGGCTAGGGCACCCCTAGGCTTTAGGCTCCCCTAGGCTAAGGCTAGGGCTCCCCTAGCCTTCAGGCTAGGGCACCCCTAGGCTTTAGGCTCCCCTAGGCTAAGGCTAGGGCTCCCCTAGCCTTCAGGCTAGGGCACCCCTAGGCTTTAGGCTAGGGCTCCCCTAGGCTAAGGCTAGGGCTCCCATAGCCTTCAGGCTAGGGCACCCCTAGGCTTTAGGCTAGGGCTCCCCTAGGCTAAGGCTAGGGCTCCCCTAGCCTTCAGGCTAGGGCACCCCTAGGCTTTAGGCTAGGGCTCCCCTAGGATAAGGCTAGGGCTCCCCTAGCCTTCAGGCTAGGGCACCACTAGGCTTTAGGCTAGGGCTCCCCTAGGCTAAGGCTAGGGCTCCCCTAGCCTTCAGGCTAGGGCACCCCTAGGCTTTAGGCTCCCCTAGGCTAAGGCTAGGGCTCCCCTAGCCTTCAGGCTAGGGCACCCCTAGGCTATAGGCTCCCCTAGGCTAAGGCTAGGGCTCCCCTAGCCTTCAGGCTAGGGCACCCCTAGGCTTTAGGCTCCCCTAGGCTAAGGCTAGGGCTCCGGTAGCCTTCAGGCTAGGGCACCCCTAGGCTTTAGGCTCCCCTAGGCTAAGCCTAGAGCTCCCCTAGCCTTCAGGATAGGGCACCCCTAGGCTTTAGGCTACCCTAGGCTAAGGCTAGGGCTCCCCTAGCCTTCAGGCTAGGGCACCCCTAGGCTTTAGGCTCCCCTAGGCTAAGGCTAGGGCTCCCCTAGCCTTCAGGCTAGGGCACCTCTAGGCTTTAGGCTCCCCTAGGCTAAGGCTAGGGCTCCTCTAGCCTTCAGGCTAGGGCACCCCTAGGCTTTAGGCACCCCTAGGCTAAGGCTAGGGCTCCCCTAGCCTTCAGGCTAGGGCACCCCTAGGCTTTAGGCTCCCCTAGGCTGAGGCTAGGGCTCCCCTAGCCTTCAGGCTACGGCACCCCTAGGCTTTAGGCTAGGGCTCCCCTAGGATAAGGCTAGGGCTCCCCTAGCCCTCAGGCTAGGGCACCCCTAGGCTTTAGGCACCCCTAGGCTAAGGCTAGGGCTCCCTTAGCCTTCAGGCTACGGCACCCCTAGGCTTTAGGCTAGGGCTCCCCTAGGCTAAGGCTAGGGCTCCCCTAGCCTTCAGGCTAGGGCACCCCTAGGCTTTAGGCTCCCCTAGGCTAAGGCTAGGGCTCCCCTAGCCTTCAGGCTAGGGCACCCCTAGGCTTCAGGCTAGGGCACCCCTAGGCTTCAGGCTAGGGCTCCCCTAGGCTAAGGCTAGGGCTCCCCTAGCCTTCAGGCTAGGGCACCCCTAGCCTTTAGGCTAGGGCTCCCCTAGGCTAAGGCTAGGGCTGCCCTAGCCTTCAGGCTAGGGCACCCCTAGGCTTTAGGCTAGGACTCCCCTAGGCTTTAGGCTAGGGGTCCCCTAGCCTTCAGGCTAGGGCTACCCTGGCCTTCAGGCAAGGGCACCCCAAGGCTTTAGGCTAGGGCTCCCCTAGGCTAAGGCTATGGCTCCCCTGGCCTTCAGGCTAGGGCACCCTAGGCTTTAGGCTAGGGCTCCCCTAGGCTAAGGCTAGGGCTCCCCTGGCCTTCAGGCTAGGGCACCCCTAGGCTTTAGGCTAGGGCTCCCCTAGGCTAAGGCTAGGGCTCCCCTGGCCTTCAGGGTAGGGCACCCCTAGGCTTTAGGCTAGGGCTCCCCTAGGCTAAGGCTAGGGCTCCCCTGGCCTTCAGGCTAGGGCACCCCTAGGCTTTAGGCTAGGGCTCCCCTAGGCTAAGGCTAGGGCTCCCCTGGCCTTCAGGCTAGGGCACCCCTAGGCTTTAGGCTAGGGCTCCCCTAGCCTAAGGCTAGGGCTCCCCTGGCCTTCAGGCTAGGGCACCCCTAGGCTTTAGGCTAAGGCTCCCCTAGCCTAAGGCTAGGGCTCCCCTGGCCTTCAGGCTAGGGCACCCCTAGGCTTTAGGCTAGGGCTCCCCTAGGCTAAGGCTAGGGCTCCCCTGGCCTTCAGGCTAGGGCACCTCTAGGCTTTAGGGTAGGGCTCCCCTACGCTAAGGCAAGGGCTCCCCTGGCCTTCAGGCTAGGGCACCCCTAGGCTTTAGGCTAGGGCTCCCCTAGACTAAGGCTAGGGCTCCCCTGGCCTTCAGGCTAGGGCACCCCTAGGCTTTAGGCTAGGGCTCCCCTAGGCTAAGGCTAGGACTCCCCTGGCCTTCAGGCTAGGGCACCCCTAGGCTTTAGGCTAGGGCTCCCCTAGGCTAAGGCTAGGGCTCCCCTGGCCTTCAGGCTAGGGCACCCCTAGGCTTTAGGCTAGGGCTCCCCTAGGCTAAGGCTAGGGCTCCCCTGGCCTTCAGGCTAGGGCACCCCTAGGCTTTAGGCTCCCATAGGCTAAGGCTAGGGCTCCCCTGGCCTTCACGCTAGGGCACCCCTAGGCTTTAGGCTCCCCTAGGTAAGGGTAGTGCTCCCCTGGCCTTCAGGCTAGGGCACCCCTAGGCTTTAGGCTCCCCTAGGCTAAAGCTAGGGATCCCCGGGCCTTCAGGCTAGGGCACCGCTAGGCTTTAGGCTAGGGCTCCCCTAGGCTAAGGCTAGGGCACCCCTGGCCTTCAGGCTAGGGCACCCCTAGGCTTTAGGCTAGGGCTCCCCTAGGCTAAGGCTAGGGCTCCCCTGGCCTACAGGCTAGGGCACCCCTAGGCTTTAGGCTCCCCTAGGCTAAGGCTAGGGCTCCCCTAGCCTTCAGGCTAGGGCACCCCTAGGCTTTAGGCTCCCCTAGGCTAAGGCTAGGGCTCCCCTAGCCTTCAGGCTAGGGCACCCCTAGGCTTTAGGCTCCCCTAGGCTAAGGCTAGGGCTCCGGTAGCCTTCAGGCTAGGGCACCCCTAGGCTTTAGGCTAGGGCTCCCCTAGGCTAAGGCTAGGGCTCCCCTAGCCTTCAGGCTAGGGCACCCCTAGGCTTCAGGCTAGGGCTCCCCTAGGCTAAGCCTAGGGCTCCCCTAGCCTTCAGGCTAGGGCACCCCTAGGCTTTAGGCTAGGGCTCCCCTAGGCTAAGGCTAGGGCTCCCCTGGCCTTCAGGCTAGGGCACCCCTAGGCTTTAGGCTAGGGCTCCCCTAGGCTAAGGCTAGGGCTCCCCTGGCCTTCAGGCTAGGGCACCCCTAGGCTTGAGACTAGGGCTCCCCTAGGCTAAGGCTAGGGCTCCCCTGGCCTTCAGGCTAGGGCACCCCTAGGCTTTAGGCTAGGGCTCCCCTAGGCTAAGGCTAGGGCGCCCCTGGCCTTCAGGCTAGGGCACCCCTAGGCTTTAGGCTAGGGCTCCCCTAGGCTAAGGCTAGGGCTCCCCTGGCCTTCAGGCTAGGGCACCCCTAGGCTTTAGGCTAGGGCTCCCCTAGCCTAAGGCTAGGACTCCCCTGGCCTTCAGGCTAGGGCACCCCTAGGCTTTAGGCTAGGGCTCCCCTAGGCTAAGGCTAGGTCTCCCCTGGCCTTCAGGCTAGGGCACCCCTAGGCTTTAGGCTAGGGCTCCCCTAGGCTAAGGCTAGGGCTCCCCTGGCCTTCAGGCTAGGGCACCCCTAGGCTTTAGGCTCCCCTAGGCTAAGGCTAGGGCTCCCCTGGCCTTCACGCTAGGGCACCCCTAGGCTTTAGGCTCCCCTAGGTAAGGGTAGTGCTCCCCTGGCCTTCAGGTTAGGGCACCCCTAGGCTTTAGGCTCCCCTAGGCTAAGGCTAGGGATCCCCGGGCCTTCATGCTAGGGCACCGCTAGGCTTTAGGCTAGGGGTCCCCTAGGCTAAGGCAAGGGCTCCCCTGGCCTTCAGGCTAGGGCACCCCTAGGCTTTAGGCTAGGGCTCCCCTAGGCTAAGGCTAGGGCACCCCTGGCCTTCAGGCTAGGGCACCCCTAGGCTTTAGGCTAGGGCTCCCCTAGGCTAAGGCTAGGGCTCCCCTGGCCTTCAGGCTAGGGCACCCCTAGGCTTTAGGCTCCCCTAGGCTAAGGCTAGGGCTCCCCTAGCCTTCAGGCTAGGGCACCCCTAGGCTTTAGGCTCCCCTAGGCTAAGGCTAGGGCTCCCCTAGCCTTCAGGCTAGGGCACCCCTAGGCTTTAGGCTCCCCTAGGCTAAGGCTAGGGCTCCGGTAGCCTTCAGGCTAGGGCACCCCTAGGCTTTAGGCTAGGGCTCCCCTAGGCTAAGGCTAGGGCTCCCATAGCCTTCAGGCTAGGGCACCACTAGGCTTTAGGCTAGGGCTCCCCTAGGCTAAGGCTAGGGCTCCCCTAGCCTTCAGGCTAGGGCACCCCTAGGCTTTAGGCTAGGGCTCCCCTAGGCTAAGGCTAGGGCTCCCCTAGCCTTCAGGCTAGGGCACCCCTAGGCTTTAGGCTAGGGCTCCCCTAGGCTAAGGCTAGGGCTCCCCTAGCCTTCAGGCTAGGGCACCCCTAGGCTTTAGGCTCCCCTAGGCTAAGGCAAGGGCTCCCCTAGCCTTCAGGCTAGGGCACCCCTAGGCTATAGGCTCCCCTAGGCTAAGGCTAGGGCTCCCCTAGCCTTCAGGCTAGGGCACCCCTAGGCTTTAGGCTCCCCTAGGCTAAGGCTAGGGCTCCGGTAGCCTTCAGGCTAGGGCACCCCTAGGCTTTAGGCTCCCCTAGGCTAAGGCTAGGGCTCCCCTAGCCTTCAGGCTAGGGCACCCCTAGGCTTCAGGCTAGGGCTCCCCTAGGCTAAGCCTAGGGCTCCCCTAGCCTTCAGGCTAGGGCACCCCTAGGCTTTAGGCTCCCCTAGGCTAAGGCTAGGGCTCCCCTAGCCTTCAGGCTAGGGCACCCCTAGGCTTTAGGCTCCCCTAGGCTAAGGCTAGGGCTCCCCTAGCCTTCAGGCTAGGGCACCCCTAGGCTTTAGGCTCCCCTAGGCTAAGGCTAGGGCTCCCCTAGCCTTCAGGCTAGGGCACCCCTAGGCTTTAGGCTAGGGCTCCCCTAGGCTAAGGCTAGGGCTCCCCTGGCCTTCAGGCTAGGGCACCCCTAGGCTTTAGGCTAGGGCTCCCCTACGCTAAGGCAAGGGCTCCCCTGGCCTTCATGCTAGGGCACCCCTAGGCTTTAGGCTAGGGCTCCCCTAGGCTAAGGCTAGGGCTCCCCTGGCCTTCAGGCTAGCGCACCCCTAGGCTTTAGGCTAGGGCTCCCCTAGGCTAAGGCTAGGACTCCCCTGGCCTTCAGGCTAGGGAACCCCTAGGCTTTAGGCTAGGGCTCCCCTAGGCTAAGGCTAGGGCTCCCCTGGCCTTCAGGCTAGGGCACCTCTAGGCTTTAGGCTAGGGCTCCCCTAGGCTAAGGCTAGGGCTCCCCTGGCCTTCAGGCTAGGGCACCCCTAGGCTTTAGGCTCCCCTAGGCTAAGGCTAGGGCACCCCTGGCCTTCACGCTAGGGCACCCCTAGGCTTTAGGCTCCCCTAGGCTAAGGCTAGGGCTCCCCTAGCCTTCAGGCTAGGGCACCCCTAGGCTTCAGGCTAGGGCTCCCCTAGGCTAAGCCTAGGGCTCCCCTAGCCTTCAGGCTAGGGCACCCCTAGGCTTTAGGCTCCCCTAGGCTAAGGCTAGGGCTCCCCTAGCCTTCAGGCTAGGGCACCCCTAGGCTTTAGGCTCCCCTAGGCTAAGGCTAGGGCTCCCCTAGCCTTCAGGCTAGGGCACCCCTAGGCTTTAGGCTCCCCTAGGCTAAGGCTAGGGCTCCCCTAGCCTTCAGGCTAGGGCACCCCTAGGCTTTAGGCTCCCCTAGGCTAAGGCTAGGGCTCCCCTAGCATTCAGGCTACGGCACCCCTAGGCTTTAGGCTAGGGCTCCCCTAGGCTAAGGCTAGGGCTCCCCTAGCCCTCAGGCTAGGGCACCCCTAGGCTTTAGGCTCCCCTAGGCTAAGGCTAGGGCTCCCCTAGCCTTCAGGCTAGGGCACCCCTAGGCTTTAGGCTCCCCTAGGCTAAGGCTAGGGCTCCCCTAGCCTTCAGGCTAGGGCACCCCTAGGCTTTAGGCTCCCCTAGGCTAAGGCTAGGGCTCCCCTAGCCTTCAGGCTAGGGCACCCCTAGGCTTCAGGCTAGGGCACCCCTAGGCTTCAGGCTAGGGCTCCCCCAGGCTAAGGCTAGGGCTCCCCTAGCCTTCAGGCTAGGGCACCC
Organism: Tenrec ecaudatus; assembly: GCF_050624435.1. Taxonomy (NCBI): domain Eukaryota; kingdom Metazoa; phylum Chordata; class Mammalia; order Afrosoricida; family Tenrecidae; genus Tenrec; species Tenrec ecaudatus. Next base: position 313,293 of record NW_027459396.1, on the reverse strand, counting down.
CTAGGTTTAGGCTAGGGCTCCCCTAGGCTAAGGCTAGGGCTGCCCTAGCCTTCAGGCTAGGGCACCCCTAGGCTTTAGGCTAGGACTCCCCTAGGCTTTAGGCTAGGGGTCCCCTAGCCTTCAGGCTAGGGCTACCCTGGCCTTCAGGCAAGGGCACCCCAAGGCTTTAGGCTAGGGCTCCCCTAGGCTAAGGCTAGGGCTCCCCTGGCCTTCAGGCTAGGGCACCCTAGGCTTTAGGCTAGGGCTCTCCTAGGCTAAGGCTAGGGCTCCCCTGGCGTTCAGGCTAGGGCACCCCTAGGCTTTAGGCTAGGGCTCCCCTAGGCTAAGGCTAGGGCTCCCCTGGCCTTCAGGGTAGGGCACCCCTAGGTGTTAGGCTAGGGCTCCCCTAGGCTAAGGCTAGGGCTCCCCTGGCCTTCAGGCTAGGGCACCCCTAGGCTTTAGGCTAGGGCTCCCCTAGGCTAAGGCTAGGGCTCCCCTGGCCTTCAGGCTAGGGCACCCCTAGGCTTTAGGCTAGGGCTCCCCTAGCCTAAGGCTAGGGCTCCCCTGGCCTTCAGGCTAGGGCACCCCTAGGCTTTAGGCTAGGGCTCCCCTAGCCTAAGGATAGGGCTCCCCTGGCCTTCAGGCTAGGGCACCCCTAGGCTTTAGGCTAGGGCTCCCCTAGGCTAAGGCTAGGGCTCCCCTGGCCTTCAGGCTAGGGTACCCCTAGGCTTTAGGCTAGGGCACCCCTAGGCTAAGGCTAGGCTCCCCTGGCCTTCAGGCTAGGGCACCCCTAGGCTTTAGGCTAGGGCTCCCCTAGGCTAAGGCTAGGGCTCCCCTGGCCTTCAGGCTAGGGCACCCCTAGGCTTTAGGCTAGGGCTCCCCTAGGCTAAGGCTAGGGCTCCCCTGGCCTTCAGGCTAGGGCACCCCTAGGCTTTAGGCTAGGGCTCCCCTACGCTAAGGCAAGGGCTCCCCTGGCCTTCATGCTAGGGCACCCCTAGGCTTTAGGCTAGGGCTCCCCTAGGCTAAGGCTAGGGCTCCCCTGGCCTTCAGGCTAGCGCACCCCTAGGCTTTAGGCTAGGGCTCCCCTAGGCTAAGGCTAGGACTCCCCTGGCCTTCAGGCTAGGGAACCCCTAGGCTTTAGGCTAGGGCTCCCCTAGGCTAAGGCTAGGGCTCCCCTGGCCTTCAGGCTAGGGCACCTCTAGGCTTTAGGCTAGGGCTCCCCTAGGCTAAGGCTAGGGCTCCCCTGGCCTTCAGGCTAGGGCACCCCTAGGCTTTAGGCTCCCCTAGGCTAAGGCTAGGGCACCCCTGGCCTTCACGCTAGGGCACCCCTAGGCTTTAGGCTCCCCTAGGCTAAGGGTAGTGCTCCCCTGGCCTTCAGGCTAGGGCACCCCTAGGCTTTAGGCTCCCCTAGGCTAAGGCTAGGGATCCCCGGGCCTTCAGGCTAGGGCACCGCTAGGCTTTAGGCTCCCCTAGGCTAAGGCTAGGGCTCTCTGGCCTTCAGGCTAGGGCACCCCTAGGCTTTAGGCTCCCCTAGGCCAAGGCTAGGCCTCCCCTGGCCTTCAGGCTAGGGCACCCCTAGGCTTTAGGCTCCCCTAGGCTAAGGCTAGGGCTCCCCTGGCCTTCAAGTTAGGGCACCCCTAGGCTTTAGGCTCCCCTAGGCTAAGGCTAGGGCTCCCCTGGCCTTCAGGCTAGGGCACCCCTAGGCTTTAGGCTCCCCTAGGCTAAGGCTAGGGCTCCCTGGCCTTCAGGCTAGGGCAACCCTAGGCTTTAGGCTCCCCTAGGCTAAGGCTAGGGCTCCCCTGGCCTTCAGGCTAGGGCACCCCTAGGCTTTAGGCTCCCTTAGGCTAAGGCTAGGGCTCCCCTGGCCTTCAGGCTAGGGCACCCCTAGGCTTTAGGCTCCCCTAGGCTAAGGCTAGGGCTCCCCTGGCCTTGAGGCTAGGGCACCCCTAGGCTTTAGGCTCCCCTAGGCTAAGGCTAGGGCTCCCCTGGCCTTCAGGCAAGGGCACCCCTAGGCTTTAGGCTCCCCTAGGCTAAGGCTAGGGCTCCCCTGGCCTTCAGGCAAGGGCACCCCCAGGCTTTAGGCTCACCTAGGCTAAGGCTAGGGCTCCCCTGGCCTTCAGGCTAGGGCACCCCTAGGCTTTAGGCTCCCCTAGGCTAAGGCTAGGGCTCCCCTGGCCTTCAGGCTAGGGCACCCCTAGGCTTTAGGCTCCCCTAGGCTAGGGCTAGGGCTCCCCTGGCCTTCAGGCTAGGGCACCCCTAGGCTTTACACTCCCGTAGGCTAAGGCTAGGGCTCCCCTGGCCTTCAGGCTAGGGCACCCCTAGGCTTTAGGCTCCCCTAGGCTAAGGCTAGGGCTCCCCTGGCCTTCAGGCTAGGGCACCCCTAGGCTTTAGGCTCCCCTAGGCTAAGGCTAGGGCTCCCCTGGTCTTCAGGCTAGGGCACCCCTAGGCTTTAGGCTCCCCTAGGCTAAGGCTAGGGCTCCCCTGGCCTTCAGGCTAGGGCACCCCTAGGCTTTAGGCTCCCCTAGGCTGAGGCTAGGGCTCCCCTGGCCTTCAGGCTAGGGCACCCCTAGGCTTTAGGCTCCCCTAGGCTGAGGCTAGGGCTCCCCTGGCCTTCAGGCTAGGGCACCCCTAGGCTTTAGGCTCCCCTAGGCTGAGGCTAGGGCTCCCCTGGCCTTCAGGCTAGGGCACCCCTTGGCTTTAGGCTCCCCTAGGCTAAGGCTAGGGCTCCCCTGGCCTTCAGGCTAGGGCACCCCTAGGCTTTAGGCTCCCCTAGGCGAAGGCTAGGGCGCCCTGGCCTTCAGGCTAGGGCACCCCTAGGCTTTAGGCTCCCCTAGGATAAGGTTAGGGATCCCCTGGCCTTCAGGCTAGGGCACCCCTAGGCTTTAGGCTAGGGCTCCTCTAGGCTAAGGCTAGGGCTCCCCTAGCCTTCAGGCTAGGGCACCCCTAGGATTTAGGCTCCCCTAGGCTAAGGCTAGGGCTCCCCTAGCCTTCAGGCTAGGGCACCCCTAGGCTTTAGGCTCCCCTAGGCTAATGCTAGGGCTCCCCTAGCCTCAGGCTAGGGCACCCCTAGGCTTTAGGCTAGGGCTCCCCTAGGCTAAGGCTAGGGCTCCCCTAGCCTTCAGGCTAGGGCACCCCTAGGCTTTAGGCTTGGGCTCCCCTAGGCTAAGGCTAGGGCTCCCCTAGCCTTCAGGCTAGGGCACCCCTAGGCTTTAGGCTAGGGCTCCCCTAGGCTAAGGCTAGGGCTCCCCTAGCCTTCAGGGTAGGGCACCCCTAGGCTTTAGGCTAGGGCTCCCCTAGGCTAAGGCTAGGGCTCCCCTAGCCTTCAGGCTAGGGCACCCCTAGGCTTTGGGCTCCCCTAGGCTAAGGCTAGGGCTCCCCTAGCCTTCAGGCTAGGGCACTCCTAGGCTTTGTGCTCCCCTAGGCTAAGGCTAAGGCTCCCCTGGCCTTCAGGCTAGGGCACCCCTAGGCTTTAGACTAGGGCTCCCCTAGGCTAAGGCTAGGGCTCCCCTGGCCTTCAGGCTAGGGCACCCCTAGGCTTTAGGCTAGGGCTCCCCTAGGCTAAGGCTAGGGCTCCCCTGGCCTTCAGGCTAGGGCACCCCTAGGCTTTAGGCTAGGGCTCCCCTAGGCTAAGGCTAGGGCTCCCCTGGCCTTCAGGCTAGGGCACCCCTAGGCTTTAGGCTAGGGCTCCCCTAGGCTAAGGCAAGGGCTCCCCTGGCCTTCAGGCTAGGGCACCCCTAGGCTTTAGGCTAGGGCTCCCCTAGGCTAAGGCTAGGGCTCCCCTGGCCTTCAGGCTAGGGCACCCCTAGGCTTTAGGCTAGGGCTCCCCTAGGCTAAGGCTAGGGCTCCCCTGGCCTTCAGGCTAGGGCACCCCTAGGCTTTAGGGTAGGGCTCCCCTACGCTAAGGCAAGGGCTCCCCTGGCCTTCAGGCTAGGGCACCAATAGGCTTTAGGCTAGGGCTCCCCTAGGCTAAGGCTAGGGCTCCCCTGGCCTTCAGGCTAGGGCACCCCTAGGCTTTAGGCTAGGGCTCCCCTAGGCTAAGGCTAGGGCTCCCCTGGCCTTCAGGCTAGGGAACCCCTAGGCTTTAGGCTAGGGCTCCCCTAGGCTAAGGCTAGGGCTCCCCTGGCCTTCAGGCTAGGGCACCCCTAGGCTTTAGGCTAGGGCTCCCCTAGGCTAAGGCTAGGGCTCCCCTGGCCTTCAGGCTAGGGCACCCCTAGGCTTTAGGCTCCCCTAGGCTAAGGCTAGGGCTCCCCTGGCCTTCACGCTAGGGCACCCCTAGGCTTTAGGCTCCCCTAGGCTAAGGGTAGTGCTCCCCTGGCCTTCAGGCTAGGGCACCCCTAGGCTTTAGGCTCCCCTAGGCTAAGGCTAGGGATCCCCGGGCCTTCAGGCTAGGGCACCGCTAGGCTTTAGGCTCCCCTAGGCTAAGGCTAGGGCTCTCTGGCCTTCAGGCTAGGGCACCCCTAGGCTTTAGGCTCCCCTAGGCCAAGGCTAGGGCTCCCCTGGCCTTCAGGCTAGGGCACACCTAGGCTTTAGGCTCCCCTAGGCTAAGGCTAGGGCTCCCCTGGCCTTCAGGTTAGGGCACCCCTAGGCTTTAGGCTCCCCTAGGCTAAGGCTAGGGCTCCCCTGGCCTTCAGGCTAGGGCACCCCTAGGCTTTAGGCTCCCCTAGGCTAAGGCTGGGGCTCCCTGGCCTTCAGGCTAGGGCAACCCTAGGCTTTAGGCTCCCCTAGGCTAAGGCTAGGGCTCCCCTGGCCTTCAGGCTAGGGCACCCCTAGGCTTTAGGCTAGGGCTCCTCTAGGCTAAGGCTAGGGCTCCCCTAGCCTTCAGGCTAGGGCACCCCTAGGATTTAGGCTCCCCTAGGCTAAGGCTAGGGCTCCCCTAGCCTTCAGGCTAGGGCACCCCTAGGCTTTAGGCTCCCCTAGGCTAATGCTAGGGCTCCCCTAGCCTTCAGGCTAGGGAACCCCTAGGCTTTAGGCTAGGGCTCCCCTAGGCTAAGGCTAGGGCTCCCCTAGCCTTCAGGCTAGGGCACCCCTAGGCTTTAGGCTTGGGCTCCCCTAGGCTAAGGCTAGGGCTCCCCTAGCCTTCAGGCTAGGGCACCCCTAGGCTTTAGGCTAGGGCTCCCCTAGGCTAAGGCTAGGGCTCCCCTAGCCTTCAGGGTAGGGCACCCCTAGGCTTTAGGCTAGGGCTCCCCTAGGCTAAGGCTAGGGCTCCCCTAGCCTTCAGGCTAGGACACCCCTAGCCTTTGGGCTCCCCTAGGCTAAGGCTAGGGCTCCCCTAGCCTTCAGGATAGGGCACTCCTAGGCTTTGTGCTCCCCTAGGCTAAGGCTACGGCTCCCCTGGCCTTCAGGCTAGGGCACCCCTAGGCTTTAGACTAGGGCTCCCCTAGGCTAAGGCTAGGGCTCCCCTGGCCTTCAGGCTAGGGTACCCCTAGGCTTTAGGCTAGGGCTCCCCTAGGCTAAGGCTAGGGCTCCCCTGGCCTTCAGGCTAGGGCACCCCTAGGCTTTAGGCTAGGGCTCCCCTAGGCTAAGGCTAGGGCTCCCCTGGCCTTCAGGCTAGGGCACCCCTAGGCTTTAGGCTAGGGCTCCCCTAGGCTAAGGCAAGGGCTCCCCTGGCCTTCAGGCTAGGGCACCCCTAGGCTTTAGGCTAGGGCTCCCCTAGGCTAAGGCTAGGGCTCCCCTGGCCTTCAGGCTAGGGCACCCCTAGGCTTTAGGCTAGGGCTCCCCTAGGCTAAGGCTAGGGCTCCCCTGGCCTTCAGGCTAGGGCACCCCTAGGCTTTAGGGTAGGGCTCCCCTACGCTAAGGCAAGGGCTCCCCTGGCCTTCAGGCTAGGGCACCAATAGGCTTTAGGCTAGGGCTCCCCTAGGCTAAGGCTAGGGCTCCCCTGGCCTTCAGGCTAGGGCACCCCTAGGCTTTAGGCTAGGGCTCCCCTAGGCTAAGGCTAGGGCTCCCCTGGCCTTCAGGCTAGGGAACCCCTAGGCTTTAGGCTAGGGCTCCCCTAGGCTAAGGCTAGGGCTCCCCTGGCCTTCAGGCTAGGGCACCCCTAGGCTTTAGGCTAGGGCTCCCCTAGGCTAAGGCTAGGGCTCCCCTGGCCTTCAGGCTAGGGCACCCCTAGGCTTTAGGCTCCCCTAGGCTAAGGCTAGGGCTCCCCTGGCCTTCACGCTAGGGCACCCCTAGGCTTTAGGCTCCCCTAGGCTAAGGGTAGTGCTCCCCTGGCCTTCAGGCTAGGGCACCCCTAGGCTTTAGGCTCCCCTAGGCTAAGGCTAGGGCTCCCCTGGCCTTCAGGCTAGGGCACCGCTAGGCTTTAGGCTCCCCTAGGCTAAGGCTAGGGCTCTCTGGCCTTCAGGCTAGGGCACCCCTAGGCTTTAGGCTCCCCTAGGCCAAGGCTAGGGCTCCCCTGGCCTTCAGGCTAGGGCACACCTAGGCTTTAGGCTCCCCTAGGCTAAGGCTAGGGCTCCCCTGGCCTTCAGGTTAGGGCACCCCTAGGCTTTAGGCTCCCCTAGGCTAAGGCTAGGGCTCCCCTGGCCTTCAGGCTAGGGCACCCCTAGGCTTTAGGCTCCCCTAGGCTAAGGCTAGGGCTCCCAGGCCTTCAGGCTAGGGCAACCCTAGGCTTTAGGCTCCCCTAGGCTAAGGCTAGGGCTCCCCTGGCCTTCAGGCTAGGGCACCCCTAGGCTTTAGGCTCCCTTAGGCTAAGGCTAGGGCTCCCCTGGCCTTCAGGCTAGGGCACCCCTAGGCTTTAGGCTCCCCTAGGCTAAGGCTAGGGCTCCCCTGGCCTTCAGGCTAGGGCACCCCTAGGCTTTAGGCTCCCCTAGGCTAAGGCTAGGGCTCCCCTGGCCTTCAGGCAAGGGCACCCCTAGGCTTTAGGCTCCCCTAGGCTAAGGCTAGGGCTCCCCTGGCCTTCAGGCAAGGGCACCCCCAGGCTTTAGGCTCACCTAGGCTAAGGCTAGGGCTCCCCTGGCCTTCAGGCTAGGGCACCCCTAGGCATTAGGCTCCCCTAGGCTGAGGCTAGGGCTCCCCTGGCCTTCAGGCTAGGGCACCCCTAGGCTTTAGGCTCCCCTAGGCTAAGGCTAGGGCTCCCCTGGCCTTCAGGCTAGGGCACCCCTAGGCTTTAGGCTCCCCTAGGCTAAGGCTAGGGCTCCCCTGGCCTTCAGGCTAGGGCACCCCTAGGCTTTAGGCTCCCCTAGGCTAAGGCTAGGGCTCCCCTGGCCTTCAGGCTAGGGCACCCCTAGGCTTTAGGCTCCCCTAGGCGAAGGCTAGGGCTCCCCTGGCCTTCAGGCTAGGGCACCCCTAGGCTATAGGCTCCCCTAGGATAAGGCTAGGGCTCCCCTGGCCTTCAGGCTTGGGCACCCCTAGGCTTTAGGCTCCCCTAGCCTAAGGCTAGGGCTCCCCTGGGCTTCAGGCGAGGGCACCCCTAGGCTTTAGGCTCCCCTAGCCTAAGGCTAGGGCTCCCCTGGCCTTCAGGCTAGGGCACCCCTAGGCTTTAGGCTCCCCTAGGCTAAGGCTAGGGCTCCCCTGGCCTTCACGCTAGGGCACCCCTAGGCTTTAGGCTCCCCTAGGCTAAGGCTAGAGCTCCCCTAGCCTTCAGACTAGGGCACCCCTAGGCTTTAGGCTCCCCTAGGCTAAGGCTAGGGCTCCCCTACCTTCAGGCTAGGGCACCCCTAGGCTTTAGGCTCCCCTAGGCTAAGGCTAGGGCTCCCCTAGCCTTCAGGATAGGGCACCCCTAGGCTTTAGGCTAGGGCTCCCCTAGGCTAAGGATAGGGCTCCCCTAGGCTAAGGCTAGGGCTCCCCTAGCCTTCAGGCTAGGGCACCCCTAGGCTTTAGGCTTGCGCTCCCCTAGGCTAAGGCTAGGGCTCCCCTAGCCTTCAGGCTAGGGCACCCCTAGGCTTTAGGCTAGGGCTCCCCTAGGCTAAGGCTAGGGCTCCCCTAGCCTTCAGGGTAGGGCACCCCTAGGCTTTAGGCTAGGGCTCCCCTAGGCTAAGGCTAGGGCTCCCCAACCTTCAGGCTAGGGCACCCCTAGGATTTGGGCTCCCCTAGGCTAAGGCTAGGGCTCCCCTAGCCTTCAGGCTAGGGCACCCCTAGGCTTTGTGCTCCCCTAGGCTAAGGCTAGGGCTCCCCTGGCCTTCAGGCTAGGGCACCCCTAGGCTTTAGACTAGGGCTCCCCTAGGCTAAGGCTAGGGCTCCCCTGGCCTTCAGGCTAGGGCACCCCTAGGCTTTAGGCTAGGGCTCCCCTAGGCTAAGGCTAGGGCTCCCCTGGCCTTCAGGCTAGGGCACCCCTAGGCTTTAGGCTAGGGCTCCCCTAGGCTAAGGCTAGGGCTCCCCTGGCCTTCAGGCTAGGGCACCCCTAGGCTTTAGGCTAGGGCTCCCCTAGGCTAAGGCTAGGGCTCCCCTGGCCTTCAGGCTAGGGCACCCCTAGGCTTTAGGCTAGGGCTCCCCTAGGCTAAGGCTAGGGCTCCCCTGGCCTTCAGGCTAGGGCACCCCTAGGCTTTAGGCTAGGGCTCCCCTAGGCTAAGGCTAGGGCTCCCCTGGCCTTCAGGCTAGGGCACCCCTAGGCTTTAGGGTAGGGCTCCCCTACGCTAAGGCAAGGGCTCCCCTGGCCTTCAGGCTAGGGCACCCCTAGGCTTTAGGCTAGGGCTCCCCTAGGCTAAGGCTAGGGCTCCCCTGGCCTTCAGGCTAGGGCACCCCTAGGCTTTAGGCTAGGGCTCCCCTAGGCTAAGGCTAGGGCTCCCCTGGCCTTCAGGCTAGGGCACCCCTAGGCTTTAGGCTAGGGCTCCCCTAGGCTAAGGCAAGGGCTCCCCTGGCCTTCAGGCTAGGGCACCCCTAGGCTTTAGGCTCCCCTAGGCTAAGGCTAGGGCTCCCCTGGCCTTCAGGCTAGGGCACCCCTAGGCTTTAGGCTCCCCTAGGCTAAGGCTAGGGATCCCCGGGCCTTCAGGCTAGGGCACCGCTAGGCTTTAGGCTCCCCTAGGCTAAGGCTAGGGCTCTCTGGCCTTCAGGCTAGGGCACCCCTAGGCTTTAGGCTCCCCTAGGCCAAGGCTAGGGCTCCCCTGGCCTTCAGGCTAGGGCACCCCTAGGCTTTAGGCTCCCCTAGGCTAAGGCTAAGGCTCCCCTGGCCTTCAGGTTAGGGCACCCCTAGGCTTTAGGCTCCCCTAGGCTAAGGCTAGGGCTCCCCTGGCCTTCAGGCTAGGGCACCCCTAGGCTTTAGGCTCCCCTAGGCTAAGGCTAGGGCTCCCCTGGCCTTCAGGCTAGGGCACCCCTAGGCTTTAGGCTCCCCTAGGCTAAGGCTAGGGCTCCCTGGCCTTCAGGCTAGGGCACCCCTAGGCTTTAGGCTCCCCTAGGCTAAGGCTAGGGCTCCCCTGGCCTTCAGGCTAGGGCACCCCTAGGCTTTAGGCTCCCCTAGGCTAAGGCTAGGGCTCCCCTGGCCTTCAGGCAAGGGCACCCCTAGGCTTTAGGCTCGCCTAGGCTAAGGCTAGGGCTCCCCTGGCCTTCAGGCTAGGGCACCCCTAGGCTTTAGGCTCCCCTAGGCTAAGGCTAGGGCTCCCCTGGCCTTCAGGCTAGGGCACACCTAGGCTTTACACTCCCGTAGGCTAAGGCTAGGGCTCCCCTGGCCTTCAGGCTAGGGCACCCCTAGGCTTTAGGCTCCCCTAGGCTAAGGGTAGTGCTCCCCTGGCCTTCAGGCTAGGGCACCCCTAGGCTTTAGACTCCCCTAGGCTAAGGCTAGGGATCCCCGGGCCTTCAGGCTAGGGCACCGCTAGGCTTTAGGCTCCCCTAGGCTAAGGCTAGGGCTCTCTGGCCTTCAGGCTAGGGCACCCCTAGGTTTTAGGCTCCCCTAGGCCAAGGCTAGGGCTCCCCTGGCCTTCAGGCTAGGGCACACCTAGGCTTTAGGCTCCCCTAGGCTAAGGCTAGGGCTCCCCTGGCCTTCAGGTTAGGGCACCCCTAGGCTTTAGGCTCCCCTAGGCTAAGGCTAGGGCTCCCCTGGCCTTCAGGCTAGGGCACCCCTAGGCTTTAGGCTCCCCTAGGCTAAGGCTAGGGCTCCCTGGCCTTCAGGCTAGAGCAACCCTAGGCTTTAGGCTCCCCTAGGCTAAGGCTAGGGCTCCCCTGGCCTTCAGGCTAGGGCACCCCTAGGCTTTAGGCTCCCTTAGGCTAAGACTAGGGCTCCCCTGGCCTTCAGGCTAGGTCACCCCTAGGCTTTAGGCTCCCCTAGGCTAAGGCTAGGGCTCCCCTGGCCTTCAGGCTAGGGCACCCCTAGGCTTTAGGTTCCCCTAGGCTAAGGCTAGGGCTCCCCTGGCCTTCAGGCAAGGGCACCCCTAGGCTTTAGGCTCCCCTAGGCTAAGGCTAGGGCTCCCCTGGCCTTCAGGCAAGGGCACCCCCAGGCTTTAGGCTCACCTAGGCTAAGGCTAGGGCTCCCCTGGCCTTCAGGCTAGGGCACCCCTAGGCATTAGGCTCCCCTAGGCTGAGGCTAGGGCTCCCCTGGCCTTCAGGCTAGGGCACCCCTAGGCTTTAGGCTCCCCTAGGCTAAGGCTAGGGCTCCCCTGGCCTTCAGGCTAGGGCACCCCTAGGCTTTAGGCTCCCCTAGGCTAAGGCTAGGGCTCCCCTGGCCTTCAGGCTAGGGCACCCCTAGGCTTTAGGCTCCCCTAGGCTAAGGCTAGGGCTCCCCTGGCCTTCAGGCTAGGGCACCCCTAGGCTTTAGGCTCCCCTAGGCGAAGGCTAGGGCTCCCCTGGCCTTCAGGCTAGGGCACCCCTAGGCTTTAGGCTCCCCTAGGATAAGGCTAGGGCTCCCCTGGCCTTCAGGCTAGGGCACCCCTAGGCTTTAGGCTCCCCTAGCCTAAGGCTAGGGCTCCCCTGGCCTTCAGGCTAGGGCACCCCTAGGCTTTAGGCTCCCCTAGCCTAAGGCTAGGGCTCCCCTGGCCTTCAGGCTAGGGCACCCCTAGGCTTTAGGCTCCCCTAGGCTAAGGCTAGGGCTCCGCTGGCCTTCACGCTAGGGCACCCCTAGGCTTTAGGCTCCCCTAGGCTAAGGCTAGGGCTCCCCTAGCCTTCAGGCTAGGGCACCCCTAGGCTTTAGGCTCCCCTAGGCTAAGGCTAGGGCTCCCCTAGCATTCAGGCTAGGGCACCCCTAGGCTTTAGGCTAGGGCTCCTCTAGGCTAAGGCTAGGGCTCCCCTAGCCTTCAGGCCAGGGCACCCCTAGGATTTAGGCTCCCCTAGGCTAAGGCTAGGGCTCCCCTAGCCTTCAGGCTAGGGCACCCCTAGGCTTTAGGCTCCCCTAGGCTAAGGCTAGGGCTCCCCTAGCCTTCAGGCTAGGGCACCCCTAGGCTTTAGGCTAGGGCTCCCCTAGGCTAAGGATAGGGCTCCCCTAGGCTAAGGCTAGGGCTCCCCTAGCCTTCAGGCTAGGGCACCCCTAGGCTTTAGGCTTGGGCTCCCCTAGGCTAAGGCTAGGGCTCCCCTAGCCTTCAGGCTAGGGCAACCCTAGGCTTTAGGCTAGGGCTCCCCTAGGCTAAGGCTAGGGCTCCCCTAGCCTTCAGGGTAGGGCACCCCTAGGCTTTAGGCTAGGGCTCCCCTAGCCTTCAGGCTAGGGCACCCCTAGGCTTTGGGCTCCCCTAGGCTAAGGCTAGGGCTCCCCTAGCCTTCAGGCTAGGGCACCCCTAGGCTTTGTGTTCCCCTAGGCTAAGGCTAGGGCTCCCCTGGCCTTCAGGCTAGGGCACCCCTAGGCTTTAGACTAGGGCTCCCCTAGGCTAAGGCTAGGGCTCCCCTGGCCTTCAGGCTAGGGCACCCCTAGGCTTTAGGCTAGGGCTCCCCTAGGCTAAGGCTAGGGCTCCCCTGGCCTTCAGGCTAGGGCACCCCTAGGCTTTAGGCTAGGGCTCCCCTAGGCTAAGGCTAGGGCTCCCCTGGCCTTCAGGCTAGGGCACCCCTAGGCTTTAGGCTAGGGCTCCCCTAGGCTAAGGCCAGGGCTCCCCTGGCCTTCAGGCTAGGGCACCCCTAGGCTTTAGGCTAGGGCTCCCCTAGGCTAAGGCCAGGGCTCCCCTGGCCTTCAGGCTAGGGCACCCCTAGGCTTTAGGCTAGGGCTCCCCTAGGCTAAGGCTAGGGCTCCCCTGGCCTTCAGGCTAGGGCACCCCTAGGCTTTAGGGTAGGGCTCCCCTACGCTAAGGCAAGGGCTCCCCTGGCCTTCAGGCTAGGGCACCCCTAGGCTTTAGGCTAGGGCTCCCCTAGGCTAAGGCTAGGGCTCCCCTGGCCTTCAGGCTAGGGCACCCCTAGGCTTTAGGCTAGGGCTCCCCTAGGCTAAGGCTAGGGCTCCCCTGGCCTTCAGGCTAGGGCACCCCTAGGCTTTAGGCTAGGGCTCCCCTAGGCTAAGGCAAGGGCTCCCCTGGCCTTCAGGCTAGGGCACCCCTAGGCTTTAGGCTAGGGCTCCCCTAGGCTAAGGCTAGGGCTCCCCTGGCCTTCAGGCTAGGGCACCCCTAGGCTTTAGGCTCCCCTAGGCTAAGGCTAGGGCTCCCCTGGCCTTCACGCTAGGGCACCCCTAGGCTTTAGGCTCCCCTAGGCTAAGGCTAGGGCTCCCCTGGCCTTCAGGCTAGGGCACCCCTAGGCTTTAGGCTCCCCTAGGCTAAGGCTAGGGATCCCCGGGCCTTCAGGCTAGGGCACCGCTAGGCTTTAGGCTCCCCTAGGCTAAGGCTAGGGCTCTCTGGCCTTCAGGCTAGGGCACCCCTAGGCTTTAGGCTCCCCTAGGCCAAGGCTAGGGCTCCCCTGGCCTTCAGTTTAGGGCACCCCTAGGCTTTAGGCTCCCCTAGGCTAAGGCTAGGGCTCCCCTGGCCTTCCGGTTAGGGCACCCCTAGGCTTTAGGCTCCCCTAGGCTAAGGCTAGGGCTCCCCTGGCCTTCAGGCTAGGGCACCCCTAGGCTTTAGGCTCCCCTAGGCTAAGGCTAGGGCTCCCTGGCCTTCAGGCTAGGGCAACCCTAGGCTTTAGGCTCCCCTAGGCTAAGGCTAGGGCTCCCCTGGCCTTCAGGCTAGGGCACCCCTAGGCTTTAGGCTCCCTTAGGCTAAGGCTAGGGCTCCCCTGGCCTTCAGGCTAGGGCACCCCTAGGCTTTAGGCTCCCCTAGGCTAAGGCTAGGGCTCCCCTGGCCTTCAGGCTAGGGCACCCCTAGGCTTTAGGCTCCCCTAGGCTAAGGCTAGGGCTCCCCTGGCCTTCAGGCTAGGGCACCCCTAGGCTTTAGGCTCCCCTAGGCTAAGGCTAGGGCTCCCCTGGTCTTCAGGCTAGGGCACCCCTAGGCTTTAGGCTCCCCTAGGCTAAGGCTAGGGCTCCCCTGGCCTTCAGGCTAGGGCACCCCTAGGCTTTAGGCTCCCCTAGGCTGAGGCTAGGGCTCCCCTGGCCTTCAGGCTAGGGCACCCCTAGGCTTTAGGCTCCCCTAGGCTAAGGCTAGGGCTCCCCTGGCCTTCAGGCTAGGGCACCCCTAGGCTTTAGGCTCCCCTAGGCTAAGGCTAGGGCTCCCCTGGCCTTCAGGCTAGGGCACCCCTAGGCTTTAGGCTCCCCTAGGCTAAGGCTAGGGCTCCCCTGGCCTTCAGGCTAGGGCACCCCTAGGCTTTAGGCTAGGGCTCCCCTAGGCTAAGGCAAGGGCTCCCCTGGCCTTCAGGCTAGGGCACCCCTAGGCTTTAGGCTAGGGCTCCCCTAGGCTAAGGCTAGGGCTCCCCTGGCCTTCAGGCTAGGGCACCCCTAGGCTTTAGGCTCCCCTAGGCTAAGGCTAGGGCTCCCCTGGCCTTCACGCTAGGGCACCCCTAGGCTTTAGGCTCCCCTAGGCTAAGGCTAGGGCTCCCCTGGCCTTCAGGCTAGGGCACCCCTAGGCATTAGGCTCCCCTAGGCTGAGGCTAGGGCTCCCCTGGCCTTCAGGCTAGGGCACCCCTAGGCTTTAGGCTCCCCTAGGCTAAGGCTAGGGCTCCCCTGGCCTTCAGGCTAGGGCACCCCTAGGCTTTAGGCTCCCCTAGGCTAAGGCTAGGGCTCCCCTGGCCTTCAGGCTAGGGCACCCCTAGGCTTTAGGCTCCCCTAGGCTAAGGCTAGGGCTCCCCTGGCCTTCAGGCTAGGGCACCCCTAGGCTTTAGGCTCCCCTAGGCGAAGGCTAGGGCTCCCCTGGCCTTCAGGCTAGGGCACCCCTAGGCTTTAGGCTCCCCTAGGATAAGGCTAGGGCTCCCCTGGCCTTCAGGCTAGGGCACCCCTAGGCTTTAGGCTCCCCTAGCCTAAGGCTAGGGCTCCCCTGGGCTTCAGGCGAGGGCACCCCTAGGCTTTAGGCTCCCCTAGCCTAAGGCTAGGGCTCCCCTGGCCTTCAGGCTAGGGCACCCCTAGGCTTTAGGCTCCCCTAGGCTAAGGCTAGGGCTCCCCTGGCCTTCACGCTAGGGCACCCCTAGGCTTTAGGCTCCCCTAGGCTAAGGCTAGAGCTCCCCTAGCCTTCAGACTAGGGCACCCCTAGGCTTTAGGCTCCCCTAGGCTAAGGCTAGGGCTCCCCTACCTTCAGGCTAGGGCACCCCTAGGCTTTAGGCTCCCCTAGGCTAAGGCTAGGGCTCCCCTAGCCTTCAGGCTAGGGCACCCCTAGGCTTTAGGCTAGGGCTCCCCTAGGCTAAGGATAGGGCTCCCCTAGGCTAAGGCTAGGGCTCCCCTAGCCTTCAGGCTAGGGCACCCCTAGGCTTTAGGCTTGCGCTCCCCTAGGCTAAGGCTAGGGCTCCCCTAGCCTTCAGGCTAGGGCACCCCTAGGCTTTAGGCTAGGGCTCCCCTAGGCTAAGGCTAGGGCTCCCCTAGCCTTCAGGGTAGGGCACCCCTAGGCTTTAGGCTAGGGCTCCCCTAGGCTAAGGCTAGGGCTCCCCTAGCCTTCAGGCTAGGGCACCCCTAGGCTTTGGGCTCCCCTAGGCTAAGGCTAGGGCTCCCCTAGCCTTCAGGCTAGGGCACCCCTAGGCTTTGTGCTCCCCTAGGCTAAGGCTAGGGCTCCCCTGGCCTTCAGGCTAGGGCACCCCTAGGCTTTAGACTAGGGCTCCCCTAGGCTAAGGCTAGGGCTCCCCTGGCCTTCAGGCTAGGGCACCCCTAGGCTTTAAGCTAGGGCTCCCCTAGGCTAAGGCTAGGGCTCCCCTGGCCTTCAGGCTAGGGCACCCCTAGGCTTTAGGCTAGGGCTCCCCTAGGCTAAGGCTAGGGCTCCCCTGGCCTTCAGGCTAGGGCACCCCTAGGCTTTAGGCTAGGGCTCCCCTAGGCTAAGGCAAGGGCTCCCCTGGCCTTCAGGCTAGGGCACCCCTAGGCTTTAGGCTAGGGCTCCCCTAGGCTAAGGCTAGGGCTCCCCTGGCCTTCAGGCTAGGGCACCCCTAGGCTTTAGGCTAGGGCTCCCCTAGGCTAAGGCTAGGGCTCCCCTGGCCTTCAGGCTAGGGCACCCCTAGGCTTTAGGGTAGGGCTCCCCTACGCTAAGGCAAGGGCTCCCCTGGCCTTCAGGCTAGGGCACCCCTAGGCTTTAGGCTAGGGCTCCCCTAGGCTAAGGCTAGGGCTCCCCTGGCCTTCAGGCTAGGGCACCCCTAGGCTTTAGGCTAGGGCTCCCCTAGGCTAAGGCTAGGGCTCCCCTGGCCTTCAGGCTAGGGCACCCCTAGGCTTTAGGCTAGGGCTCCCCTAGGCTAAGGCAAGGGCTCCCCTGGCCTTCAGGCTAGGGCACCCCTAGGCTTTAGGCTCCCCTAGGCTAAGGCTAGGGCTCCCCTGGCCTTCAGGCTAGGGCACCCCTAGGCTTTAGGCTCCCCTAGGCTAAGGCTAGGGATCCCCGGGCCTTCAGGCTAGGGCACCGCTAGGCTTTAGGCTCCCCTAGGCTAAGGCTAGGGCTCTCTGGCCTTCAGGCTAGGGCACCCCTAGGCTTTAGGCTCCCCTAGGCCAAGGCTAGGGCTCCCCTGGCCTTCAGGCTAGGGCACCCCTAGGCTTTAGGCTCCCCTAGGCTAAGGCTAGGGCTCCCCTGGCCTTCAGGTTAGGGCACCCCTAGGCTTTAGGCTCCCCTAGGCTAAGGCTAGGGCTCCCCTGGCCTTCAGGCTAGGGCACCCCTAGGCTTTAGGCTCCCCTAGGCTAAGGCTAGGGCTCCCCTGGCCTTCAGGCTAGGGCACCCCTAGGCTTTAGGCTCCCCTAGGCTAAGGCTAGGGCTCCCTGGCCTTCAGGCTAGGGCACCCCTAGGCTTTAGGCTCCCCTAGGCTAAGGCTAGGGCTCCCCTGGCCTTCAGGCTAGGGCACCCCTAGGCTTTAGGCTCCCCTAGGCTAAGGCTAGGGCTCCCCTGGCCTTCAGGCAAGGGCACCCCTAGGCTTTAGGCTCGCCTAGGCTAAGGCTAGGGCTCCCCTGGCCTTCAGGCTAGGGCACCCCTAGGCTTTAGGCTCCCCTAGGCTAAGGCTAGGGCTCCCCTGGCCTTCAGGCTAGGGCACACCTAGGCTTTACACTCCCGTAGGCTAAGGCTAGGGCTCCCCTGGCCTTCAGGCTAGGGCACCCCTAGGCTTTAGGCTCCCCTAGGCTAAGGGTAGTGCTCCCCTGGCCTTCAGGCTAGGGCACCCCTAGGCTTTAGACTCCCCTAGTCTAAGGCTAGGGATCCCCGGGCCATCAGGCTAGGGCACCGCTAGGCTTTAGGCTCCCCTAGGCTAAGGCTAGGGCTCTCTGGCCTTCAGGCTAGGGCACCCCTAGGCTTTAGGCTCCCCTAGGCCAAGGCTAGGGCTCCCCTGGCCTTCAGGCTAGGGCACACCTAGGCTTTAGGCTCCCCTAGGCTAAGGCTAGGGCTCCCCTGGCCTTCAGGTTAGGGCACCCCTAGGCTTTAGGCTCCCCTAGGCTAAGGCTAGGGCTCCCCTGGCCTTCAGGCTAGGGCACCCCTAGGCTTTAGGCTCCCCTAGGCTAAGGCTAGGGCTCCCTGGCCTTCAGGCTAGAGCAACCCTAGGCTTTAGGCTCCCCTAGGCTAAGGCTAGGGCTCCCCTGGCCTTCAGACTAGGGCACCCCTAGGCTTTAGGCTCCCTTAGGCTAAGACTAGGGCTCCCCTGGCCTTCAGGCTAGGTCACCCCTAGGCTTTAGGCTCCCCTAGGCTAAGGCTAGGGCTCCCCTGGCCTTCAGGCTAGGGCACCCCTAGGCTTTAGGCTCCCCTAGGCTAAGGCTAGGGCTCCCCTGGCCTTCAGGCAAGGGCACCCCTAGGCTTTAGGCTCCCCTAGGCTAAGGCTAGGGCTCCCCTGGCCTTCAGGCAAGGGCACCCCCAGGCTTTAGGCTCACCTAGGCTAAGGCTAGGGCTCCCCTGGCCTTCAGGCTAGGGCACCCCTAGGCATTAGGCTCCCCTAGGCTGAGGCTAGGGCTCCCCTGGCCTTCAGGCTAGGGCACCCCTAGGCTTTAGGCTCCCCTAGGCTAAGGCTAGGGCTCCCCTGGCCTTCAGGCTAGGGCACCCCTAGGCTTTAGGCTCCCCTAGGCTAAGGCTAGGGCTCCCCTGGCCTTCAGGCTAGGGCACCCCTAGGCTTTAGGCTCCCCTAGGCTAAGGCTAGGGCTCCCCTGGCCTTCAGGCTAGGGCACCCCTAGGCTTTAGGCTCCCCTAGGCGAAGGCTAGGGCTCCCCTGGCCTTCAGGCTAGGGCACCCCTAGGCTTTAGGCTCCCCTAGGATAAGGCTAGGGCTCCCCTGGCCTTCAGGCTAGGGCACCCCTAGGCTTTAGGCTCCCCTAGCCTAAGGCTAGGGCTCCCCTGGCCTTCAGGCTAGGGCACCCCTAGGCTTTAGGCTCCCCTAGCCTAAGGCTAGGGCTCCCCTGGCCTTCAGGCTAATGCACCCCTAGGCTTTAGGCTCCCCTAGGCTAAGGCTAGGGCTCCGCTGGCCTTCACGCTAGGGCACCCCTAGGCTTTAGGCTCCCCTAGGCTAAGGCTAGGGCTCCCCTAGCCTTCAGGCTAGGGCACCCCTAGGCTTTAGGCTCCCCTAGGCTAAGGCTAGGGCTCCCCTAGCATTCAGGCTAGGGCACCCCTAGGCTTTAGGCTAGGGCTCCTCTAGGCTAAGGCTAGGGCTCCCCTAGCCTTCAGGCCAGGGCACCCCTAGGATTTAGGCTCCCCTAGGCTAAGGCTAGGGCTCCCCTAGCCTTCAGGCTAGGGCACCCCTAGGCTTTAGGCTCCCCTGGGCTAAGGCTAGGGCTCCCCTAGCCTTCAGGCTAGGGCACCCCTAGGCTTTAGGCTAGGGCTCCCCTAGGCTAAGGATAGGGCTCCCCTAGGCTAAGGCTAGGGCTCCCCTAGCCTTCAGGCTAGGGCACCCCTAGGCTTTAGGCTTGGGCTCCCCTAGGCTAAGGCTAGGGCTCCCCTAGCCTTCAGGCTAGGGCAACCCTAGGCTTTAGGCTAGGGCTCCCCTAGGCTAAGGCTAGGGCTCCCCTAGCCTTCAGGGTAGGGCACCCCTAGGCTTTAGGCTAGGGCTCCCCTAGGCTAAGGCTAGGGCTCCCCTAGCCTTCAGGCTAGGGCACCCCTAGGCTTTGGGCTCCCCTAGGCTAAGGCTAGGGCTCCCCTAGCCTTCAGGCTAGGGCACCCCTAGGCTTTGTGTTCCCCTAGGCTAAGGCTAGGGCTCCCCTGGCCTTCAGGCTAGGGCACCCCTAGGCTTTAGACTAGGGCTCCCCTAGGCTAAGGCTAGGGCTCCCCTGGCCTTCAGGCTAGGGCACCCCTAGGCTTTAGGCTAGGGCTCCCCTAGGCTAAGGCTAGGGCTCCCCTGGCCTTCAGGCTAGGGCACCCCTAGGCTTTAGGCTAGGGCTCCCCTAGGCTAAGGCTAGGGCTCCCCTGGCCTTCAGGCTAGGGCACCCCTAGGCTTTAGGCTAGGGCTCCCCTAGGCTAAGGCCAGGGCTCCCCTGGCCTTCAGGCTAGGGCACCCCTAGGCTTTAGGCTAGGGCTCTCCTAGGCTAAGGCCAGGGCTCCCCTGGCCTTCAGGCTAGGGCACCCCTAGGCTTTAGGCTAGGGCTCCCCTAGGCTAAGGCTAGGGCTCCCCTGGCCTTCAGGCTAGGGCACCCCTAGGCTTTAGGGTAGGGCTCCCCTACGCTAAGGCAAGGGCTCCCCTGGCCTTCAGGCTAGGGCACCCCTAGGCTTTAGGCTAGGGCTCCCCTAGGCTAAGGCTAGGGCTCCCCTGGCCTTCAGGCTAGGGCACCCCTAGGCTTTAGGCTAGGGCTCCCCTAGGCTAAGGCTAGGGCTCCCCTGGCCTTCAGGCTAGGGCACCCCTAGGCTTTAGGCTAGGGCTCCCCTAGGCTAAGGCAAGGGCTCCCCTGGCCTTCAGGCTAGGGCACCCCTAGGCTTTAGGCTAGGGCTCCCCTAGGCTAAGGCTAGGGCTCCCCTGGCCTTCAGGCTAGGGCACCCCTAGGCTTTAGGCTCCCCTAGGCTAAGGCTAGGGCTCCCCTGGCCTTCACGCTAGGGCACCCCTAGGCTTTAGGCTCCCCTAGGCTAAGGCTAGGGCTCCCCTGGCCTTCAGGCTAGGGCACCCCTAGGCTTTAGGCTCCCCTAGGCTAAGGCTAGGGATCCCCGGGCCTTCAGGCTAGGGCACCGCTAGGCTTTAGGCTCCCCTAGGCTAAGGCTAGGGCTCTCTGGCCTTCAGGCTAGGGCACCCCTAGGCTTTAGGCTCCCCTTGGCCAAGGCTAGGGCTCCCCTGGAATTCAGGTTAGGGCACCCCTAGGCTTTAGGCTCCCCTAGGCTAAGGCTAGGGCTCCCCTGGCCTTCCGGTTAGGGCACCCCTAGGCTTTAGGCTCCCCTAGGCTAAGGCTAGGGCTCCCCTGGCCTTCAGGCTAGGGCACCCCTAGGCTTTAGGCTCCCCTAGGCTAAGGCTAGGGCTCCCTGGCCTTCAGGCTAGGGCAACCCTAGGCTTTAGGCTCCCCTAGGCTAAGGCTAGGGCTCCCCTGGCCTTCAGGCTAGGGCACCCCTAGGCTTTAGGCTCCCTTAGGCTAAGGCTAGGGCTCCCCTGGCCTTCAGGCTAGGGCACCCCTAGGCTTTAGGCTCCCCTAGGCTAAGGCTAGGGCTCCCCTGGCCTTCAGGCTAGGGCACCCCTAGGCTTTAGGCTCCCCTAGGCTAAGGCTAGGGCTCCCCTGGCCTTCAGGCTAGGGCACCCCTAGGCTTTAGGCTCCCCTAGGCTAAGGCTAGGGCTCCCCTGGTCTTCAGGCTAGGGCACCCCTAGGCTTTAGACTCCCCTAGGCTAAGGCTAGGGCTCCCCTGGCCTTCAGGCTAGGGCACCCCTAGGCTTTAGGCTCCCCTAGGCTGAGGCTAGGGCTCCCCTGGCCTTCAGGCTAGGGCACCCCTAGGCTTTAGGCTCCCCTAGGCTAAGGCTAGGGCTCCCCTGGCCTTCAGGCTAGGGCACCCCTAGGCTTTAGGCTCCCCTAGGCTAAGGCTAGGGCTCCCCTGGCCTTCAGGCTAGGGCACCCCTAGGCTTTAGGCTCCCCTAGGCTAAGGCTAGGGCTCCCCTGGCCTTCAGGCTAGGGCACCCCTAGGCTTTAGGCTAGGGCTCCCCTAGGCTAAGGCAAGGGCTCCCCTGGCCTTCAGGCTAGGGCACCCCTAGGCTTTAGGCTAGGGCTCCCCTAGGCTAAGGCTAGGGCTCCCCTGGCCTTCAGGCTAGGGCACCCCTAGGCTTTAGGCTCCCCTAGGCTAAGGCTAGGGCTCCCCTGGCCTTCACGCTAGGGCACCCCTAGGCTTTAGGCTCCCCTAGGCTAAGGCTAGGGCTCCCCTGGCCTTCAGGCTAGGGCACCCCTAGGCTTTAGGCCCCCCTAGGCTAAGGCTAGGGATCCCCGGGCCTTCAGGCTAGGGCACCGCTAGGCTTTAGGCTCCCCTAGGCTAAGGCTAGGGCTCTCTGGCCTTCAGGCTAGGGCACCCGTAGGCTTTAGGCTCCCCTAGGCCAAGGCTAGGGCTCCCCTGGCCTTCAGGCTAGGGCACCCCTAGGCTTTAGGCTCCCCTAGGCTAAGGCTAGGGCTCCCCTGGCCTTCAGGTTAGGGCACCCCTAGGCTTTAGGCTCCCCTAGGCTAAGGCTAGGGCTCCCCTGGCCTTCAGGCTAGGGCACCCCTAGGCTTTAGGCTCCCCTAGGCTAAGGCTAGGGCTCCCTGGCCTTCAGGCTAGGGCAACCCTAGGCTTTAGGCTCCCCTAGGCTAAGGCTAGGGCTCCCCTGGCCTTCAGGCTAGGGCACCCCTAGGCTTTAGGCTCCCTTAGGCTAAGGCTAGGGCTCCCCTGGCCTTCAGGCTAGGGCACCCCTAGGCTTTAGGCTCCCCTAGGCTAAGGTTAGGGCTCCCCTGGCCTTCAGGCTAGGGCACCCCTAGGCTTTAGGCTCCCCTAGGCTAAGGCTAGGGCTCCCCTGGCCTTTAGGCAAGGGCACCCCTAGGCTTTAGGCTCCCCTTGGCTAAGGCTAGGGCTCCCCTGGCCTTCAGGCAAGGGCACCCCCAGGCTTTAGGCTCACCTAGGCTAAGGCTAGGGCTCCCCTGGCCTTCAGGCTAGGGCACCCCTAGGCTTTAGGCTCCCCTAGGCTAAGGCTAGGGCTCCCCTGGCCTTCAGGCTAGGGCAACCCTAGGCTTTAGGCTCCCCTAGGCTAAGGCTAGGGCTCCCCTGGCCTTCAGGCTAGGGCACCCCTAGGCTTTACACTCCCGTAGGCTAAGGCTAGCGCTCCCCTGGCCTTCAGGCTAGGGCACCCCTAGGCTTTAGGCTCCCCTAGGCTAAGGCTAGGGCTCCCCTGGCCTTCAGGCTAGGGCACCCCTAGGCTTTAGGCTCCCCTAGGCTAAGGCTAGGGCTCCCCTGGTCTTCAGGCTAGGGCACCCCTAGGCTTTAGGCTCCCCTAGGCTAAGGCTAGGGCTCCCCTGGCCTTCAGGCTAGGGCACCCCTAGGCTTTAGGCTCCCGTAGGCTGAGGCTAGGGCTCCCCTGGCCTTCAGGCTAGGGCACCCCTAGGCTTTAGGCTCCCCTAGGCTAAGGCTAGGGCTCCCCTGGCCTTCAGGCTAGGGCACCCCTAGGCTTTAGGCTCCCCTAGGCTAAGGCTAGGGCTCCCCTGGCCTTCAGGCTAGGGCACCCCTAGGCTTTAGGCTCCCCTAGGCTAAGGCTAGGGCTCCCCTGGCCTTCAGGCTAGGGCACCCCTAGGCTTTAGGCTCCCCTAGGCGAAGGCTAGGGCTCCCCTGGCCTTCAGGCTAGGGCACCCCTAGGCTTTAGGCTCCCCTAGGATAAGGCTAGGGCTCCCCTGGCCTTCAGGCTAGGGCACCCCTAGGCTTTAGGCTCCCCTAGCCTAAGGCTAGGGCTCCCCTGGCCTTCAGGCTAGGGCACCCCTAGGCTTTAGGCTCCCCTAGGCTAATGCTAGGGCTCCCCTGGCCTTCAGGCTAGGGCACCCCTAGGCTTTAGGCTCCCCTAGGCTAAGGCTAGGGCTCCCCTGGCCTTCAGCCTAGGGCACCCCTAGGCTTTAGGCTCCCCTAGGCGAAGGCTAGGGCTCCCCTGGCCTTCAGGCTAGGGCACATCTAGGCTTTAGGCTAGGGCTCCCCTAGGCTAAGGCTAGGGCTCCCCTGGCCTTCAGGCTAGGGCACCCCTAGGCTTTAGGCTAGGGCTCCCCTAGGCTAAGGCTAGGGCTCCCCTGGCCTTCAGGCTAGGGCACCCCTAGGCTTTAGGCTAGGGCTCCCATAGGCTAAGGCAAGGGCTCCCCTGGCCTTCAGGCTAGGGCACCCCTAGGCTTTAGGCTAGGGCTCCCCTAGGCTAAGGCTAGGGCTCCCCTGGCCTTCAGGCTA
Source organism: Tenrec ecaudatus (assembly GCF_050624435.1). Lineage (NCBI taxonomy): Eukaryota > Metazoa > Chordata > Mammalia > Afrosoricida > Tenrecidae > Tenrec > Tenrec ecaudatus. The sequence continues at coordinate 290,645 of NW_027459396.1, read as the reverse complement.
AGCACCCCTAGGCTTTAGGCTAGGGCTCCCCTAGGCTAAGGCTAGGGCTCCCCTGGCCTTCAGGCTAGGGCACCCCTAGGCTTTAGGGTAGGGCTCCCCTACGCTAAGGCAAGGGCTCCCCTGGCCTTCAGGCTAGGGCACCCCTAGGCTTTAGGCTAGGGCTCCCCTAGGCTAAGGCTAGGGCTCCCCTGGCCTTCAGGCTAGGGCACCCCTAGGCTTTAGGCTAGGGCTCCCCTAGGCTAAGGCTAGGGCTCCCCTGGCCTTTAGGCTAGGGCACCCCTAGGCTTTAGGCTAGGGCTCCCCTAGGCTAAGGCAAGGGCTCCCCTGGCCTTCAGGCTAGGGCACCCCTAGGCTTTAGGCTAGGGCTCCCCTAGGCTAAGGCTAGGGCTCCCCTGGCCTTCAGGCTAGGGCACCCCTAGGCTTTAGGCTCCCCTAGGCTAAGGCTAGGGCTCCCCTGGCCTTCACGCTAGGGCACCCCTAGGCTTTAGGCTCCCCTAGGCTAAGGGTAGTGCTCCCCTGGCCTTCAGGCTAGGGCACCCCTAGGCTTTAGGCTCCCCTAGGCTAAGGCTAGGGATCCCCGGGCCTTCAGGCTAGGGCACCGCTAGGCTTTAGGCTCCCCTAGGCTAAGGCTAGGGCTCTCTGGCCTTCAGGGTAGGGCACCCCTAGGCTTTAGGCTCCCCTAGGCCAAGGCTAGGGCTCCCCTGGCCTTCAGGCTAGGGCACCCCTAGGCTTTAGGCTCCCCTAGGCTAAGGCTAGGGCTCCCCTGGCCTTCAGGTTAGGGCACCCCTAGGCTTTAGGCTCCCCTAGGCTAAGGCTAGGGCTCCCCTGGCCTTCAGGCTAGGGCACCCCTAGGCTTTAGGCTCCCCTAGGCTAAGGCTAGGGCTCCCTGGCCTTCAGGCTAGGGCAACCCTAGGCTTTAGGCTCCCCTAGCCTAAGGCTAGGGCTCCCCTGGCCTTCAGGCAAGGGCACCCCTAGGCTTTAGGCTCCCCTAGGCTAAGGCTAGGGCTCCCCTGGCCTTCAGGCAAGGGCACCCCCAGGCTTTACGCTACCTAGGCTAAGGCTAGGGCTCCCCTGGCCTTCAGGCTAGGGCACCCCTAGGCTTTAGGCTCCCCTAGGCTAAGGCTAGGGCTCCCCTGGCCTTCAGGCTAGGGCACCCCTAGGCTTTAGGCTCCCCTAGGCTAAGGCTAGGGCTCCCCTGGCCTTCAGGCTAGGGCACCCCTAGGCTTTAGGCTCCCCTAGGCTAAGGCTAGGCCTCCCCTGGTCTTCAGGCAAGGGCACCCCCAGGCTTTAGGCTCACCTAGGCTAAGGCTAGGGCTCCCCTGGCCTTCAGGCTAGGGCACCCCTAGGCTTTAGGCTCCCCTAGGCTAAGGCTAGGGCTCCCCTGGCCTTCAGGCTAGGGCACCCCTAGGCTTTAGGCTCCCCTAGGCTAAGGCTAGGGCTCCCCTGGCCTTCAGGCTAGGGCACCCCTAGGCTTTACACTCCCGTAGGCTAAGGCTAGCGCTCCCCTGGCCTTCAGGCTAGGGCACCCCTAGGCTTTAGGCTCCCCTAGGCTAAGGCTAGGGCTCCCCTGGCCTTCAGGCTAGGGCACCCCTAGGCTTTAGGCTCCCCTAGGCTAAGGCTAGGGCTCCCCTGGTCTTCAGGCTAGGGCACCCCTAGGCTTTAGGCTCCCCTAGGCTAAGGCTAGGGCTCCCCTGGCCTTCAGGCTAGGGCACCCCTAGGCTTTAGGCTCCCCTAGGCTGAGGCTAGGGCTCCCCTGGCCTTCAGGCTAGGGCACCCCTAGGCTTTAGGCTCCCCTAGGCTGAGGCTAGGGCTCCCCTGGCCTTCAGGCTAGGGCACCCCTAGGCTTTAGGCTCCCCTAGGCTAAGGCTAGGGCTCCCCTGGCCTTCAGGCTAGGGCACCCCTAGGCTTTAGGCTCCCCTAGGCTAAGGCTAGGGCTCCCCTGGCCTTCAGGCTAGGGTACCCCTAGGCTTTAGGCTCCCCTAGGCGAAGGCTAGGGCTCCCCTGGCCTTCAGGCTAGGGAACCCTAGGCTTTAGGCTCCCCTAGGATAAGGCTAGGGCTCCCCTGGCCTTCAGGCTAGGGCACCCCTAGGCTTTAGGCTCCCCTAGCCTAAGGCTAGGGCTCCCCTGGCCTTCAGGCTAGGGCACCCCTAGGCTTTAGGCTCCCCTAGGCTAATGCTAGGGCTCCCTTGGCCTTCAGGCTAGGGCACCCCTAGGCTTTAGGCTCCCCTAGGCTAAGGCTAGGGCTCCCTGGCCTTCAGCCTAGGGCACCCCTAGGCTTTATGCTCCCCTAGGCGAAGGCTAGGGCTCCCCTGGCCTTCAGGCTAGGGCACCCCTAGGCTTTAGGCTCCCCTAGGCTAAGGCTAGGGCTCCCCTGGCCTTCAGGCTAGGGCACCCCTAGGCTTTAGGCTCCCCTAGGCTAAGGCTAGGGCTCCCCTGGCCTTCAGGCTAGGGCACCACTAGGCTTTAGGCTCCCCTAGGCTAAGGCTAGGGCTCCCCTGGCCTTCACGCTAGGGCACCCCTAGGCTTTAGGCTCCCCTAGGCTAAGGCTAGGGCTCCCTAGCCTTCAGGCTAGGGCACCCCTAGGCTTTAGGCTCCCCTAGGCTAAGGCTAGGGCTCCCCTAGCATTCAGGCTAGGGCACCCCTAGGCTTTAGGCTCCCCTAGGCTAAGGCTAGGGCTCCCTGGCCTTCAGGTTAGGGCACCCCTAGGCTTTAGGCTCCCCTAGGCTAAGGCTAGGGCTCCCCTGGCCTTCAGGCTAGGGCACCCCTAGGCTTTAGGCTCCCCTAGGCTAAGGCTAGGGCTCCCTGGCCTTCAGGCTAGGGCAACCCTTGGCTTTAGGCTCCCCTAGTCTAAGGCTAGGGCTCCCCTGGCCTTCAGGCAAGGGCACCCCTAGGCTTTAGGCTCCCCTAGGCTAAGGCTAGGGCTCCCCTGGCCTTCAGGCAAGGGCACCCCCAGGCTTTACGCTACCTAGGCTAAGGCTAGGGCTCCCCTGGCCTTCAGGCTAGGGCACCCCTAGGCTTTAGGCTCCCCTAGGCTAAGGCTAGGGCTCCCCTGGCCTTCAGGCTAGGGCACCCCTAGGCTTTAGGCTCCCCTAGGCTAAGGCTAGGGCTCCCCTGGCCTTCAGGCTAGGGCACCCCTAGGCTTTAGGCTCCCCTAGGCTAAGGCTAGGCCTCCCCTGGTCTTCAGGCAAGGGCACCCCCAGGCTTTAGGCTCACCTAGGCTAAGGCTAGGGCTCCCCTGGCCTTCAGGCTAGGGCACCCCTAGGCTTTAGGCTCCCCTAGGCTAAGGCTAGGGCTACCCTGGCCTTCAGGCTAGGGCACCCCTAGGCTTTAGGCTCCCCTAGGCTAAGGCTAGGGCTCCCCTGGCCTTCAGGCTAGGGCACCCCTAGGCTTTACACTCCCGTAGGCTAAGGCTAGCGCTCCCCTGGCCTTCAGGCTAGGGCACCCCTAGGCTTTAGGCTCCCCTAGGCTAAGGCTAGGGCTCCCCTGGCCTTCAGGCTAGGGCACCCCTAGGCTTTAGGCTCCCCTAGGCTAAGGCTAGGGCTCCCCTGGTCTTCAGGCTAGGGCACCCCTAGGCTTTAGGCTCCCCTAGGCTAAGGCTAGGGCTCCCCTGGCCTTCAGGCTAGGGCACCCCTAGGCTTTAGGCTCCCCTAGGCTGAGGCTAGGGCTCCCCTGGCCTTCAGGCTAGGGCACCCCTAGGCTTTAGGCTCCCCTAGGCTAAGGCTAGGGCTCCCCTGGCCTTCAGGCTAGGGCACCCCTAGGCTTTAGGCTCCCCTAGGCTAAGGCTAGGGCTCCCCTGGCCTTCAGGCTAGGGCACCCCTAGGCTTTAGGCTCCCCTAGGCTAAGGCTAGGGCTCCCCTGGCCTTCAGGCTAGGGTACCCCTAGGCTTTAGGCTCCCCTAGGCGAAGGCTAGGGCTCCCCTGGCCTTCAGGCTAGGGCACCCCTAGGCTTTAGGCTCCCCTAGGATAAGGCTAGGGCTCCCCTGGCCTTCAGGCTAGGGCACCCCTAGGTTTTAGGCTCCCCTAGCCTAAGGCTAGGGCTCCCCTGGCCTTCAGGCTAGGGCACCCCTAGGCTTTAGGCTCCCCTAGGCTAATGCTAGGGCTCCCTTGGCCTTCAGGCTAGGGCACCCCTAGGCTTTAGGCTCCCCTAGGCTAAGGCTAGGGCTCCCCTGGCCTTCAGCCTAGGGCACCCCTAGGCTTTAGGCTCCCCTAGGCGAAGGCTAGGGCTCCCCTGGCCTTCAGGCTAGGGCACCCCTAGGCTTTAGGCTCCCCTAGGCTAAGGCTAGGGCTCCCCTGGCCTTCAGGCTAGGGCACCCCTAGGCTTTAGGCTCCCCTAGGCTAAGGCTAGGGCTCCCCTGGCCTTCAGGCTAGGGCACCACTAGGCTTTAGGCTCCCCTAGGCTAAGGCTAGGCCTCCCCTGGTCTTCAGGCAAGGGCACCCCCAGGCTTTAGGCTCCCCTAGGCTAAGGCTAGGCCTCCCCTGGTCTTCAGGCAAGGGCACCCCTAGGCTTTAGGCTCCCCTAGGCTAAGGCTAGGGCTCCCCTGGCCTTCAGGCAAGGGCACCCCCAGGCTTTACGCTACCTAGGCTAAGGCTAGGGCTCCCCTGGCCTTCAGGCTAGGGCACCCCTAGGCTTTAGGCTCCCCTAGGCTAAGGCTAGGGCTCCCCTGGCCTTCAGGCTAGGGCACCCCTAGGCTTTAGGCTCCCCTAGGCTAAGGCTAGGGCTCCCCTGGCCTTCAGGCTAGGGCACCCCTAGGCTTTAGGCTCCCCTAGGCTAAGGCTAGGCCTCCCCTGGTCTTCAGGCAAGGGCACCCCCAGGCTTTAGGCTCACCTAGGCTAAGGCTAGGGCTCCCCTGGCCTTCAGGCTAGGGCACCCCTAGGCTTTAGGCTCCCCTAGGCTAAGGCTAGGGCTACCCTGGCCTTCAGGCTAGGGCACCCCTAGGCTTTAGGCTCCCCTAGGCTAAGGCTAGGGCTCCCCTGGCCTTCAGGCTAGGGCACCCCTAGGCTTTACACTCCCGTAGGCTAAGGCTAGCGCTCCCCTGGCCTTCAGGCTAGGGCACCCCTAGGCTTTAGGCTCCCCTAGGCTAAGGCTAGGGCTCCCCTGGCCTTCAGGCTAGGGCACCCCTAGGCTTTAGGCTCCCCTAGGCTAAGGCTAGGGCTCCCCTGGTCTTCAGGCTAGGGCACCCCTAGGCTTTAGGCTCCCCTAGGCTAAGGCTAGGGCTCCCCTGGCCTTCAGGCTAGGGCACCCCTAGGCTTTAGGCTCCCCTAGGCTGAGGCTAGGGCTCCCCTGGCCTTCAGGCTAGGGCACCCCTAGGCTTTAGGCTCCCCTAGGCTAAGGCTAGGGCTCCCCTGGCCTTCAGGCTAGGGCACCCCTAGGCTTTAGGCTCCCCTAGGCTAAGGCTAGGGCTCCCCTGGCCTTCAGGCTAGGGCACCCCTAGGCTTTAGGCTCCCCTAGGCTAAGGCTAGGGCTCCCTTGGCCTTCAGGCTAGGGTACCCCTAGGCTTTAGGCTCCCCTAGGCGAAGGCTAGGGCTCCCCTGGCCTTCAGGCTAGGGCACCCCTAGGCTTTAGGCTCCCCTAGGATAAGGCTAGGGCTCCCCTGGCCTTCAGGCTAGGGCACCCCTAGGTTTTAGGCTCCCCTAGCCTAAGGCTAGGGCTCCCCTGGCCTTCAGGCTAGGGCACCCCTAGGCTTTAGGCTCCCCTAGGCTAATGCTAGGGCTCCCTTGGCCTTCAGGCTAGGGCACCCCTAGGCTTTAGGCTCCCCTAGGCTAAGGCTAGGGCTCCCCTGGCCTTCAGCCTAGGGCACCCCTAGGCTTTAGGCTCCCCTAGGCGAAGGCTAGGGCTCCCCTGGCCTTCAGGCTAGGGCACCCCTAGGCTTTAGGCTCCCCTAGGCTAAGGCTAGGGCTCCCCTGGCCTTCAGGCTAGGGCACCCCTAGGCTTTAGGCTCCCCTAGGCTAAGGCTAGGGCTCCCCTGGCCTTCAGGCTAGGGCACCACTAGGCTTTAGGCTCCCCTAGGCTAAGGCTAGGCCTCCCCTGGTCTTCAGGCAAGGGCACCCCCAGGCTTTAGGCTCACCTAGGCTAAGGCTAGGGCTCCCCTGGCCTTCAGGCTAGGGCACCCCTAGGCTTTAGGCTCCCCTAGGCTAAGGCTAGGGCTCCCCTGGCCTTCAGGCTAGGGCACCCCTAGGCTTTAGGCTCCCCTAGGCTAAGGCTAGGGCTCCCCTGGCCTTCAGGCTAGGGCACCCCTAGGCTTTACACTCCCGTAGGCTAAGGCTAGCGCTCCCCTGGCCTTCAGGCTAGGGCACCCCTAGGCTTTAGGCTCCCCTAGGCTAAGGCTAGGGCTCCCCTGGCCTTCAGGCTAGGGCACCCCTAGGCTTTAGGCTCCCCTAGGCTAAGGCTAGGGCTCCCCTGGTCTTCAGGCTAGGGCACCCCTAGGCTTTAGGCTCCCCTAGGCTAAGGCTAGGGCTCCCCTGGCCTTCAGGCTAGGGCACCCCTAGGCTTTAGGCTCCCCTAGGCTGAGGCTAGGGCTCCCCTGGCCTTCAGGCTAGGGCACCCCTAGGCTTTAGGCTCCCCTAGGCTAAGGCTAGGGCTCCCCTGGCCTTCAGGCTAGGGCACCCCTAGGCTTTAGGCTCCCCTAGGCTAAGGCTAGGGCTCCCCTGGCCTTCAGGCTAGGGCACCCCTAGGCTTTAGGCTCCCCTAGGCTAAGGCTAGGGCTCCCCTGGCCTTCAGGCTAGGGTACCCCTAGGCTTTAGGCTCCCCTAGGCGAAGGCTAGGGCTCCCCTGGCCTTCAGGCTAGGGCACCCCTAGGCTTTAGGCACCCCTAGGATAAGGCTAGGGCTCCCCTGGCCTTCAGGCTAGGGCACCCCTAGGCTTTAGGCTCCCCTAGCCTAAGGCTAGGGCTCCCCTGGCCTTCAGGCTAGGGCACCCCTAGGCTTTAGGCTCCCCTAGGCTAATGCTAGGGCTCCCTTGGCCTTCAGGCTAGGGCACCCCTAGGCTTTAGGTTCCCCTAGGCTAAGGCTAGGGCTCCCCTGGCCTTCAGCCTAGGGCACCCCTAGGCTTTAGGCTCCCCTAGGCGAAGGCTAGGGCTCCCCTGGCCTTCAGGCTAGGGCACCCCTAGGCTTTAGGCTCCCCTAGGCTAAGGCTAGGGCTCCCCTGGCCTTCAGGCTAGGGCACCCCTAGGCTTTAGGCTCCCCTAGGCTAAGGCTAGGGCTCCCCTGGCCTTCAGGCTAGGGCACCACTAGGCTTTAGGCTCCCCTAGGCTAAGGCTAGGGCTCCCCTGGCCTTCACGCTAGGGCACCCCTAGGCTTTAGGCTCCCCTAGGCTAAGGCTAGGGCTCCCCTAGCCTTCAGGCTAGGGCACCCCTAGGCTTTAGGCTCCTCTAGGCTAAGGCTAGGGCTCCCCTAGCATTCAGGCTAGGGCACCCCTAGGCTTTAGGCTAGGGCTCCTCTAGGCTAAGGCTAGGGCTCCCCTAGCTTTCAGGCTAGGGCACCCCTAGGATTTAGGCTCCCCTAGGCTAAGGTTAGGGCTCCCCTAGCCTTTAGGCTAGGGCACCCCTAGGCTTTAGGCTCCCCTAGGCTAAGGCTAGGGCTCCCCTAGCCTTCAGGCTAGGGCACCCCTAGGCTTTAGGCTAGGGCTCCCCTAGGCTAAGGCTAGGGCTCCCCTAGCCTTCAGGCTAGGGCACCCCTAGGCTTTAGGCTTGGGCTCCCCTAGGCTAAGGCTAGGGCTCCCCTAGCCTTCAGGCTAGGGCACCCCTAGGCTTTAGGCTAGGGCTCCCCTAGGCTAAGGCTAGGGCTCCCCTAGCCTTCAGGGTAGGGCACCCCTAGGCTTTAGGCTAGGGCTCCCCTAGGCTAAGGCTAGGGCTCCCCTAGCCTTCAGGCTAGGGCACCCCTAGGCTTTGGGCTCCCCTAGGCTAAGGCTAGGGCTCCCCTAGCCTTCAGGCTCGGGCACCCCTAGGCTTTGTGCTCCCCTAGGCTAAGGCTAGGGCTCCCCTGGCCTTCAGGCTAGGGCACCCCTAGGCTTTAGACTAGGGCTCCCCTAGGCTAAGGCTAGGGCTCCCCTGGCCTTCAGGCTAGGGCACCCCTAGGCTTTAGGCTAGGGCTCCCCTAGGCTAAGGCTAGGGCTCCCCTGGCCTTCAGGCTAGGGCACCCCTAAGCTTTAGGCTAGGGCTCCCCTAGGCTAAGGCTAGGGCTCCCCTGGACTTCAGGCTAGGGCACCCCTAGGCTTTAGGCTAGGGCTCCTCTAGGCTAAGGCAAGGGCTCCCCTGGCCTTCAGGCTAGGGCACCCCTAGGCTTTAGGCTAGGGCTCCTCTAGGCTAAGGCTAGGGCTCCCCTGGCCTTCAGGCTAGGGCACCCCTAGGCTTTAGGCTAGGGCTCCCCTAGGTTAAGGCTAGGGCTCCCCTGGCCTTCAGGCTAGGGCACCCCTAGGCTTTAGGATAGGGCTCCCCTACACTAAGGCAAGGGCTCCCCTGGCCTTCAGGCTAGGGCACCCCTAGGCTTTAGGCTAGGGCTCCCCTAGGCTAAGGCTAGGGCTCCCCTGGCCTTCAGGCTAGGGCACCCCTAGGCTTTAGGCTAGGGCTCCCCTAGGCTAAGGCTAGGGCTCCCCTGGCCTTCAGGCTAGGGCACCCCTAGGCTTTAGGCTAGGGCTCCCCTAGGCTAAGGCTAGGGCTCCCCTGGCCTTCAGGCTAGGGCACCCCTAGGCTTTAGGCTCCCCTAGGCTAAGGCTAGGGCTCCCCTGGCCTTCACGCTAGGGCACCCCTAGGCTTTAGGCTCCCCTAGGCTAAGGGTAGTGCTCCCCTGGCCTTCAGGCTAGGGCACCCCTAGGCTTTAGGCTCCCCTAGGCTAAGGCTAGGGATCCCCGGGCCTTCAGGCTAGGGCACCGCTAGGCTTTAGGCTCCCCTAGGCTAAGGCTAGGGCTCTCTGGCCTTCAGGCTAGGGCACCCCTAGGCTTTAGGCTCCCCTAGGCCAAGGCTAGGGCTCCCCTGGCCTTCAGGCTAGGGCACCCCTAGGCTTTAGGCTCCCCTAGGCTAAGGCTAGGGCTCCCCTGGCCTTCAGGTTAGGGCACCCCTAGGCTTTAGGCTCCCCTAGGCTAAGGCTAGGGCTCCCCTGGCCTTCAGGCTAGGGCACCCTTAGGCTTTAGGCTCCACTAGGCTAAGGCTAGGGCTCCCTGGCCTTCAGGCTAGGGCAACCCTAGGCTTTAGGCTCCCCTAGGCTAAGGCTAGGGCTCCCCTGGCCTTCAGGCTAGGGCACCCCTAGGCTTTAGGCTCCCTTAGTCTAAGGCTAGGGCTCCCCTGGCCTTCAGGCTAGGGCACCCCTAGGCTTTAAGCTAGGGCTCCCCTAGGCTAAGGCTAGGGCTCCCCTAGCCTTCAGGGTAGGGCACCCCTAGGCTTTAGGCTAGGGCTCCCCTAGGCTAAGGCTAGGGCTCCCCTAGCCTTCAGGCTAGGGCACCCCTAGGCTTTGGGCTCCCCTAGGCTAAGGCTAGGGCTCCCCTAGCCTTCAGGCTCGGGCACCCCTAGGCTTTGTGCTCCCCTAGGCTAAGGCTAGGGCTCCCCTGGCCTTCAGGCTAGGGCACCCCTAGGCTTTAGACTAGGGCTCCCCTAGGCTAAGGCTAGGGCTCCCCTGGCCTTCAGGCTAGGGCACCCCTAGGCTTTAGGCTAGGGCTCCCCTAGGCTAAGGCTAGGGCTCCCCTGGCATTCAGGCTAGGGCACCCCTAGGCTTTAGGCTAGGGCTCCCCTAGGCTAAGGCTAGGGCTCCCCTGGCCTTCAGGCTAGGGCACCCCTAGGCTTTAGGCTAGGGCTCCTCTAGGCTAAGGCAAGGGCTCCCCTGGCCTTCAGGCTAGGGCACCCCTAGGCTTTAGGCTAGGGCTCCTCTAGGCTAAGGCTAGGGCTCCCCTGGCCTTCAGGCTAGGGCACCCCTAGGCTTTAGGCTAGGGCTCCCCTAGGCTAAGGCTAGGGCTCCCCTGGCCTTCAGGCTAGGGCACCCCTAGGCTTTAGGGTAGGGCTCCCCTACGCTAAGGCAAGGGCTCCCCTGGCCTTCAGGCTAGGGCACCCCTAGGCTTTAGGCTAGGGCTCCCCTAGGCTAAGGCTAGGGCTCCCCTGGCCTTCAGGCTAGGGCACCCCTAGGCTTTAGGCTAGGGCTCCCCTAGGCTAAGGCTAGGGCTCCCCTGGCCTTCAGGCTAGGGCACCCCTAGGCTTTAGGCTAGGGCTCCCCTAGGCTAAGGCTAGGGCTCCCCTGGCCTTCAGGCTAGGACACCCCTAGGCTTTAGGCTCCCCTAGGCTAAGGCTAGGGCTCCCCTGGCCTTCACGCTTGGGCACCCCTAGGCTTTAGGCTCCCCTAGGCTAAGGGTAGTGCTCCCCTGGCCTTCAGGCTAGGGCACCCCTAGGCTTTAGGCTCCCCTAGGCTAAGGCTAGGGATCCCCGGGCCTTCAGGCTAGGGCACCGCTAGGCTTTAGGCTCCCCTAGGCTAAGGCTAGGGCTCTCTGGCCTTCAGGCTAGGGCACCCCTAGGCTTTAGGCTCCCCTAGGCCAAGGCTAGGGCTCCCCTGGCCTTCAGCCTAGGGCACCCCTAGGCTTTAGGCTCCCCTAGGCTAAGGCTAGGGCTCCCCTGGCCTTCAGGTTAGGGCACCCCTAGGCTTTAGGCTCCCCTAGGCTAAGGCTAGGGCTCCCCTGGCCTTCAGGCTAGGGCACCCCTAGGCTTTAGGCTCCCCTAGGCTAAGGCTAGGGCTCCCTGGCCTTCAGGCTAGGGCAACCCTAGGCTTTAGGCTCCCCTAGGCTAAGGCTAGGGCTCCCCTGGCCTTCAGGCTAGGGCACCCCTAGGCTTTAGGCTCCCTTAGTCTAAGGCTAGGGCTCCCCTGGCCTTCAGGCTAGGGCACCCCTAGGCTTTAGGCTCCCCTAGGCTAAGGCTAGGGCTCCCCTGGCCTTCAGGCTAGGGCACCCCTAGGCTTTAGGCTCCCCTAGGCTAAGGCTAGGGCTCCCCTGGCCTTCAGGCAAGGGCACCCCTAGGCTTTAGGCTCCCCTAGGCTAAGGCTAGGGCTCCCCTGGCCTTCAGGCAAGGGCACCCCCAGGCTTTAGGCTCACTAGGCTAAGGCTAGGGCTCCCCTGGCCTTCAGGCTAGGGCACCCCTAGGCTTTAGGCTCCCCTAGGCTAAGGCTAGGGCTCCCCTGGCCTTCAGGCTAGGGCACCCCTAGGCTTTAGGCTCCCCTAGGCTAAGGCTAGGGCTCCCCTGGCCTTCAGGCTAGGGCACCCCTAGGCTTTACTCTCCCGTAGGCTAAGGCTAGGGCTCCCCTGGCCTTCAGGCCAGGGCACCCCTAGGCTTTAGGCTCCCCTAGGCTAAGGCTAGGGCTCCCCTGGCCTTCAGGCTAGGGCACCCCTAGGCTTTAGGCTCCCCTAGGCTAAGGCTAGGGCTCCCCTGGTCTTCAGGCTAGGGCACCCCTAGGCTTTAGGCTCCCCTAGGCTAAGGCTAGGGCTCCCCTGGCCTTCAGGCTAGGGCACCCCTAGGCTTTAGGCTCCCCTAGGCTGAGGCTAGGGCTCCCCTGGCCTTCAGGCTAGGGCACCCCTAGGCTTTAGGCTCCCCTAGGCTAAGGCTAGGGCTCCCCTGGCCTTCAGGCTAGGGCACCCCTAGGCTTTAGGCTCCCCTAGGCTAAGGCTAGGGCTCCCCTGGCCTTCAGGCTAGGGCACCCCTAGGCTTTAGGCTCCCCTAGGCTAAGGCTAGGGCTCCCCTGGCCTTCAGGCTAGGGCACCCCTAGGCTTTAGGCTACCCTAGGATAAGGCTAGGGCTCCCCTGGCCTTCAGGCTAGGGCAACCCTAGGCTTTAGGCTCCCCTAGCCTAAGGCTAGGGCTCCCCTGGCCTTCAGGCTAGGGCACCCCTAGGCTTTAGGCTCCCCTAGGCTAAGGCTAGAGCTCCCCTAGCATTCAGGCTACGGCACCCCTAGGCTTTAGGCTAGGCCTCCTCTAGGCTAAGGCTAGGGCTCCCCTAGCCTTCAGGCTAGGGCACCCCTAGGATTTAGGCTCCCCTAGGCTAAGGCTAGGGCTCCCTGGCCTTCAGGCTAGGGCAACCCTAGGCTTTAGGCTCCCCTAGGCTAAGGCTAGGGCTCCCCTGGCCTTCAGGCTAGGGCACCCCTAGGCTTTAGGCTCCCCTAGGCTAAGGCTAGGGCTCCCCTGGTCTTCAGGCAAGGGCACCCCCAGGCTTTAGGCTCACCTAGGCTAAGGCTAGGGCTCCCCTGGCCTTCAGGCTAGGGCACCCCTAGGCTTTAGGCTCCCCTAGGCTAAGGCTAGTGCTCCCCTGGCCTTCAGACTAGGGCACCCCTAGGCTTTAGGCTCCCCTAGGCTAAGGCTAGGGCTCCCCTGGCCTTCAGGCTAGGGCACCCCTAGGCTTTACACTCCCGTAGGCTAAGGCTAGCGCTCCCCTGGCCTTCAGGCTAGGGCACCCCTAGGCTTTAGGCTCCCCTTGGCTAAGGCTAGGGCTCCCCTGGCCTTCAGGCTAGGGCACCCCTAGGCTTTAGGCTCCCCTAGGCTAAGGCTAGGGCTCCCCTGGTCTTCAGGCTAGGGCACCCCTAGGCTTTAGGCTCCCCTAGGCTAAGGCTAGGGCTCCCCTGGCCTTCAGGCTAGGGCACCCCTAGGCTTTAGGCTCCCCTAGGCTAAGGCTAGGGCTCCCCTGGTCTTCAGGCTAGGGCACCCCTAGGCTTTAGGCTCCCCTAGGCTAAGGCTAGGGCTCCCCTGGCCTTCAGGCTAGGGCACCCCTAGGCTTTAGGCTCCCCTAGGCTGAGGCTAGGGCTCCCCTGGCCTTCAGGCTAGGGCACCCCTAGGCTTTAGGCTCCCCTAGGCTAAGGCTAGGGCTCCCCTGGTCTTCAGGCTAGGGCACCCCTAGGCTTTAGGCTCCCCTAGGCTAAGGCTAGGGCTCCCCTGGCCTTCAGGCTAGGGCACCCCTAGGCTTTAGGCTCCCCTAGGCTAAAGCTAGGGCTCCCCTGGCCTTCAGGCTAGGGCACCCCTAGGCTTTAGGCTCCCCTAGGCGAAGGCTAGGGCTCCCCTGGCCTTCAGGCTAGGGCACCCCTAGGCTTTAGGCTCCCCTAGGATAAGGCTAGGGCTCCCCTGGCCTTCAGGCTAGGGCACCCCTAGGCTTTAGGCTCCCCTAGCCTAAGGCTAGGGCTGCCCTGGCCTTCAGGCTAGGGCACCCCTAGGCTTTAGGCTCCCCTAGGCTAATGCTAGGGCTCCCCTGGCCTTCAGGCTAGGGCACCCCTAGGCTTTAGGCTCCCCTAGGCTAAGGCTAGGGCTCCCCTGGCCTTCAGCCTAGGGCACCCCTAGGCTTTAGGCTCCCCTAGGCGAAGGCTAGGGCTCCCCTGGCCTTCAGGCTAGGGCACCCCTAGGCTTTAGGCTCCCCTAGGCTAAGGCTAGGGCTCCCCTGGCCTTCAGGCTAGGGCACCCCTAGGCTTTAGGCTCCCCTAGGCTAAGGCTAGGGCTCCCCTGGCCTTCAGGCTAGGGCACCACTAGGCTTTAGGCTCCCCTAGGGTAAGGCTAGGGCTCCCCTGGCCTTCACGCTAGGGCACCCCTAGGCTTTAGGCTCCCCTAGGCTAAGGCTAGGCCTCCCCTAGCCTTCAGGCTAGGGCACCCCTAGGCTTTAGGCTCCCCTAGGCTAAGGCTAGGGCTCCCCTAGCATTCAGGCTAGGGCACCCCTAGGCTTTAGGCTAGGGCTCCTCTAGGCTAAGGCTAGGGCTCCCCTAGCTTTCAGGCTAGGGCACCCCTAGGATTTAGGCTCCCCTAGGCTAAGGTTAGGGCTCCCCTAGCCTTCAGGCTAGGGCACCCCTAGGCTTTAGGCTCCCCTAGGCTAAGGCTAGGGCTCCCCTAGCCTTCAGGCTAGGGCACCCCTAGGCTTTAGGCTAGGGCTCCCCTAGGCTAAGGCTAGGGCTCCCCTAGCCTTCAGGCTAGGGCACCCCTAGGCTTTAGGCTTGGGCTCCCCTAGGCTAAGGCTAGGGCTCCCCTAGCCTTCAGGCTAGGGCACCCCTAGGCTTTAGGCTAGGGCTCCCCTAGGCTAAGGCTAGGGCTCCCCTAGCCTTCAGGGTAGGGCACTCCTAGGCTTTAGGATAGGGCTCCCCTAGGCTAAGGCTAGGGCTCCCCTAGCCTTCAGGCTAGGGCACCCCTAGGCTTTGGGCTCCCCTAGGCTAAGGCTAGGGCTCCCCTAGCCTTCAGGCTCGGGCACCCCTAGGCTTTGTGCTCCCCTAGGCTAAGGCTAGGGCTCCCCTGGCCTTCAGGCTAGGGCACCCCTAGGCTTTAGACTAGGGCTCCCCTAGGCTAAGGCTAGGGCTCCCCTGGCCTTCAGGCTAGGGCACCCCTAGGCTTTAGGCTAGGGCTCCCCTAGGCTAAGGCTAGGGCTCCCCTGGCCTTCAGGCTAGGGCACCCGTAGGCTTTAGGCTAGGGCTCCCCTAGGCTAAGGCTAGGGCTCCCCTGGCCTTCAGGCTAGGGCACCCCTAGGCTTTAGGCTAGGGCTCCTCTAGGCTAAGGCAAGGGCTCCCCTGGCCTTCAGGCTAGGGCACCCCTAGGCTTTAGGCTAGGGCTCCTCTAGGCTAAGGCTAGGGCTCCCCTGGCCTTCAGGCTAGGGCACCCCTAGGCTTTATGCTAGGGCTCCCCTAGGCTAAGGCTAGGGCTCCCCTGGCCTTCAGGCTAGGGCAACCCTAGGCTTTAGGGTAGGGCTCCCCTACGCTAAGGCAAGGGCTCCCCTGGCCTTCAGGCTAGGGCACCCCTAGGCTTTAGGCTAGGGCTCCCCTAGGCTAAGGCTAGGGCTCCCCTGGCCTTCAGGCTAGGGCACCCCTAGGCTTTAGGCTAGGGCTCCCCTAGGCTAAGGCTAGGGCTCCCCTGGCCTTCAGGCTAGGGCACCCCTAGGCTTTAGGCTAGGGCTCCCCTAGGCTAAGGCTAGGGCTCCCCTGGCCTTCAGGCTAGGGCACCCCTAGGCTTTAGGCTAGGGCTCCCCTAGGCTAAGGCTAGGGCTCCCCTGGCCTTCAGGCTAGGGCACCCCTAGGCTTTAGGCTCCCCTAGGCTAAGGCTAGGGCTCCCCTGGCCTTCACGCTAGGGCACCCCTAGGCTTTAGGCTCCCCTAGGCTAAGGGTAGTGCTCCCCTGGCCTTCAGGCTAGGGCACCCCTAGGCTTTAGGCTCCCCTAGGCTAAGGCTAGGGATCCCCGGGCCTTCAGGCTAGGGCACCGCTAGGCTTTAGGCTCCCCTAGGCTAAGGGTAGGGCTCTCTGGCCATCAGGCTAGGGCACCCCTAGGCTTTAGGCTCCCCTAGGCCAAGGCTAGGGCTCCCCTGGCCTTCAGGCTAGGGCACCCCTAGGCTTTAGGCTCCCCTAGGCTAAGGCTAGGGCTCCCCTGGCCTTCAGGTTAGGGCACCCCTAGGCTTTAGGCTCCCCTAGGCTAAGGCTAGGGCTCCCCTGGCCTTCAGGCTAGGGCACCCCTATGCTTTAGGCTCCCCTAGGCTAAGGCTAGGGCTCCCTGGCCTTCAGGCTAGGGCAACCCTAGGCTTTAGGCTCCCCTAGGCTAAGGCTAGGGCTCCCCTGGCCTTCAGGCTAGGGCACCCCTAGGCTTTAGGCTCCCCTAGGCTAAGGCTAGGGCTCCCCTGGCCTTCAGGCTAGGGCACCCCTAGGCTTTAGGCTCCCCTAGGCTAAGGCTAGGGCTCCCCTGGCCTTCAGGCTAGGGCACCCCTAGGCTTTAGGCTCCCCTAGGCTAAGGCTAGGGCTCCCCTGGTCTTCAGGCTAGGGCACCCCTAGGCTTTAGGCTCCCCTAGGCTAAGGCTAGGTCTCCCCTGGCCTACAGGCTAGGGCACCCCTAGGCTTTAGGCTCCCCTAGGCTGAGGCTAGGGATCCCCTGGCCTTCAGGCTAGGGCACCCCTAGGCTTTAGGCTCCCCTAGGCTAAGGCTAGGGCTCCCCTGGCCTTCAGGCTAGGGCACCCCTAGGCTTTAGGCTCCCCTAGGCTAAGGCTAGGGCTCCCCTGGCCTTCAGGCTAGGGCACCCCTAGGCTTTTGGCTCCCCTAGGCTAAGGCTAGGGCTCCCCTGGCCTTCAGGCTAGGGCACCCCTAGGCTTTAGGCTCCCCTAGGCTAAGGCTAGGGCTCCCCTGGCCTTCAGGCTAGGGCACCCCTAGGCTTTAGGCTCCCCTAGGATAAGGCTAGGGCTCCCCTGGCCTTTAGGCTAGGGCACCCCTAGGCTTTAGGCTCCCCTAGCCTAAGGCTAGGGCTCCCCTGGCCTTCAGGCTAGGGCACCCCTAGGCTTTAGGCTCCCCTAGGCTAAGGCTAGAGCTCCCCTAGCATTCAGGCTACGGCACCCCTAGGCTTTAGGCTAGGGCTCCTCTAGGCTAAGGCTAGGGCTCCCCTAGCCTTCAGGCTAGGGCACCCCTAGGCTTTAGGCTCCCCTAGGCTAAGGCTAGGGCTCCCCTAGCCTTTCAGGCTAGGGCACCCCTAGGCTTTAGGCTAGGGCTCCCCTAGGCTAAGGCTAGGGCTCCCCTAGCCTTCAGGCTAGGGCACCCCTAGGCTTTAGGCTTGGGCTCCCCTAGGCTAAGGCTAGGGCTCCCCTAGCCTTCAGGCTAGGGCACCCCTAGGCTTTAGTCTAGGGCTCCCCTAGGCTAAGGCTAGGGCTCCCCTAGCCTTCAGGGTAGGGCACCCCTAGGTTTAGGCTAGGGCTCCCCTAGGCTAAGGATTGGGCTCCCCTAGCCTTCAGGCTAGGGCACCCCTAGGCTTTGGGCTCCCCTAGGCTAAGGCTAGGGCTCCCCTAGCCTTCAGGCTAGGGCACCCCTAGGCTTTGTGCTCCCCTAGGCTAAGGCTAGGGCTCCCCTAGCCTTCAGGCTAGGGCACCCCTAGCCTTCAGGCTAGGGCACCCCTAGGCCTTAGGCTAGGGCTCCCCTAGGCTAAGGCTAGGGCTCCCCTAGGCTAAGGCTAGGGCTTCCCTAGGCTAAGGCTAGGGCTTCCCTAGCCTTCAGGCTAGGGCACCCCTAGGCTTTAGGCTAGGGCTCCCCTAGGCTAAAGCTAGGGCTCCCCTAGCCTTCAGGCTAGGGCACCCCTAGGCTTTAGGCTAGGGCTCCCCTAGGCTAAGGCTAGGGCTCCCCTAGCCTTCAGGTTAGGGCACCCCTAGGCTTTAGGCTACGGCTCCCCTAGGCTAAGGCTAGGGCTCCCCTAGCCTTCAGGCTAGGGCACCCCTAGGCTTTAGGCTAGGGCTCCCCTAGGCTAAGGCTAGGGCTCC
This sequence comes from Tenrec ecaudatus, assembly GCF_050624435.1. Classification (NCBI taxonomy): domain Eukaryota; kingdom Metazoa; phylum Chordata; class Mammalia; order Afrosoricida; family Tenrecidae; genus Tenrec; species Tenrec ecaudatus. Next base: position 273,451 of record NW_027459396.1, on the reverse strand, counting down.
CCTAGCCTTCAGGCTAGGGCACCCCTAGGCTTTAGGCTCCCCTAGGCTAAGGCTAGGGCTCCCCTAGCCTTCAGGCTAGGGCACCCCTAGGCTTTAGGCTAGGGCTCCCCTAGGCTAAGGCTAGGGCTCCCCTAGCCTTCAGGCTAGGGCACCCCTAGGCTTTAGGCTAGGGCTCCCCTAGGCTAAGGCTAGGGCTCCCCTAGCCTTCAGGCTAGGGCACCCTAGGCTTTAGGCTAGGGCTCCCCTAGGCTAAGGCTAGGGCTCCCCTAGCCTTCAGGCTAGGGCAACCCTAGGCTTTAGGCTAGGGCTCCCCTAGGCTACGGCTAGGGCTCCCCTAGCCTTCAGGCTAGGGCACCCCTAGGCTTTAGGCTAGGGCTCCCCTAGGCTAAGGCTAGGGGTCCCCTAGCCTTCAGGCTAGGGCACCCCTAGTCTTTAGGCTAGGGCTCCCCTAGGCTAAGGCTAGGGCTCCCCTAGCCTTCAGGCTAGGGCACCCCTAGGCTTTATCCTAGGGCTCCCCTAGGCTAAGGCTAGGGCTCCCCTTGCCTTCAGGCTAGGGCACCCCTAGGCTTTAGGCTAGGGCTCCCCTAGGCTAAGGCTAGGGCTCCCCTTGCCTTCAGGCTAGGGCACCCCTAGGCTTTAGGCTAGGGCTCCCCTAGGCTAAGGCTAGGGCTCCCCTTGCCTTCAGGCTAGGGCACCCCTAGGCTTTAGGCTAGGGCTCCCCTAGGCTAAGGCTAGGGCTCCCCTAGCCTTCAGGCTAGGGCACCCCTAGGCTTTAGGCTCCCCTAGGCTAAGGCTGGGGCTCCCCTAGCCTTCATGCTAGGGCACCCCTAGGCTTTAGGCTCCCCTAGGCTAAGGCTATGGCTCCGGTAGCCTTCAGGCTATGGCACCCCTAGGCTTTAGGCTAGGGCTCCCCTAGGCTAAGGCTAGGGCTCCCATAGCCTTCAGGCTAGGGCACCCCTAGGCTTTAGGCTAGGGCTCCCCTAGGCTAAGGCTAGGGCTCCCCTAGCCTTCAGGCTAGGGCACCCCTAGGCTTTAGGCTAGGGCTCCCCTAGGTTAAGGCTAGGGCTCCCCTAGCCTTCAGGCTAGGGCACCCCTAGGCTTTAGGCTCCCCTAGGCTAAGGCTAGGGCTCCCCTAGCCTTCAGGCTTGGGCACCCCTAGGCTATAGGCTCCCCTAGGCTAAGGCTAGGGCTCCCCTAGCCTTCAGGCTAGGGCACCCCTAGGCTTTAGGCTCCCCTAGGCTAAGGCTAGGGCTCCGGTAGCCTTCAGGCTAGGGCACCCCTAGGCTTTAGGCTCCCCTAGGCTAAGGCTAGGGCTCCCCTAGCCTTCAGGCTAGGGCACCCCTAGGCTTCAGGCTAGGGCTCCCCTAGGCTAAGGCTAGGGCTCCCCTAGCCTTCAGGCTAGGGCACCCCTAGGCTTTAGGCTCCCCTAGGCTAAGGCTAGGGCTCCCCTGGCCTTCAGGCAAGGGCACCCCTAGGCTTTAGGCTCCCCTAGGCTAAGGCTAGGGCTCCCCTGGCCTTCAGGCAAGGGCACCCCCAAGCTTTAGGCTCACCTAGGCTAAGGCTAGGGCTCCCCTGGCCTTCAGGCTAGGGCACCCCTAGGCTTTAGGCTCCCCTAGGCTAAGGCTAGGGCTCCCCTGGCCTTCAGGCTAGGGCACCCCTAGGCTTTAGGCTCCCCTAGGCTAAGGCTAGGGCTCCCCTGGCCTTCAGGCTAGGGCACCCCTAGGCTTTGGGCTCCCCTAGGCTAAGGCTAGGGCTCCCCTAGCCTTCAGGCTAGGGCACCCCTAGGCTTTGTGCTCCCCTAGGCTAAGGCTAGGGCTCCCCTAGCCTTCAGGCTAGGGCACCCCTAGCCTTCAGGCTAGGGCACCCCTAGGCTTTAGGCTAGGGCTCCCCTAGGCTAAGGCTAGGGCTCCCCTAGGCTAAGGCTAGGGCTTCCCTAGGCTAAGGCTAGGGCTTCCCTAGCCTTCAGGCTAGGGCACCCCTAGGCTTTAGGCTAGGGCTTCCCTAGGCTAAAGCTAGGGCTCCCCTAGCCTTCAGGCTAGGGCACCCCTAGGCTTATGCTAGGGCTCCCCTAGGCTAAGGCTAGGGCTCCCCTAGCCTTCAGGTTAGGGCACCCCTAGGCTTTAGGCTACGGCTCTCCTAGGCTAAGGCTAGGGCTCCCCTAGCCTTCAGGCTAGGGCACCCCTAGGCTTTAGGCTAGGGCTCCCTTAGGCTAAGGCTAGGGCTCCCCTAGCCTTCATGCTAGGGCACCCCTAGGCTTTAGGCTCCCCTAGGCTAAGGCTAGGGCTCCCCTAGCCTTCAGGCTAGGGCACCCCTAGGCTTTAGGCTAGGGCTCCCCTAGGCTAAGGCTAGGGCTCCCCTAGCCTTCAGGCTAGGGCACCCCTAGGCTTTAGGCTAGGGCTCCCCTAGGCTAAGGCTAGGGCTCCCCTAGCCTTCAGGCTAGGGCAACCCTAGGCTTTAGGCTAGGGCTCCCCTAGGCTACGGCTAGGGCTCCCCTAGCCTTCAGGCTAGGGCACCCCTAGGCTTTAGGCTAGGGCTCCCCTAGGCTAAGGCTAGGGCTCCCCTAGCCTTCAGGCTAGGGCACCCCTAGGCTTTATCCTAGGGCTCCCCTAGGCTAAGGCTAGGGCTCCCCTTGCCTTCAGGCTAGGGCACCCCTAGGCTTTAGGCTAGGGCTCCCCTAGGCTAAGGCTAGGGCTCCCCTTGCCTTCAGGCTAGGGCACCCCTAGGCTTTAGGCTAGGGCTCCCCTAGGCTAAGGCTAGGGCTCCCCTTGCCTTCAGGCTAGGGCACCCCTAGGCTTTAGGCTAGGGCTCCCCTAGGCTAAGGCTAGGGCTCCCCTAGCCTTCAGGCTAGGGCACCCCTAGGCTTTAGGCTCCCCTAGGCTAAGGCTGGGGCTCCCCTAGCCTTCATGCTAGGGCACCCCTAGGCTTTAGGCTCTCCTAGGCTAAGGCTAGGGCTCCGGTAGCCTTCAGGCTAGGGCACCCCTAGGCTTTAGGCTAGGGCTCCCCTAGGCTAAGGCTAGGGCTCCCATAGCCTTCAGGCTAAGGCACCCCTAGGCTTTAGGCTAGGGCTCCCCTAGGCTAAGGCTAGGGCTCCCCTGGCCTTCAGGCTAGGGCACCCCTAGGCTTTAGGCTCCCCTAGGATAAGGCTAGGGCTCCCCTGGCCTTTAGGCTAGGGCACCCCTAGGCTTTAGGCTCCCCTAGCCTAAGGCTAGGGCTCCCCTGGCCTTCAGGCTAGGGCACCCCTAGGCTTTAGGCTCCCCTAGGCTAAGGCTAGAGCTCCCCTAGCATTCAGGCTACGGCACCCCTAGGCTTTAGGCTAGGGCTCCTCTAGGCTAAGGCTAGGGCTCCCCTAGCCTTCAGGCTAGGGCACCCCTAGGATTTAGGCTCCCCTAGGCTAAGGCTAGGGCTCCCCTAGCCTTCAGACTAGGGCACCCCTAGGCTTTAGGCTCCCCTAGGCTAAGGCTAGGGCTCCCCTAGCCTTTCAGGCTAGGGCACCCCTAGGCTTTAGGCTAGGGCTCCCCTAGGCTAAGGCTAGGGCTCCCCTAGCCTTCAGGCTAGGGCACCCCTAGGCTTTAGGCTTGGGCTCCCCTAGGCTAAGGCTAGGGCTCCCCTAGCCTTCAGGCTAGGGCACCCCTAGGCTTTAGTCTAGGGCTCCCCTAGGCTAAGGCTAGGGCTCCCCTAGCCTTCAGGGTAGGGCACCCCTAGGTTTAGGCTAGGGCTCCCCTAGGCTAAGGATAGGGCTCCCCTAGCCTTCAGGCTAGGGCACCCCTAGGCTTTGGGCTCCCCTAGGCTAAGGCTAGGGCTCCCCTAGCCTTCAGGCTAGGGCACCCCTAGGCTTTGTGCTCCCCTAGGCTAAGGCTAGGGCTCCCCTAGCCTTCAGGCTAGGGCACCCCTAGCCTTCAGGCTAGGGCACCCCTAGGCTTTAGGCTAGGGCTCCCCTAGGCTAAGGCTAGGGCTCCCCTAGGCTAAGGCTAGGGCTTCCCTAGGCTAAGGCTAGGGCTTCCCTAGCCTTCAGGCTAGGGCACCCCTAGGCTTTAGGCTAGGGCTCCCCTAGGCTAAAGCTAGGGCTCCCCTAGCCTTCAGGCTAGGGCACCCCTAGGCTTTAGGCTAGGGCTCCCCTAGGCTAAGGCTAGGGCTCCCCTAGCCTTCAGGTTAGGGCACCCCTAGGCTTTAGGCTACGGCTCCCCTAGGCTAAGGCTAGGGCTCCCCTAGCCTTCAGGCTAGGGCACCCCTAGGCTTTAGGCTAGGGCTCCCCTAGGCTAAGGCTAGGGCTCCCCTAGCCTTCAGGCTAGGGCACCCCTAGGCTTTAGGCTCCCCTAGGCTAAGGCTAGGGCTCCCCTAGCCTTCAGGCTAGGGCACCCCTAGGCTTTAGGCTAGGGCTCCCCTAGGCTAAGGCTAGGGCTCCCCTAGCCTTCAGGCTAGGGCACCCCTAGGCTTTAGGCTAGGGCTCCCCTAGGCTAAGGCTAGGGCTCCCCTAGCCTTCAGGCTAGGGCACCCTAGGCTTTAGGCTAGGGCTCCCCTAGGCTAAGGCTAGGGCTCCCCTAGCCTTCAGGCTAGGGCAACCCTAGGCTTTAGGCTAGGGCTCCCCTAGGCTACGGCTAGGGCTCCCCTAGCCTTCAGGCTAGGGCACCCGTAGGCTTTAGGCTAGGGCTCCCCTAGGCTAAGGCTAGGGTTCCCCTAGCCTTCAGGCTAGGGCACCCCTAGTCTTTAGGCTCGGGCTCCCCTAGGCTAAGGCTAGGGCTCCCCTAGCCTTCAGGCTAGGGCACCCCTAGGCTTTATCCTAGGGCTCCCCTAGGCTAAGGCTAGGGCTCCCCTTGCCTTCAGGCTAGGGCACCCCTAGGCTTTAGGCTAGGGCTCCCCTAGGCTAAGGCTAGGGCTCCCCTTGCCTTCAGGCTAGGGCACCCCTAGGCTTTAGGCTAGGGCTCCCCTAGGCTAAGGCTAGGGCTCCCCTTGCCTTCAGGCTAGGGCACCCCTAGGCTTTAGGCTAGGGCTCCCCTAGGCTAAGGCTAGGGCTCCCCTAGCCTTCAGGCTAGGGCACCCCTAGGCTTTAGGCTCCCCTAGGCTAAGGCTGGGGCTCCCCTAGCCTTCATGCTAGGGCACCCCTAGGCTTTAGGCTCCCCTAGGCTAAGGCTAGGGCTCCGGTAGCCTTCAGGCTAGGGCACCCCTAGGCTTTAGGCTAATGCTCCCCTAGGCTAAGGCTAGGGCTCCCATAGCCTTCAGGCTAGGGCACCCCTAGGCTTTAGGCTAGGGCTCCCCTAGGCTAAGGCTAGGGCTCCCCTAGCCTTCAGGCTAGGGCACCCCTAGGCTTTAGGCTAGGGCTCCCCTAGGTTAAGGCTAGGGCTCCCCTAGCCTTCAGGCTAGGGCACCCCTAGGCTTTAGGCTCCCCTAGGCTAAGGCTAGGGCTCCCCTAGCCTTCAGGCTTGGGCACCCCTAGGCTATAGGCTCCCCTAGGCTAAGGCTAGGGCTCCCCTAGCCTTCAGGCTAGGGCACCCCTAGGCTTTAGGCTCCCCTAGGCTAAGGCTAGGGCTCCGGTAGCCTTCAGGCTAGGGCACCCCTAGGCTTTAGGCTCCCCTAGGCTAAGGCTAGGGCTCCCCTAGCCTTCAGGCTAGGGCACCCCTAGGCTTCAGGCTAGGGCTCCCCTAGGCTAAGGCTAGGGCTCCCCTAGCCTTCAGGCTAGGGCACCCCTAGGCTTTAGGCTCCCCTAGGCTAAGGCTAGGGCTCCCCTGGCCTTCAGGCAAGGGCACCCCTAGGCTTTAGGCTCCCCTAGGCTAAGGCTAGGGCTCCCCTGGCCTTCAGGCAAGGGCACCCCCAAGCTTTAGGCTCACCTAGGCTAAGGCTAGGGCTCCCCTGGCCTTCAGGCTAGGGCACCCCTAGGCTTTAGGCTCCCCTAGGCTAAGGCTAGGGCTCCCCTGGCCTTCAGGCTAGGGCACCCCTAGGCTTTAGGCTCCCCTAGGCTAAGGCTAGGGCTCCCCTGGCCTTCAGGCTAGGGCACCCCTAGGCTTTGGGCTCCCCTAGGCTAAGGCTAGGGCTCCCCTAGCCTTCAGGCTAGGGCACCCCTAGGCTTTGTGCTCCCCTAGGCTAAGGCTAGGGCTCCCCTAGCCTTCAGGCTAGGGCACCCCTAGCCTTCAGGCTAGGGCACCCCTAGGCTTTAGGCTAGGGCTCCCCTAGGCTAAGGCTAGGGCTCCCCTAGGCTAAGGCTAGGGCTTCCCTAGGCTAAGGCTAGGGCTTCCCTAGCCTTCAGGCTAGGGCACCCCTAGGCTTTAGGCTAGGGCTTCCCTAGGCTAAAGCTAGGGCTCCCCTAGCCTTCAGGCTAGGGCACCCCTAGGCTTATGCTAGGGCTCCCCTAGGCTAAGGCTAGGGCTCCCCTAGCCTTCAGGTTAGGGCACCCCTAGGCTTTAGGCTACGGCTCTCCTAGGCTAAGGCTAGGGCTCCCCTAGCCTTCAGGCTAGGGCACCCCTAGGCTTTAGGCTAGGGCTCCCTTAGGCTAAGGCTAGGGCTCCCCTAGCCTTCAGGCTAGGGCACCCCTAGGCTTTAGGCTCCCCTAGGCTAAGGCTAGGGCTCCCCTAGCCTTCAGGCTAGGGCACCCCTAGGCTTTAGGCTAGGGCTCCCCTAGGCTAAGGCTAGGGCTCCCCTAGCCTTCAGGCTAGGGCACCCCTAGGCTTTAGGCTAGGGCTCCCCTAGGCTAAGGCTAGGGCTCCCCTAGCCTTCAGGCTAGGGCACCCTAGGCTTTAGGCTAGGGCTCCCCTAGGCTAAGGCTAGGGCTCCCCTAGCCTTCAGGCTAGGGCAACCCTAGGCTTTAGGCTAGGGCTCCCCTAGGCTACGGCTAGGGCTCCCCTAGCCTTCAGGCTAGGGCACCCCTAGGCTTTAGGCTAGGGCTCCCCTAGGCTAAGGCTAGGGCTCCCCTAGCCTTCAGGCTAGGGCACCCCTAGGCTTTATCCTAGGGCTCCCCTAGGCTAAGGCTAGGGCTCCCCTTGCCTTCAGGCTAGGGCACCCCTAGGCTTTAGGCTAGGGCTCCCCTAGGCTAAGGCTAGGGCTCCCCTTGCCTTCAGGCTAGGGCACCCCTAGGCTTTAGGCTAGGGCTCCCCTAGGCTAAGGCTAGGGCTCCCCTAGCCTTCAGGCTAGGGCACCCCTAGGCTTTAGGCTCCCCTAGGCTAAGGCTGGGGCTCCCCTAGCCTTCATGCTAGGGCACCCCTAGGCTTTAGGCTCCCCTAGGCTAAGGCTAGGGCTCCGGTAGCCTTCAGGCTAGGGCACCCCTAGGCTTTAGGCTAGGGCTCCCCTAGGCTAAGGCTAGGGCTCCCATAGCCTTCAGGCTAAGGCACCCCTAGGCTTTAGGCTAGGGCTCCCCTAGGCTAAGGCTAGGGCTCCCCTAGCCTTCAGGCTAGGGCACCCCTAGGCTTTAGGCTAGGGCTCCCCTAGGTTAAGGCTAGGGCTCCCCTAGCCTTCAGGCTAGGGCACCCCTAGGCTTTAGGCTCCCCTAGGCTAAGGCTAGGGCTCCCCTAGCCTTCAGGCTTGGGCACCCCTAGGCTATAGGCTCCCCTAGGCTAAGGCTAGGGCTCCCCTAGCCTTCAGGCTAGGGCACCCCTAGGCTTTAGGCTCCCCTAGGCTAAGGCTAGGGCTCCGGTAGCCTTCAGGCTAGGGCACCCCTAGGCTTTAGGCTCCCCTAGGCTAAGGCTAGGGCTCCGGTAGCCTTCAGGCTAAGGCACCCCTAGGCTTTAGGCTAGGGCTCCCCTAGGCTAAGGCTAGGGCTCCCCTGGCCTTCAGGCTAGGGCACCCCTAGGCTTTAGGCTCCCCTAGGATAAGGCTAGGGCTCCCCTGGCCTTTAGGCTAGGGCACCCCTAGGCTTTAGGCTCCCCTAGCCTAAGGCTAGGGCTCCCCTGGCCTTCAGGCTAGGGCACCCCTAGGCTTTAGGCTCCCCTAGGCTAAGGCTAGAGCTCCCCTAGCATTCAGGCTACGGCACCCCTAGGCTTTAGGCTAGGGCTCCTCTAGGCTAAGGCTAGGGCTCCCCTAGCCTTCAGGCTAGGGCACCCCTAGGATTTAGGCTCCCCTAGGCTAAGGCTAGGGCTCCCCTAGCCTTCAGGCTAGGGCACCCCTAGGCTTTAGGCTCCCCTAGGCTAAGGCTAGGGCTCCCCTAGCCTTTCAGGCTAGGGCACCCCTAGGCTTTAGGCTAGGGCTCCCCTAGGCTAAGGCTAGGGCTCCCCTAGCCTTCAGGCTAGGGCACCCCTAGGCTTTAGGCTTGGGCTCCCCTAGGCTAAGGCTAGGGCTCCCCTAGCCTTCAGGCTAGGGCACCCCTAGGCTTTAGTCTAGGCCTCCCCTAGGCTAAGGCTAGGGCTCCCCTAGCCTTCAGGGTAGGGCACCCCTAGGTTTAGGCTAGGGCTCCCCTAGGCTAAGGATAGGGCTCCCCTAGCCTTCAGGCTTGGGCACCCCTAGGCTTTGTGCTCCCCTAGGCTAAGGCTAGGGCTCCCCTAGCCTTCAGGCTAGGGCACCCCTAGCCTTCAGGCTAGGGCACCCCTAGGCTTTAGGCTAGGGCTCCCCTAGGCTAAGGCTAGGGCTCCCCTAGCTAAGGCTAGGGCTTCCCTAGGCTAAGGCTAGGGCTTCCCTAGCCTTCAGGCTAGGGCACCCCTAGGCTTTAGGCTAGGGCTCCCCTAGGCTAAAGCTAGGGCTCCCCTAGCCTTCAGGCTAGGGCACCCCTAGGCTTTAGGCTAGGGCTCCCCTAGGCTAAGGCTAGGGCTCCCCTAGCCTTCAGGCTAGGGCACCCCTAGGCTTTAGGCTCCCCTAGGCTAAGGCTAGGGCTCCCCTAGCCTTCAGGCTAGGGCACCCCTAGGCTTTAGGCTAGGGCTCCCCTAGGCTAAGGCTAGGGCTCCCCTAGCCTTCAGGCTAGGGCACCCCTAGGCTTTAGGCTAGGGCTCCCCTAGGCTAAGGCTAGGGCTCCCCTAGCCTTCAGGCTAGGGCACCCTAGGCTTTAGGCTAGGGCTCCCCTAGGCTAAGGCTAGGGCTCCCCTAGCCTTCAGGCTAGGGCAACCCTAGGCTTTAGGCTAGGGCTCCCCTAGGCTACGGCTAGGGCTCCCCTAGCCTTCAGGCTAGGGCACCCCTAGGCTTTAGGCTAGGGCTCCCCTAGGCTAAGGCTAGGGGTCTCCTAGCCTTCAGGCTAGGGCACCCCTAGTCTTTAGGCTAGGGCTCCCCTAGGCTAAGGCTAGGGCTCCCCTAGCCTTCAGGCTAGGGCACCCCTAGGCTTTATCCTAGGGCTCCCCTAGGCTAAGGCTAGGGCTCCCCTTGCCTTCAGGCTAGGGCACCCCTAGGCTTTAGGCTAGGGCTCCCCTAGGCTAAGGCTAGGGCTCCCCTTGCCTTCAGGCTAGGGCACCCCTAGGCTTTAGGCTAGGGCTCCCCTAGGCTAAGGCTAGGGCTCCCCTTGCCTTCAGGCTAGGGCACCCCTAGGCTTTAGGCTAGGGCTCCCCTAGGCTAAGGCTAGGGCTCCCCTAGCCTTCAGGCTAGGACACCCCTAGGCTTTAGGCTCCCCTAGGCTAAGGCTGGGGCTCCCCTAGCCTTCATGCTAGGGCACCCCTAGGCTTTAGGCTCCCCTAGGCTAAGGCTAGGGCTCCGGTAGCCTTCAGGCTAGGGCACCCCTAGGCTTTAGGCTAGGGCTCCCCTAGGCTAAGGCTAGGGCTCCCATAGCCTTCAGGCTAGGGCACCCCTAGGCTTTAGGCTAGGGCTCCCCTAGGCTAAGGCTAGGGCTCCCCTAGCCTTCAGGCTAGGGCACCCCTAGGCTTTAGGCTAGGGCTCCCCTAGGTTAAGGCTAGGGCTCCCCTAGCCTTCAGGCTAGGGCACCCCTAGGCTTTAGGCTCCCCTAGGCTAAGGCTAGGGCTCCCCTAGCCTTCAGGCTTGGGCACCCCTAGGCTATAGGCTCCCCTAGGCTAAGGCTAGGGCTCCCCTAGCCTTCAGGCTAGGGCACCCCTAGGCTTTAGGCTCCCCTAGGCTAAGGCTAGGGCTCCGGTAGCCTTCAGGCTAGGGCACCCCTAGGCTTTAGGCTCCCCTAGGCTAAGGCTAGGGCTCCCCTAGCCTTCAGGCTAGGGCACCCCTAGGCTTCAGGCTAGGGCTCCCCTAGGCTAAGGCTAGGGCTCCCCTAGCCTTCAGGCTAGGGCACCCCTAGGCTTTAGGCTCCCCTAGGCTAAGGCTAGGGCTCCCCTGGCCTTCAGGCAAGGGCACCCCTAGGCTTTAGGCTCCCCTAGGCTAAGGCTAGGGCTCCCCTGGCCTTCAGGCAAGGGCACCCCCAAGCTTTAGGCTCACCTAGGCTAAGGCTAGGGCTCCCCTGGCCTTCAGGCTAGGGCACCCCTAGGCTTTAGGCTCCCCTAGGGTAAGGCTAGGGCTCCCCTGGCCTTCAGGCTAGGGCACCCCTAGGCTTTAGGCTCCCCTAGGCTAAGGCTAGGGCTCCCCTGGCCTTCAGGCTAGGGCACCCCTAGGCTTTGGGCTCCCCTAGGCTAAGGCTAGGGCTCCCCTAGCCTTCAGGCTAGGGCACCCCTAGGCTTTGTGCTCCCCTAGGCTAAGGCTAGGGCTCCCCTAGCCTTCAGGCTAGGGCACCCCTAGCCTTCAGGCTAGGGCACCCCTAGGCTTTAGGCTAGGGCTCCCCTAGGCTAAGGCTAGGGCTCCCCTAGGCTAAGGCTAGGGCTTCCCTAGGCTAAGGCTAGGGCTCCGGTAGCCTTCAGGCTAGGGCACCCCTAGGCTTTAGGCTCCCCTAGGCTAAGGCTAGGGCTCCCCTAGCCTTCAGGCTAGGGCACCCCTAGGCTTCAGGCTAGGGCTCCCCTAGGCTAAGGCTAGGGCTCCCCTAGCCTTCAGGCTAGGGCACCCCTAGGCTTTAGGCTCCCCTAGGCTAAGGCTAGGGCTCCCCTGGCCTTCAGGCAAGGGCACCCCTAGGCTTTAGGCTCCCCTAGGCTAAGGCTAGGGCTCCCCTGGCCTTCAGGCAAGGGCACCCCCAAGCTTTAGGCTCACCTAGGCTAAGGCTAGGGCTCCCCTGGCCTTCAGGCTAGGGCACCCCTAGGCTTTAGGCTCCCCTAGGCTAAGGCTAGGGCTCCCCTGGCCTTCAGGCTAGGGCACCCCTAGGCTTTAGGCTCCCCTAGGCTAAGGCTAGGGCTCCCCTGGCCTTCAGGCTAGGGCACCCCTAGGCTTTGGGCTCCCCTAGGCTAAGGCTAGGGCTCCCCTAGCCTTCAGGCTAGGGCACCCCTAGGCTTTGTGCTCCCCTAGGCTAAGGCTAGGGCTCCCCTAGCCTTCAGGCTAGGGCACCCCTAGCCTTCAGGCTAGGGCACCCCTAGGCTTTAGGCTAGGGCTCCCCTAGGCTAAGGCTAGGGCTCCCCTAGGCTAAGGCTAGGGCTTCCCTAGGCTAAGGCTAGGGCTTCCCTAGCCTTCAGGCTAGGGCACCCCTAGGCTTTAGGCTAGGGCTTCCCTAGGCTAAAGCTAGGGCTCCCCTAGCCTTCAGGCTAGGGCACCCCTAGGCTTATGCTAGGGCTCCCCTAGGCTAAGGCTAGGGCTCCCCTAGCCTTCAGGTTAGGGCACCCCTAGGCTTTAGGCTACGGCTCTCCTAGGCTAAGGCTAGGGCTCCCCTAGCCTTCAGGCTAGGGCACCCCTAGGCTTTAGGCTAGGGCTCCCTTAGGCTAAGGCTAGGGCTCCCCTAGCCTTCAGGCTAGGGCACCCCTAGGCTTTAGGCTCCCCTAGGCTAAGGCTAGGGCTCCCCTAGCCTTCAGGCTAGGGCACCCCTAGGCTTTAGGCTAGGGCTCCCCTAGGCTAAGGCTAGGGCTCCCCTAGCCTTCAGGCTAGGGCACCCCTAGGCTTTAGGCTAGGGCTCCCCTAGGCTAAGGCTAGGGCTCCCCTAGCCTTCAGGCTAGGGCACCCTAGGCTTTAGGCTAGGGCTCCCCTAGGCTAAGGCTTGGGCTCCCCTAGCCTTCAGGCTAGGGCAACCCTAGGCTTTAGGCTAGGGCTCCCCTAGGCTACGGCTAGGGCTCCCCTAGCCTTCAGGCTAGGGCACCCCTAGGCTTTAGGCTAGGGCTCCCCTAGGTTAAGGCTAGGGCTCCCCTAGCCTTCAGGCTAGGGCACCCCTAGGCTTTAGGCTCCCCTAGGCTAAGGCTAGGGCTCCCCTAGCCTTCAGGCTTGGGCACCCCTAGGCTATAGGCTCCCCTAGGCTAAGGCTAGGGCTCCCCTAGCCTTCAGGCTAGGGCACCCCTAGGCTTTAGGCTAGGGCTCCCCTAGGTTAAGGCTAGGGCTCCCCTAGCCTTCAGGCTAGGGCACCCCCAGGCTTTAGGCTCCCCTAGGCTAAGGCTAGGGCTCCCCTAGCCTTCAGGCTTGGGCACCCCTAGGCTATAGGCTCCCCTAGGCTAAGGCTAGGGCTCCCCTAGCCTTCAGGCTAGGGCACCCCTAGGCTTTAGGCTCCCCTAGGCTAAGGCTAGGGCTCCGGTAGCCTTCAGGCTAGGGCACACCTAGGCTTTAGGTTCCCCTAGGCTAAGGCTAGGGCTCCCCTAGGCTTCAGGCTAGGGCACCCCTAGGCTTCAGGCTAGGGCTCCACTAGGCTAAGGCTAGGGCTCCCCTAGCCTTCAGGCTAGGGCACCCCTAGGCTTTAGGCTCCCCTAGGCTAAGGCTAGGGCTCCCCTGGCCTTCAGGCAAGGGCACCCCTAGGCTTTAGGCTCCCCTAGGCTAAGGCTAGGGCTCCCCTGGCCTTCAGGCAAGGGCACCCCCAAGCTTTAGGCTCACCTAGGCTAAGGCTAGGGCTCCCCTGGCCTTCAGGCTAGGGCACCCCTAGGCTTTAGGCTCCCCTAGGCTAAGGCTAGGGCTCCCCTGGCCTTCAGGCTAGGGCACCCCTAGGCTTTAGGCTCCCCTAGGCTAAGGCTAGGGCTCCCCTGGCCTTCAGGCTAGGGCACCCCTAGGCTTTGGGCTCCCCTAGGCTAAGGCTAGGGCTCCCCTAGCCTTCAGGCTAGGGCACCCCTAGGCTTTGTGCTCCCCTAGGCTAAGGCTAGGGCTCCCCTAGCCTTCAGGCTAGGGCACCCCTAGCCTTCAGGCTAGGGCACCCCTAGGCTTTAGGCTAGGGCTCCCCTAGGCTAAGGCTAGGGCTCCCCTAGGCTAAGGCTAGGGCTTCCCTAGGCTAAGGCTAGGGCTTCCCTAACCTTCAGGCTAGGGCACCCCTAGGCTTTAGGCTAGGGCTTCCCTAGGCTAAAGCTAGGGCTCCCCTAGCCTTCAGGCTAGGGCACCCCTAGGCTTATGCTAGGGCTCCCCTAGGCTAAGGCTAGGGCTCCCCTAGCCTTCAGGTTAGGGCACCCCTAGGCTTTAGGCTACGGCTCTCCTAGGCTAAGGCTAGGGCTCCCCTAGCCTTCAGGCTAGGGCACCCCTAGGCTTTAGGCTAGGGCTCCCCTAGGCTAAGGCTAGGGCTCCCCTAGCCTTCAGGCTAGGGCACCCCTAGGCTTTAGGCTCCCCTAGGCTAAGGCTAGGGCTCCCCTAGCCTTCAGGCTAGGGCACCCCTAGGCTTTAGGCTAGGGCTCCCCTAGGCTAAGGCTAGGGCTCCCCTAGCCTTCAGGCTAGGGCACCCCTAGGCTTTAGGCTAGGGCTCCCCTAGGCTAAGGCTAGGGCTCCCCTAGCCTTCAGGCTAGGGCACCCCTAGGCTTTAGGCTCCCCTAGGCTAAGGCTAGGGCTCCCCTAGCCTTCAGGCTAGGGCACCCCTAGGCTTTAGGCTAGGGCTCCCCTAGGCTAAGGCTAGGGCTCCCCTAGCCTTCAGGCTAGGGCACCCCTAGTCTTTAGGCTAGGGCGACCCTAGGCTAAGGCTAGGGCTCCCCTAGCCTTCAGGCTAGGGCACCCCTAGGCTTTATCCTAGGGCTCCCCTAGGCTAAGGCTAGGGCTCCCCTTGCCTTCAGGCTAGGGCACCCTAGGCTTTAGGCTCCCCTAGGCTAAGGCTGGGGCTCCCCTAGCCTTCATGCTAGGGCACCTCTAGGCTTTAGGCACCCCTAGGCTAAGGCTAGGGCTCCGGTAGCCTTCAGGCTAGGGCACCCCTAGGCTTTAGGCTAGGGCTCCCCTAGGCTAAGGCTAGGGCTCCCATAGCCTTCAGGCTAGGGCACCCCTAGGCTTTAGGCTAGGGCTCCCCTAGGCTAATGCTAGGGCTCCCCTAGCCTTCAGGCTAGGGCACCCCTAGGCTTTAGGCTAGGGCTCCCCTAGGTTAAGGTAGGGCTCCCCTAGCCTTCAGGCTAGGGCACCCCTATGCTTTAGGCTCCCCTAGGCTAAGGCTAGGGCTCCCCTAGCCTTCAGGCTAGGGCACCCCTAGGCTATAGGCTCCCCTAGGCTAAGGCTAGGGCTCCCCTAGCCTTCAGGCTAGGGCACCCCTAGGCTTTAGGCTCCCCTAGGCTAAGGCTAGGGCTCCGGTAGCCTTCAGGCTAGGGCACCCCTAGGCTTTAGGCTCCCCTAGGCTAAGGCTAGGGCTCCCCTAGCCTTCAGGCTAGGGCACCCCTAGGCTTCAGGCTAGGGCTCCCCTAGGCTAAGGCTAGGGCTCCCCTGGCCTTCAGGCAAGGGCACCCCTAGGCTTTAGGCTCCCCTAGGCTAAGGCTAGGGCTCCCCTGGCCTTCAGGCAAGGGCACCCCCAAGCTTTAGGCTCACCTAGGCTAAGGCTAGGGCTCCCCTGGCCTTCAGGCTAGGGCACCCCTAGGCTTTAGGCTCCCCTAGGCTAAGGCTAGGGCTCCCCTGGCCTTCAGGCTAGGGCACCCCTAGGCTTTAGGCTCCCCTAGGCTAAGGCTAGGGCTCCCCTGGCCTTCAGGCTAGGGCACCCCTAGGCTTTGGGCTCCCCTAGGCTAAGGCTAGGGCTCCCCTAGCCTTCAGGCTAGGGCACCCCTAGGCTTTGTGCTCCCCTAGGCTAAGGCTAGGGCTCCCCTAGCCTTCAGGCTAGGGCACCCCTAGCCTTCAGGCTAGGGCACCCCTAGGCTTTAGGCTAGGGCTCCCCTAGGCTAAGGCTAGGGCTCCCCTAGGCTAAGGCTAGGGCTTCCCTAGGCTAAGGCTAGGGCTTCCCTAGCCTTCAGGCTAGGGCACCCCTAGGCTTTAGGCTAGGGCTTCCCTAGGCTAAAGCTAGGGCTCCCCTAGCCTTCAGGCTAGGGCACCCCTAGGCTTATGCTAGGGCTCCCCTAGGCTAAGGCTAGGGCTCCCCTAGCCTTCAGGTTAGGGCACCCCTAGGCTTTAGGCTACGGCTCTCCTAGGCTAAGGCTAGGGCTCCCCTAGCCTTCAGGCTAGGGCACCCCTAGGCTTTAGGCTAGGGCTCCCTTAGGCTAAGGCTAGGGCTCCCCTAGCCTTCAGGCTAGGGCACCCCTAGGCTTTAGGCTCCCCTAGGCTAAGGCTAGGGCTCCCCTAGCCTTCAGGCTAGGGCACCCCTAGGCTTTAGGCTAGGGCTCCCCTAGGCTAAGGCTAGGGCTCCCCTAGCCTTCAGGCTAGGGCACCCCTAGGCTTTAGGCTAGGGCTCCCCTAGGCTAAGGCTAGGGCTCACCTAGCCTTCAGGCTAGGGCACCCTAGGCTTTAGGCTAGGGCTCCCCTAGGCTAAGGCTAGGGCTCCCCTAGCCTTCAGGCTAGGGCAACCCTAGGCTTTAGGCTAGGGCTCCCCTAGGCTACGGCTAGGGCTCCCCTAGCCTTCAGGCTAGGGCACCCCTAGGCTTTAGGCTAGGGCTCCCCTAGGTTAAGGCTAGGGCTCCCCTAGCCTTCAGGCTAGGGCACCCCTAGGCTTTAGGCTCCCCTAGGCTAAGGCTAGGGCTCCCCTAGCCTTCAGGCTTGGGCACCCCTAGGCTATAGGCTCCCCTAGGCTAAGGCTAGGGCTCCCCTAGCCTTCAGGCTAGGGCACCCCTAGGCTTTAGGCTAGGGCTCCCCTAGGTTAAGGCTAGGGCTCCCCTAGCCTTCAGGCGAGGGCACCCCCAGGCTTTAGGCTCCCCTAGGCTAAGGCTAGGGCTCCCCTAGCCTTCAGGCTTGGGCACCCCTAGGCTATAGGCTCCCCTAGGCTAAGGCTAGGGCTCCCCTAGTCTTCAGGCTAGGGCACCCCTAGGCTTTAGGCTCCCCTAGGCTAAGGCTAGGGCTCCGGTAGCCTTCAGGCTAGGGCACACCTAGGCTTTAGGTTCCCCTAGGCTAAGGCTAGGGCTCCCCTAGGCTTCAGGCTAGGGCACCCCTAGGCTTCAGGCTAGGGCTCCACTAGGCTAAGGCTAGGGCTCCCCTAGCCTTCAGGCTAGGGCACCCCTAGGCTTTAGGCTCCCCTAGGCTAAGGCTAGGGCTCCCCTGGCCTTCAGGCAAGGGCACCCCTAGGCTTTAGGCTCCCCTAGGCTAAGGCTAGGGCTCCCCTGGCCTTCAGGCAAGGGCACCCCCAAGCTTTAGGCTCACCTAGGCTAAGGCTAGGGCTCCCCTGGCCTTCAGGCTAGGGCACCCCTAGGCTTTAGGCTCCCCTAGGCTAAGGCTAGGGCTCCCCTGGCCTTCAGGCTAGGGCACCCCTAGGCTTTAGGCTCCCCTAGGCTAAGGCTAGGGCTCCCCTGGCCTTCAGGCTAGGGCACCCCTAGGCTTTGGGCTCCCCTAGGCTAAGGCTAGGGCTCCCCTAGCCTTCAGGCTAGGGCACCCCTAGGCTTTGTGCTCCCCTAGGCTAAGGCTAGGGCTCCCCTAGCCTTCAGGCTAGGGCACCCCTAGCCTTCAGGCTAGGGCACCCCTAGGCTTTAGGCTAGGGCTCCCCTAGGCTAAGGCTAGGGCTCCCCTAGGCTAAGGCTAGGGCTTCCCTAGGCTAAGGCTAGGGCTTCCCTAACCTTCAGGCTAGGGCACCCCTAGGCTTTAGGCTAGGGCTTCCCTAGGCTAAAGCTAGGGCTCCCCTAGCCTTCAGGCTAGGGCACCCCTAGGCTTATGCTAGGGCTCCCCTAGGCTAAGGCTAGGGCTCCCCTAGCCTTCAGGTTAGGGCACCCCTAGGCTTTAGGCTACGGCTCTCCTAGGCTAAGGCTAGGGCTCCCCTAGCCTTCAGGCTAGGGCACCCCTAGGCTTTAGGCTAGGGCTCCCCTAGGCTAAGGCTAGGGCTCCCCTAGCCTTCAGGCTAGGGCACCCCTAGGCTTTAGGCTCCCCTAGGCTAAGGCTAGGGCTCCCCTAGCCTTCAGGCTAGGGCACCCCTAGGCTTTAGGCTAGGGCTCCCCTAGGCTAAGGCTAGGGCTCCCCTAGCCTTCAGGCTAGGGCACCCCTAGGCTTTAGGCTAGGGCTCCCCTAGGCTAAGGCTAGGGCTCCCCTAGCCTTCAGGCTAGGGCACCCCTAGGCTTTAGGCTCCCCTAGGCTAAGGCTAGGGCTCCCCTAGCCTTCAGGCTAGGGTACCCCTAGGCTTTAGGCTAGGGCTCCCCTAGGCTAAGGCTAGGGCTCCCCTAGCCTTCAGGCTAGGGCACCCCTAGTCTTTAGGCTAGGGCGCCCCTAGGCTAAGGCTAGGGCTCCCCTAGCCTTCAGGCTAGGGCACCCCTAGGCTTTATCCTAGGGCTCCCCTAGGCTAAGGCTAGGGCTCCCCTTGCCTTCAGGCTAGGGCACCCCTAGGCTTTAGGCTAGGGCTCCCCTAGGCTAAGGCTAGCGCTCCCCTTGCCTTCAGGCTAGGGCACCCATAGGCTTTAGGCTAGGGCTCCCCTAGGCTAAGGCTAGGGCTCCCCTAGCCTTCAGGCTAGGGCACCCTAGGCTTTAGGCTCCCCTAGGCTAAGGCTGGGGCTCCCCTAGCCTTCATGCTAGGGCACCTCTAGGCTTTAGGCTCCCCTAGGCTAAGGCTAGGGCTCCGGTAGCCTTCAGGCTAGGGCACCCCTAGGCTTTAGGCTAGGGCTCCCCTAGGCTAAGGCTAGGGCTCCCATAGCCTTCAGGCTAGGGCACCCCTAGGCTTTAGGCTAGGGCTCCCCTAGGCTAAGGCTAGGGCTCCCCTAGCCTTCAGGCTAGGGCACCCCTAGGCTTTAGGCTAGGGCTCCCCTAGGTTAAGGCTAGGGCTCCCCTAGCCTTCAGGCTAGGGCACCCCTATGCTTTAGGCTCCCCTAGGCTAAGGCTAGGGCTCCCCTAGCCTTCAGGCTAGGGCACCCCTAGGCTATAGGCTCCCCTAGGCTAAGGCTAGGGCTCCCCTAGCCTTCAGGCTAGGGCACCCCTAGGCTTTAGGCTCCCCTAGGCTAAGGCTAGGGCTCCGGTAGCCTTCAGGCTAGGGCACCCCTAGGCTTTAGGCTCCCCTAGGCTAAGGCTAGGGCTCCCCTAGCCTTCAGGCTAGGGCACCCCTAGGCTTCAGGCTAGGGCTCCCCTAGGCTAAGGCTAGGGCTCCCCTAGCCTTCAGGCTAGGGCACCCCTAGGCTTTAGGCTCCCCTAGGCTAAGGCTAGGGCTCCCCTAGCCTTCAGGCTAGGGCACCCCTAGGCTTTAGGCTCCCCTAGGCTAAGGCTAGGGCTCCCCTAGCCTTCAGGCTAGGGCACCCCTAGGCTTTAGGCTCCCCTAGGCTAAGGCTAGGGCTCCCCTAGCCTTCAGGCTAGGGCACCCCTAGGCTTTCGGCTCCCCTAGGCTAAGGCTAGGCTCCCCTAGCCTTCAGGCTAGGGCACCCCTAGGCTTTAGGCTCCCCTAGGCTAAGGCTAGGGCTCCCCTAGAATTCAGGCTAGGGCACCCCTAGGCTTTAGGCTCCCCTAGGCTAAGGCTAGGGCTCCCCTAGCCTTCAGGCTACGGCACCCCTAGGCTTTAGGCTCCCCTAGGCTAAGGCTAGGGCTCCCCTAGCCTTCAGGCTACGGCACCCCTAGGCTTTAGGCTAGGGCTCCCCTAGGCTAAGGCTAGGGCTCCCCTAGCCCTCAGGCTAGGGCACCCCTAGGCTTTAGGCTCCCCTAGGCTAAGGCTAGGGCTCCCCTAGCCTTCAGGCTAGGGCACCCCTAGGCTTTAGGCTAGGGCTCCCCTAGGCTAAGGCTAGGGCTCCCCTAGCCTTCAGGCTAGGGCACCCCTAGGCTTTTGGCTAGGGCTCCCCTAGGCTAAGGCTAGGGCTCCCCTAGCCTTCAGGCTAGGGCACCCCTAGGCTTTAGGCTCCCCTAGGCTAAGGCTAGGGCTCCCCTAGCCTTCAGGCTAGGGCACCCCTAGGCTTTAGGCTAGGGCTCCCCTAGGCTAAGCCTCGGGCTCCCCTAGCCTTCAGGCTAGGGCACCCCTAGGCTTTCGGCTCCCCTAGGCTAAGGCTAGGGCTCCCCTCGCCTTCAGGCTAGGGCACCCCTAGGCTTTAGGCTCCCCTAGGCTAAGGCTAGGGCTCCCCTTGCCTTCAGGCTAGGGCACCCCTAGGCTTTAGGCTCCCCTAGGCTAAGGCTAGGGCTCCCCTCGCCTTCAGGCTAGGGCACCCCTAGGCTTTAGGCTCCCCTAGGCTAAGGCTAGGGCTCCCCTCGCCTTCAGGCTAGGGCACCCCTAGGCTTTAGGCTCCCCTAGGCTAAGGCTAGGGCTCCCCTAGCCTTCAGGCTAGGGCACCCCTAGGCTTTAGGCTCCCCTAGGCTAAGGCTAGGGTTCCCCTAGCCTTCAGGCTAGGGCACCCCTAGGCTTTAGGCTCCCCTAGGCTAAGGCTAGGGCTCCCCTAGCCTTCAGGCTAGGGCACCCCTAGGCTTTAGGCTCCCCTAGGCTAAGGCTAGGGCTCCCCTAGCCTTCAGGCTAGGGCACCCCTAGGCTTTTGGCTCCCCTAGGCTAAGGCTAGGGCTCCCCTAGCCTTCAGGCTAGGGCACCCCTAGGCTTTAGGCTCCCCTAGGCTAAGGCTAGGGCTCCCCTAGCCTTCAGGCTAGGGCACCCCTAGGCTTTAGAATCCCCTAGGCTAAGTCTAGGGCTCTCCTAGCTTTCAGGCTAGGGCACCCCTAGGCTTTAGGCTCCCCTAGGCTAAGGCTAGGGCTCCCCTAGCCTTCAGACTAGGGCACCCCTAGGCTTTAGGCTCCCCTAGGCTAAGGCTAGGGCTCCGGTAGCCTTCAGGCTAGGGCACCCCTAGGCTTTAGGCTCCCCTAGGCTAAGGCTAGGGCTCCCCTAGCCTTCAGGCTAGGGCACCCCTAGGCTTTAGGCTCCCCTAGGCTAAGGCTAGGGCTCCCCTAGCCTTCAGGCTAGGGCACCCCTAGGCTTTAGGCTCCCCTTGGCTAAGGCTAGGGCTCCCCTAGCCTTCAGGCTAGGGCACCCCTAGGCTTTAGTCTCCCCTTGGCTAAGGCTAGGGCTCCCCTAGCCTTCAGGCTAGGGCACCCATAGGCTTTAGGCTCCCCTAGGCTAAGGCTAGGGCTCCCCTAGCCTTCAGGCTAGGGCACCCCTAGGCTTTAGGCTCCCCTAGGCTAAGGCTAGGGCTCCCCTTGCCTTCAGGCTAGGGCACCCCTAGGCTTTAGGCTCAGCTAGGCTAAGGCTAGGGCTCCCCTAGCCTTCAGACTAGGGCACCCCTAGGCTTAGGCTCCCCTAGGCTAAGGCTAGGGCTCCCCGAGCCTTCAGGCTAGGGCACCCCTAGGCTTTAGGCTCCCCTAGGCTAAGGCTAGGGCTCCCCGAGCCTTCAGTCTAGGGCACCCCTAGGCTTTAGGCTCCCCTAGGCTAAGGCTAGGGCTCCCCGAGCCTTCAGGCTAGGGCATCCCTAGGCTTTAGGCTCCCCTAGGCTAAGGCTAGGGCTCCCCGAGCTTTCAGGCTAGGGCACCCCTAGGCTTTAGGCTCCCCTAGGCTAAGGCTAGGGCTCCCCGAGCCTTCAGGCTAGGGCACCCCTAGGCTTTAGGCTCCCCTAGGCTAAGGCTAGGGCTCCCCGAGCCTTCAGGCTAGGGCACCCCTAGGCTTCAGGCTAGGGCTCCCCTAGGCTAAGGCTAGGGCTCCCCGAGCCTTCAGGCTAGGGCACCCCTAGGCTTCAGGCTAGGGCTCCCCTAGGCTAAGGCTAGGGCTCCCCTAGCCTTCAGGCTAGGGCACCCCTAGGCTTTAGGCTCCCCTAGGCTAAGGCTAGGGCTCCCCTGGCCTTCAGGCTAGGGCACCCCTAGGCTTTAGGCTCCCCTAGGCTAAGGCTAGGGCTCCCCTGGCCTTCAGGCAAGGGCACCCCCAGGCTTTAGGCTCACCTAGGCTAAGGCTAGGGCTCCCCTGGCCTTCAGACTAGGGCACCCCTAGGCTTTAGGCTCCCCTAGGCTGAGGCTAGGGCTCCCCTGGCCTTCAGGCTAGGGCACCCCTAGGCTTTAGGCTCCCCTAGGCTAAGGCTAGGGCTCCCCTGGCCTTCAGGCTAGGGCACCCATAGGCTTTAGGCTCCCCTAGGCTAAGGCTAGGGCTCCCCTGGCCTTCAGGCTAGGGCACCCCTAGGCTTTAGGCTCCCCTAGGCTAAGGCTAGGGCTCCCCTGGCCTTCAGGCTAGGGCACCCCTAGGCTTTAGGCTCCCCTAGGCTAAGGCTAGGGCTCCCCTGGCCTTCAGGCTAGGGCACCCCTAGGCTTTAGGCTCCCCTAGGATAAGGCTAGGGCTCCCCTGGCCTCCAGGCTAGGGCACCCCTAGGCTTTAGGCTCCCCTAGCCTAAGGCTAGGGCTCCCCTAGCCTTCAGGCTAGGGCACCCCTAGGCTTTAGGCTAGGGCTCCCCTAGGCTAAGGCTAGGGCTCCCCTAGCCTTCAGGCTAGGGCACCCCTAGGCTTTAGGCTTGGGCTCCCCTAGGCTAAGGCTAGGGCTCCCCTAGCCTTCAGGCTAGGGCACCCCTAGGCTTTAGGCTAGGGCTCCCCTAGGCTAAGGCTAGGGCTCCCCTAGCCTTCAGGGTAGGGCACCCCTAGGTTTAGGCTAGGGTTCCCCTAGGCTAAGGCTAGGGCTCCCCTAGCCTTCAGGCTAGGGCACCCCTAGGCTTTGGGCTCCCCTAGGCTAAGGCTAGGGCTCCCCTAGCCTTCAGGCTAGGGCACCCCTAGGCTTTGTGCTCTCCTAGGCTAAGGCTAGGGCTCCCCTAGCCTTCAGGCTAGGGCACCCCTAGCCTTCAGGCTAGGGCACCCCTAGGCTTTAGGCTAGGGCTCCCCTAGGCTAAGGCTAGGGCACCCCTAGGCTTTAGGGTAGGGCTCCCCTAGGCTAAAGCTAGGGCTCCCCTAGCCTTCAGGCTAGGGCACCCCTAGGTTTTAGGCTAGGGCTCCCCTAGGCTAAGGCTAGGGCTCCCCTAGCCTTCAGGTTAGGGCACCCCTAGGCTTTAGGCTACGGCTCCCCTAGGCTAAGGCTAGGGCTCCCCTAGCCTTCAGGCTAGGGCACCCCTAGGCTTTAGGCTAGGGCTCCCCTAGGCTAAGGCTAGGGCTCCCCTAGCCTTCAGGCTAGGGCACCCCTAGGCTTTAGGATCCCCTAGGCTAAGGCTAGGGCTCCCCTAGCCTTCAGGCTAGGGCACCCCTAGGCTTTAGGCTAGGGCTCCCCTAGGCTAAGGCTAGGGCTCCCCTAGCCTTCAGGCTAGGGCACCCCTAGGCTTTAGGCTAGGGCTCCCCTAGGCTAAGGCTAGGGCTCCCCTAGCCTTCAGGCTAGGGCACCCCTAGGCTTTAGGCTAGGGCTCCCCTAGGCTAAGGCTAGGGCTCCCCTAGCCTTCAGGCTAGGGCAACCCTAGGCTTTAGGCTAGGGCTCCCCTAGGCTACGGCTAGGGCTCCCCTAGCCTTCAGGCTAGGGCACCCCTAGGCTTTAGGCTAGGGCTCCCCTAGGCTAAGGCTAGGGCTCCCCTAGCCTTCAGGCTAGGGCACCCCTAGTCTTTAGGCTAGGGCTCCCCTAGGCTAAGGCTAGGGCTCCCCTAGCCTTCAGGCTAGGGCACCCCTAGGCTTTATCCTAGGGCTCCCCTAGGCTAAGGCTAGGGCTCCCCTTGCCTTCAGGCTAGGGCACCCCTAGGCTTTAGGCTAGGGCTCCCCTAGGCTAAGGCTAGGGCTTCCCTAGCCTTCAGGCTAGGGCACCCCTAGGCTTTAGGCTAGGGCTCCCCTAGGTTAAGGCTAGGGCTCCCCTAGCCTTCAGGCTAGGGCACCCCTATGCTTTAGGCTCCCCTAGGCTAAGGCTAGGGCTCCCCTAGCCTTCAGGCTAGGGCACCCCTAGGCTATAGGCTCCCCTAGGCTAAGGCTAGGGCTCCCCTAGCCTTCAGGCTAGGGCACCCCTAGGCTTTAGGCTCCCCTAGGCTAAGGCTAGGGCTCCGGTAGCCTTCAGGCTAGGGCACCCCTTGGCTTTAGGCTCCCCTAGGCTAAGGCTAGGGCTCCCCTAGCCTTCAGGCTAGGGCACCCCTAGGCTTCAGGCTAGGGCTCCCCTAGGCTAAGGCTAGGGCTCCCCTAGCCTTCAGGCTAGGGCACCCCTAGGCTTTAGGCTCCCCTAGGCTAAGGCTAGGGCTCCCCTAGCCTTCAGGCTAGGGCACCCCTAGGCTTTAGGCTCCCCTAGACTAAGGCTAGGGCTCCCCTAGCCTTCAGGCTAGGGCACCCCTAGGCTTTAGGCTCCCCTAGGCTAAGGCTAGGGCTCCCCTAGCCTTCAGGCTAGGGCACCCCTAGGCTTTAGGTTCCCCTAGGCTAAGGCTAGGCTCCCCTAGCCTTCAGGCTAGGGCACCCCTAGGCTTTAGGCTCCCCTAGGCTAAGGCTAGGGCTCCCCTAGCCTTCAGGCTAGGGCACCCCTAGGCTTTAGGCTCCCCTAGGCTAAGGCTAGGGCTCCCCTAGCCTTCAGGCTAGGGCACCCCTAGGCTTTAGGCTAGGGCTCCCCTAGGCTAAGGCTAGGGCTCCCCTAGCCTTCAGGCTAGGGCACCCCTAGGCTTTAGGCTCCCCTAGGCTAAGGCTAGGGCTCCCCTAGCATTCAGGCTAGGGCACCCCTAGGCTTTTGGCTAGGGCTCCCCTAGGCTAAGGCTAGGGCTCCCCAAGCCTTCAGGCTAGGGCACCCCTAGGCTTTAGGCTCCCCTAGGCTAAGGCTAGGACTCCCCTAGCCTTCAGGCTAGGGCACCCCTAGGCTTTAGGCTAGGGCTCCCCTAGGCTAAGGCTCGGGCTCCCCTAGCCTTCAGGCTAGGGCACCCCTAGGCTTTAGGCTCGCCTAGGCTAAGGCTAGGGCTCCCCTCGCCTTCAGGCTAGGGCACCCCTAGGCTTTAGGCTCCCCTAGACTAAGGCTAGGGCTCCCCTTGCCTTCAGGCTAGGGCACCCCTAGGCTTTAGGCTCCCCTAGGCTAAGGCTAGGGCTCCCCTCGCCTTCAGGCTAGGGCACCCCTAGGCTTTAGGCTCCCCTAGGCTAAGGCTAGGGCTCCCCTCGCCTTCAGGCTAGGGCACCCCTAGGCTTTAGGCTCCCCTAGGCTAAGGCTAGGGCTCCCCTAGCCTTCAGGCTAGGGCACCCCTAGGCTTTAGGCTCCCCTAGGCTAAGGCTAGGGTTCCCCTAGCCTTCAGGCTAGGGCACCCCTAGGCTTTAGATTCCCCTAGACTAAGGCTAGGGCTCCCCTAGCCTTCAGGCTAGGGCACCCCTAGGCTTTAGGCTCCCCTAGGCTAAGGCTAGGGCTCCCCTTGCCTTCAGGCTAGGGCACCCCTAGGCTTTTGGCTCCCCTAGGCTAAGGCTAGGGCTCCCCTAGCCTTCAGGCTAGGGCACCCCTAGGCTTTAGGCTCCCCTAGGCTAAGGCTAGGGCTCCCCTAGCCTTCAGGCTAGGGCACCCCTAGGCTTTAGGCTCCCCTAGGCTAAGTCTAGGGCTCCCCTAGCTTTCAGGCTAGGGCACCCCTAGGCTTTAGGCTCCCCTAGGCTAAGGCTAGGGCTCCCCTAGCCTTCAGGCTAGGGCACCCCTAGGCTTTAGGCTCCCCTAGGCTAAGGCTAGGGCTCCCCTAGCCTTCAGGCTAGGGCACCCCTAGGCTTTAGGCTCCCCTAGGCTAAGGCTAGGGCTCCCCTAGCCTTCAGGCTAGGGCACCCCTAGGCTTTAGGCTCCCCTAGGCTAAGGTTAGGGCTCCCCTAGCCTTCAGGCTAGGGCACCCCTAGGCTTTAGGCTCCCCTAGGCTAAGGCTAGGGCTCCCCTAGCCTTCAGGCTAGGGCACCCCTAGGCTTTAGGCTCCCCTAGGCTAAGGCTAGGGCTCCCCTAGCCTTCAGGCTAGGGCACCCCTAGGCTTTAGGCTCCCCTTGGCTAAGGTTAGGGCTCCCCTAGCCTTCAGGCTAGGGCACCCCTAGGCTTTAGGCTCCCCTTGGCTAAGGCTAGGGCTCCCCTAGCCTTCAGGCTAGGGCATCCCTAGGCTTTAGGCTCCCCTTGGCTAAGGCTAGGGCTCCCCTAGCCTTCAGGCTAGGGCACCCCTAGGCTTTAGGCTCCCCTTGGCTAAGGCTAGGGCTCCCCTAGCCTTCAGGCTAGGGCACCCCTAGGCTTTAGGCTACCCTTGGCTAAGGTTAGGGCTCCCCTAGCCTTCAGGCTAGGGCTCCCCTAGGCTTTAGGCTCCCCTAGGCTAAGGCTAGGGCTCCCCTAGCCTTCAGGCTAGGGCACCCCTAGGCTTTAGGCTCCGCTAGGCTAAGGCTAGGGCTCCCCTTGCCTTCAGGCTAGGGCACCCCTAGGCTTTAGGCTCAGGTAGGCTAAGGCTAGGGCTCCCCTAGCCTTCAGGCTAGGGCACCCCTAGGCTTAGGCTCCCCTAGGGTAAGGCTAGGGCTCCCCGAGCCTTCAGGCTAGGGCACCCCTAGGCTTTAGGCTCCCCTAGGCTAAGGCTAGGGCTCCCTGAGCCTTCAGTCTAGGGCACCCCTAGGCTTTAGGCTCCCCTAGGCTAAGGCTAGGGCTCCCCGAGCCTTCAGGCTAGGGCACCCCTAGGCTTTAGGCTCCCCTAGGCTAAGGCTAGGGCTCCCCGAGCTTTCAGGCTAGGGCTCCCCTAGGCTAAGGCTAGGGCTCCCCTAGCCTTCAGGCTAGGGCACCCCTAGGCTTTAGGCTAGGGCTCCCCTAGGCTAAGGCTAGGGCTCCCCTAGCCTTCAGGCTAGGGCACCCCTAGGCTTTAGGCTAGGGCTCCCCTAGGCTAAGGCTAGGGCTCCCCTAGCCTTCAGGCTAGGGCAACCCTAGGCTTTAGGCTAGGGCTCCCCTAGGCTACGGCTAGGGCTCCCCTAGCCTTCAGGCTAGGGCACCCCTAGGCTTTAGGCTAGGGCTCCCCTAGGCTAAGGCTAGGGCTCCCCTAGCCTTCAGGCTAGGGCACCCCTAGTCTTTAGGCTAGGGCTCCCCTAGGCTAAGGCTAGGGCTCCCCTAGCCTTCAGGCTAGGGCACCCCTAGGCTTTATCCTAGGGCTCCCCTAGGCTAAGGCTAGGGCTCCCCTAGACTTCAGGCTAGGGCACCCCTATGCTTTAGGCTCCCCTAGGCTAAGGCTAGGGCTCCCCTAGCCTTCAGGCTAGGGCACCCCTAGGCTATAGGCTCCCCTAGGCTAAGGCTAGGGCTCCCCTAGCCTTCAGGCTAGGGCACCCCTAGGCTTTAGGCTCCCCTAGGCTAAGGCTAGGGCTCCGGTAGCCTTCAGGCTAGGGCACCCCTAGGCTTTAGGCTCCCCTAGGCTAAGGCTAGGGCTCCCCTAGCCTTCAGGCTAGGGCACCCCTAGGCTTCAGGCTAGGGCTCCCCTAGGCTAAGGCTAGGGCTCCCCTAGCCTTCAGGCTAGGGCACCCCTAGGCTTTAGGCTCCCCTAGGCTAAGGCTAGGGCTCCCCTAGCCTTCAGGCTAGGGCACCCCTAGGCTTTAGGCTCCCCTAGGCTAAGGCTAGGGCTCCCCTAGCCTTCAGGCTAGGGCACCCCTAGGCTTTAGGCTCCCCTAGGCTAAGGCTAGGGCTCCCCTAGCCTTCAGGCTAGGGCACCCCTAGGCTTTAGGTTCCCCTAGGCTAAGGCTAGGCTCCCCTAGCCTTCAGGCTAGGGCACCCCTAGGCTTTAGGCTCCCCTAGGCTAAGGCTAGGGCTCCCCTAGCCTTCAGGCTAGGGCACCCCTAGGCTTTAGGCTCCCCTAGGCTAAGGCTAGGGCTCCCCTAGCCTTCAGGCTAGGGCACCCCTAGGCTTTAGGCTAGGGCTCCCCTAGGCTAAGGCTAGGGCTCCCCTAGCCTTCAGGCTAGGGCACCCCTAGGCTTTAGGCTCCCCTAGGCTAAGGCTAGGGCTCCCCTAGCCTTCAGGCTAGGGCACCCCTAGGCTTTTGGCTAGGGCTCCCCTAGGCTAAGGCTAGGGCTCCCCAATCCTTCAGGCTAGGGCACCCCTAGGCTTTAGGCTCCCCTAGGCTAAGGCTAGGACTCCCCTAGCCTTCAGGCTAGGGCACCCCTAGGCTTTAGGCTAGGGCTCCCCTAGGCTAAGGCTCGGGCTCCCCTAGCCTTCAGGCTAGGGCACGCCTAGGCTTTAGGCTCGCCTAGGCTAAGGCTAGGGCTCCCCTCGCCTTCAGGCTAGGGCACCCCTAGGCTTTAGGCTCCCCTAGACTAAGGCTAGGGCTCCCCTAGCCTTCAGGCTAGGGCACCCCTAGGCTTTAGGCTCCCCTAGGCTAAGGCTAGGGCTCCCCTTGCCTTCAGGCTAGGGCACCCCTAGGCTTTTGGCTCCCCTAGGCTAAGGCTAGGGCTCCCCTAGCCTTCAGGCTAGGGCACCCCTAGGCTTTAGGCTCCCCTAGGCTAAGGCTAGGGCTCCCCTAGCCTTCAGGCTAGGGCACCCCTAGGCTTTAGGCTCCCCTAGGCTAAGTCTAGGGCTCCCCTAGCTTTCAGGCTAGGGCACCCCTAGGCTTTAGGCTCCCCTAGGCTAAGGCTAGGGCTCCCCTAGCCTTCAGGCTAGGGCACCCCTAGGCTTTAGGCTCCCCTAGGCTAAGGCTAGGGCTCCCCTAGCCTTCAGGCTAGGGCACCCCTAGGCTTTAGGCTCCCCTAGGCTAAGGCTAGGGCTCCCCTAGCCTTCAGGCTAGGGCACCCCTAGGCTTTAGGCTCCCCTAGGCTAAGGTTAGGGCTCCCCTAGCCTTCAGGCTAGGGCACCCCTAGGCTTTAGGCTCCCCTAGGCGAAGGCTAGGGCTCCCCTAGCCTTCAGGCTAGGGCACCCCTAGGCTTTAGGCTCCCCTAGGCTAAGGCTAGGGCTCCCCTAGCCTTCAGGCTAGGGCACCCCTAGGCTTTAGGCTCCCCTTGGCTAAGGTTAGGGCTCCCCTAGCCTTCAGGCTAGGGCACCCCTAGGCTTTAGGCTCCCCTTGGCTAAGGCTAGGGCTCCCCTAGCCTTCAGGCTAGGGCATCCCTAGGCTTTAGGCTCCCCTTGGCTAAGGCTAGGGCTCCCCTAGCCTTCAGGCTAGGGCACCCCTAGGCTTTAGGCTCCCCTTGGCTAAGGCTAGGGCTCCCCTAGCCTTCAGGCTAGGGCACCCCTAGGCTTTAGGCTACCCTTGGCTAAGGTTAGGGCTCCCCTAGCCTTCAGGCTAGGGCTCCCCTAGGCTTTAGGCTCCCCTAGGCTAAGGCTAGGGCTCCCCTAGCCTTCAGGCTAGGGCACCCCTAGGCTTTAGGCTCCGCTAGGCTAAGGCTAGGGCTCCCCTTGCCTTCAGGCTAGGGCACCCCTAGGCTTTAGGCTCAGCTAGGCTAAGGCTAGGGCTCCCCTAGCCTTCAGGCTAGGGCACCCCTAGGCTTAGGCTCCCCTAGGGTAAGGCTAGGGCTCCCCGAGCCTTCAGGCTAGGGCACCCCTAGGCTTTAGGCTCCCCTAGACTAAGGCTAGGGCTCCCTGAGCCTTCAGTCTAGGGCACCCCTAGGCTTTAGGCTCCCCTAGGCTAAGGCTAGGGCTCCCCGAGCCTTCAGGCTAGGGCACCCCTAGGCTTTAGGCTCCCCTAGGCTAAGGCTAGGGCTTCCCGAGCTTTCAGGCTAGGGCTCCCCTAGGCTAAGGCTAGGGCTCCCCTAGCCTTCAGGCTAGGGCACCCCTAGGCTTTAGGCTAGGGCTCCCCTAGGCTAAGGCTAGGGCTCCCCTAGCCTTCAGGCTAGGGCACCCCTAGGCTTTAGGCTAGGGCTCCCCTAGGCTAAGGCTAGGGCTCCCCTTGCCTTCAGGCTAGGGCACCCCTAGGCTTTAGGCTAGGGCTCCCCTAGGCTAAGGCTAGGGCTTCCCTAGCCTTCAGGCTAGGGCACCCCTAGTCTTTAGGCTAGGGCTCCCCTAGGTTAAGGCTAGGGCTCCCCTAGACTTCAGGCTAGGGCACCCCTATGCTTTAGGCTCCTCTAGGCTAAGGCTAGGGCTCCCCTAGCCTTCAGGCTAGGGCACCCCTAGGCTATAGGCTCCCCTAGGCTAAGGCTAGGGCTCCCCTAGCCTTCAGGCTAGGGCACCCCTAGGCTTTAGGCTCCCCTAGGCTAAGGCTAGGGCTCCGGTAGCCTTCAGGCTAGGGCACCCCTAGGCTTTAGGCTCCCCTAGGCTAAGGCTAGGGCTCCCCTAGCCTTCAGGCTAGGGCACCCCTAGGCTTCAGGCTAGGGCTCCCCTAGGCTAAGGCTAGGGCTCCCCTAGCCTTCAGGCTAGGGCACCCCTAGGCTTTAGGCTCCCC
This sequence comes from Tenrec ecaudatus, assembly GCF_050624435.1. NCBI lineage: Eukaryota > Metazoa > Chordata > Mammalia > Afrosoricida > Tenrecidae > Tenrec > Tenrec ecaudatus. Next base: position 244,127 of record NW_027459396.1, on the reverse strand, counting down.
TAGGCTAAGGCTAGGGCTCCCCTAGCCTTCAGGCTAGGGCACCCCTAGGCTTTAGGCTCCCCTAGGCTAAGGCTAGGGCTCCCCTAGCCTTCAGGCTAGGGCACCCCTAGGCTTTAGGCTCCCCTAGGCTAAGGCTAGGGCTCCCCTAGCCTTCAGGCTAGGGCACCCCTAGGCTTTAGGCTCCCCTAGGCTAAGGCTAGGGCTCCCCTAGCCTTCAGGCTAGGGCACCCCTAGGCTTTAGGCTAGGGCTCCCCTAGGCTAAGGCTAGGGCTCCCCTAGCCTTCAGGCTAGGGCACCCCTAGGCTTTAGGCTCCCCTAGGCTAAGGCTAGGGCTCCCCTAGCCTTCAGGCTAGGGCACCCCTAGGCTTTTGGCTAGGGCTCCCCTAGGCTAAGGCTAGGGCTCCCCAATCCTTCAGGCTAGGGCACCCCTAGGCTTTAGGCTCCCCTAGGCTAAGGCTAGGACTCCCCTAGCCTTCAGGCTAGGGCACCCCTAGGCTTTAGGCTAGGGCTCCCCTAGGCTAAGGCTCGGGCTCCCCTAGCCTTCAGGCTAGGGCACGCCTAGGCTTTAGGCTCGCCTAGGCTAAGGCTAGGGCTCCCCTCGCCTTCAGGCTAGGGCACCCCTAGGCTTTAGGCTCCCCTAGACTAAGGCTAGGGCTCCCCTTGCCTTCAGGCTAGGGCACCCCTAGGCTTTAGGCTCCCCTAGGCTAAGGCTAGGGCTCCCCTCGCCTTCAGGCTAGGGCACCCCTAGGCTTTAGGCTCCCCTAGGCTAAGGCTAGGGCTCCCCTCGCCTTCAGGCTAGGGCACCCCTAGGCTTTAGGCTCCCCTAGGCTAAGGCTAGGGCTCCCCTAGCCTTCAGGCTAGGGCACCCCTAGGCTTTAGGCTCCCCTAGGCTAAGGCTAGGGTTCCCCTAGCCTTCAGGCTAGGGCACCCCTAGGCTTTAGGCTCCCCTAGACTAAAGCTAGGGCTCCCCTAGCCTTCAGGCTAGGGCACCCCTAGGCTTTAGGCTCCCCTAGGCTAAGGCTAGGGCTCCCCTTGCCTTCAGGCTAGGGCACCCCTAGGCTTTTGGCTCCCCTAGGCTAAGGCTAGGGCTCCCCTAGCCTTCAGGCTAGGGCACCCCTAGGCTTTAGGCTCCCCTAGGCTAAGGCTAGGGCTCCCCTAGCCTTCAGGCTAGGGCACCCCTAGGCTTTAGGCTCCCCTAGGCTAAGTCTAGGGCTCCCCTAGCTTTCAGGCTAGGGCACCCCTAGGCTTTAGGCTCCCCTAGGCTAAGGCTAGGGCTCCCCTAGCCTTCAGGCTAGGGCACCCCTAGGCTTTAGGCTCCCCTAGGCTAAGGCTAGGGCTCCCCTAGCCTTCAGGCTAGGGCACCCCTAGGCTTTAGGCTCCCCTAGGCTAAGGCTAGGGCTCCCCTAGCCTTCAGGCTAGGGCACCCCTAGGCTTTAGGCTCCCCTAGGCTAAGGCTAGGGCTCCACTAGCCTTCAGGCTAGGGCACCCATAGGCGTTAGGCTCCCCTAGGCTAAGGCTCGGGCTCCCCTAGCCTTCAGGCTAGGGCACACCTAGGCTTTAGGCTCCCCTAGGCTAAGGCTCGGGCTCCCCTAGCCTTCAGGCTAGGGCACCCCTAGGCTTTAGGCTCCCCTAGACTAAGGCTCGGGCTCCCCTAGCCTTCAGGCTAGGGCACCCCTAGGCTTTAGGCTCCCCTAGGCTAAGGCTCGGGCTCCCCTAGCCTTCAGGCTATGGCACCCCTAGGCTTTAGGCTCCCCTAGGCTAAGGCTAGGGCTCCACTAGCCTTCAGGCTAGGGCACCCCTAGGCTTTAGGCTCCCCTGGCTAAGGCTAGGGCTCCCCTAGCCTTCAGGTTAGGGCACCCCTAGGCTTTAGGCTCCCCTAGGCTAAGGCTAGGGCTCCCCTAGCCTTCAGGCTAGGGCACCCCTAGGCTTTAGGCTCCCCTAGGCTAAGGTTAGGGCTCCCCTAGCCTTCAGGCTAGGGCACCCCTAGGCTTTAGGCTCCCCTAGGCTAAGGCTAGGGCTCCCCTAGCCTTCAGGCTAGGGCACCCCTAGGCTTTAGGCTCCCCTAGGCTAAGGCTAGGGCTCCCCTAGCCTTCAGGCTAGGGCACCCCTAGGCTTTAGGCTCCCCTTGGCTAAGGCTAGGGCTCCCCTAGCCTTCAGGCTAGGGCACCCCTAGGCTTTAGGCTCCCCTTGGCTAAGGCTAGGGCTCCCCTAGCCTTCAGGCTAGGGCCTCCCTAGGCTTTAGGCTCCCCTTGGCTAAGGCTAGGGCTCCCCTAGCCTTCAGGCTAGGGCACCCCTAGGCTTTAGGCTCCCCTTGGCTAAGGCTAGGGCTCCCCTAGCCTTCAGGCTAGGGCACCCCTAGGCTTTAGGCTACCCTTGGCTAAGGTTAGGGCTCCCCTAGCCTTCAGGCTAGGGCTCCCCTAGGCTTTAGGCTCCCCTAGGCTAAGGCTAGGGCTCCCCTAGCCTTCAGGCTAGGGCACCCCTAGGCTTTAGGCTCCGCTAGGCTAAGGCTAGGGCTCCCCTTGCCTTCAGGCTAGGGCACCCCTAGGCTTTAGGCTCAGCTAGGCTAAGGCTAGGGCTCCCCTAGCCTTCAGGCTAGGGCACCCCTAGGGTTAGGCTCCCCTAGGCTAAGGCTAGGGCTCCCCGAGCCTTCAGGCTAGGGCACCCCTAGGCTTTAGGCTCCCCTAGGCTAAGGCTAGGGCTCCCTGAGCCTTCAGTCTAGGGCACCCCTAGGCTTTAGGCTCCCCTAGGCTAAGGCTAGGGCTCCCCGAGCCTTCAGGCTAGGGCACCCCTAGGCTTTAGGCTCCCCTAGGCTAAGGCTAGGGCTCCCCGAGCTTTCAAGCTAGGGCACCCCTAGGCTTTAGGCTCCCATAGGCTAAGGCTAGGGCTCCCCGAGCCTTCAGGCTAGGGCACCCCTAGGCTTTAGGCTCCCCTAGGCTAAGGCTAGGGCTCCCCGAGCCTTCAGGCTAGGGCACCCCTAGGTTTTAGGCTAGGGCTCCCCTAGGCTAAGGCTAGGGCTCCCCGAGCCTTCAGGCTAGGGCACCCCTAGGCTTTAGGCTAGGGCTCCCCTAGGCTAAGGCTAGGGCTCCCCAAGCCTTCAGGCTAGGGCACCCCTAGGCTTTAGGCTAGGGCTCCCCTAGGCTAAGGCTAGGGCTCCCCGAGCCTTCAGGCTAGGGCACCCCTAGGCTTTAGGCTAGGGCTACCCAAGGCTAAGGCTAGGGCTTCCCGAGCCTTCAGGCTAGGGCACCCCTAAGCTTTAGGCTAGGGCTCCCCTAGGCTAAGGCTAGGGCTCCCCGAGCCTTCAGGTTAGGGCACCCCTAGGCTTTAGGCTAGGGCTCGCCTAGGCTAAGGCTAGGGCTCCCCGAGCCTTCAGGCTAGGGCACCCCTAGGCTTTAGGCTAGGGCTCCCCTAGGCTAAGGCTAGGGCTCCCCGAGCCTTCAGGCTAGGGCACCCATAGGCTTTAGGCTAGGGCTCCCCTAGGCTAAGGCTAGGGCTCCCCGAGCCTTCAGGCTAGGGCACCCCTAGGCTTTAGGCTAGGGCTCCCCTAGGCTAAGACTAGGGCTCCCCGAGCCTTCAGGCTAGGGCACCCCTAGGCTTTAGGCTAGGGCACCCCTAGGCTAAGGCTAGGGCTCCCCTAGCCTTCAGGCTAGGGCACCCCTAGGCTTTAGGCTCCCCTAGGCTAAGGCTAGGGCTCCCCTAGCCTTCAGGCTAGGGCACCCCTAGGCTTTAGGCTCCCCTAGGCTAAGGCTAGGGCTCCCCTAGCCTTCAGGCTAGGGCACCCCTAGGCTTAGGCTCCCCTAGGCTAAGGCTAGGGCTCCCCGAGCCTTCAGGCTAGGGCACCCCTAGGCTTTAGGCTCCCCTAGGCTAAGGCTAGGGCTCCCCGAGCCTTCAGGCTAGGGCACCTCTAGGCTTTAGGCTCCCCTTGGCTAAGGCTAGGGCTCCCCGAGCCTTCAGGCTAGGGCACCCCTAGGCTTTAGGCTCCCCTAGGCTAAGGCTAGGGCTCCCCGAGCCTTCAGGCTAGGGCACCCCTATGCTTTAGGCTCCCCTAGGCTAAGGCTAGGGCTCCCCGAGCCTTCAGGCTAGGGCACCCCTATGCTTTAGGCTCCCCTAGGCTAAGGCTAGGGCTCCACGAGCCTTCAGGCTAGGGCACCCCTAGGCTTTAGGCTCCCCTAGGCTAAGGCTAGGGCTCCCCGAGCCTTCAGGCTAGGGCACCCCTAGGCTTTAGGCTAGGGCTCCCCTAGGCTAAGGCTAGGGTTCCCCGAGCCTTCAGGCTAGGGCATCCCTAGGCTTTAGGCTAGGGCTCCCCTAGGCTAAGGCTAGGGCTCCCCGAGCCTTCAGGCTAGGGCACCCCTAGGCTTTAGGCTAGGGCTCCCCTAGGCTAAGGCTAGGGCTCCCCGAGCCTTCAGGCTAGGGCAACCCTAGGCTTTAGGCTAGGGCTCCCCTAGGCTAAGGCTAGGGCTCCCCGAGCCTTCAGGCTAGGGCACCCCTAGGCTTTAGGCTAGGGCTCCCCTAGGCTAAGGCTAGGGCTCCCCGAGCCTTCAGGCTAGGGCACCCCTATGCGTTAGGCTAGGGCTACCCTAGGCTAAGGCTAGGGCTCCCCGAGCCTTCAGGCTAGGGCACCCCTAGGCTTTAGGCTAGGGCTCCCCTAGGCTAAGGCTAGGGCTCCCCGAGCCTTCAGGCTAGGGCACCCCTAGGCTTTAGGCTAGGGCTCCCCTAGGCTAAGGCTAGGGCTCCCCGAGCCTTCAGGCTAGGGCACCCCTAGGCTTTAGGCTAGGGCTCCCCTAGGCTAAGGCTAGGGCTCCCCGAGCCTTCAGGCTAGGGCACCCCTAGGCTTTAGGCTAGGGCTCCCCTAGGCTAAGGCTAGGGCTCCCCGAGCCTTCAGGCTAGGGCACCCCTAGGCTCTAGGCTAGGGCTCCCCTAGGCTAAGGCTAGGGCTCCCCGAGCCTTCAGGCTAGGGCACCCCTAGCCTTTAGGCTAGGGCTCCCCTAGGCTAAGGCTAGGGCTCCCCGAGCCTTCAGGCTAGGGCACCCTTAGGCTTTAGGCTAGGGCTCCCCTAGGCTAAGGCTAGGGCTCCCCGAGCCTTCAGGCTAGGGCACCCCTAGCCTTTAGGCTAGGGCTCCCCTAGGCTAAGGCTAGGGCTCCCCGAGCCTTCAGGCTAGGGCACCCCTAGGCTTTAGGCTAGGGCTCCCCTAGGCTAAGGCTAGGGCTCCCCGAGCCTTCAGGCTAGGGCACCCCTAGGCTTTAGGCTAGGGCTCCCCTAGGCTAAGGCTAGGGCTCCCCGAGCCTTCAGGCTAGGGCACCCCTAGGCTTTAGGCTAGGGCTCCCCTAGGCTAAGGCTAGGGCTTCCCGAGCCTTCAGGCTAGGGCACCCCTAGGCTTTAGGCTAGGGCTCCCCTAGGCTAAGGCTAGGGCTCCCCGAGCCTTCAGGCTAGGGCACCCCTAGGCTTTAGGCTAGGGCTCCCCTAGGCTAAGGCTAGGGCTCCCCGAGCCTTCAGGCTAGGGCACCCCTAGGCTTTAGGCTAGGGCTCCCCTAGGCTAAGGCAGGGCTCCCCGAGCCTTCAGGCTAGGGCACCCCTAGGCTTTAGGCTAGGGCTCCCCTAGGCTAAGGCTAGGGCTCCCCGAGCCTTCAGGCTAGGGCACCCCTAGGCTTTAGGCTAGGGCTCCCCTAGGCTAAGGCTAGGGCTCCCCGAGCCTTCAGGCTAGGGCACCCCTAGGCTTTAGGCTCCCCTAGGCTAAGGCTAGGGCTCCCCGAGCCTTCAGGCTAGGGCACCCCTAGGTTTTAGGCTAGGGCTCCCCTAGGCTAAGGCTAGGGCTCCCCGAGCCTTCAGGCTAGGGCACCCCTAGGCTTTAGGCTAGGGCTCCCCTAGGCTAAGGCTAGGGCTCCCCAAGCCTTCAGGCTAGGGCACCCCTAGGCTTTAGGCTAGGGCTCCCCTAGGCTAAGGCTAGGGCTCCCCGAGCCTTCAGGCTAGGGCACCCCTAGGCTTTAGGCTAGGGCTACCCAAGGCTAAGGCTAGGGCTTCCCGAGCCTTCAGGCTAGGGCACCCCTAAGCTTTAGGCTAGGGCTCCCCTAGGCTAAGGCTAGGGCTCCCCGAGCCTTCAGGTTAGGGCACCCCTAGGCTTTAGGCTAGGGCTCGCCTAGGCTAAGGCTAGGGCTCCCCGAGCCTTCAGGCTAGGGCACCCCTAGGCTTTAGGCTAGGGCTCCCCTAGGCTAAGGCTAGGGCTCCCCGAGCCTTCAGGCTAGGGCACCCATAGGCTTTAGGCTAGGGCTCCCCTAGGCTAAGGCTAGGGCTCCCCGAGCCTTCAGGCTAGGGCACCCCTAGGCTTTAGGCTAGGGCTCCCATAGGCTAAGACTAGGGCTCCCCGAGCCTTCAGGCTAGGGCACCCCTAGGCTTTAGGCTAGGGCACCCCTAGGCTAAGGCTAGGGCTCCCCTAGCCTTCAGGCTAGGGCACCCCTAGGCTTTAGGCTCCCCTAGGCTAAGGCTAGGGCTCCCCTAGCCTTCAGGCTAGGGCACCCCTAGGCTTAGGCTCCCCTAGGCTAAGGCTAGGGCTCCCCGAGCCTTCAGGCTAGGGCACCCCTAGGCTTTAGGCTCCCCTAGGCTAAGGCTAGGGCTCCCCGAGCCTTCAGGCTAGGGCACCTCTAGGCTTTAGGCTCCCCTTGGCTAAGGCTAGGGCTCCCCGAGCCTTCAGGCTAGGGCACCCCTAGGCTTTAGGCTCCCCTAGGCTAAGGCTAGGGCTCCCCGAGCCTTCAGGCTAGGGCACCCCTATGCTTTAGGCTCCCCTAGGCTAAGGCTAGGGCTCCCCGAGCCTTCAGGCTAGGGCACCCCTATGCTTTAGGCTCCCCAAGGCTAAGGCTAGGGCTCCAAGAGCCTTCAGGCTAGGGCACCCCTAGGCTTTAGGCTCCCCTAGGCTAAGGCTAGGGCTCCCCGAGCCTTCAGGCTAGGGCACCCCTAGGCTTTAGGCTAGGGCTCCCCTAGGCTAAGGCTAGGGTTCCCCGAGCCTTCAGGCTAGGGCATCCCTAGGCTTTAGGCTAGGGCTCCCCTAGGCTAAGGCTAGGGCTCCCCGAGCCTTCAGGCTAGGGCACCCCTAGGCTTTAGGCTAGGGCTCCCCTAGGCTAAGGCTAGGGCTCCCCGAGCCTTCAGGCTAGGGCAACCCTAGGCTTTAGGCTAGGGCTCCCCTAGGCTAAGGCTAGGGCTCCCCGAGCCTTCAGGCTAGGGCACCCCTAGGCTTTAGGCTAGGGCTCCCCTAGGCTAAGGCTAGGGCTCCCCGAGCCTTCAGGCTAGGGCACCCCTATGCGTTAGGCTAGGGCTACCCTAGGCTAAGGCTAGGGCTCCCCGAGCCTTCAGGCTAGGGCACCCCTAGGCTTTAGGCTAGGGCTCCCCTAGGCTAAGGCTAGGGCTCCCCGAGCCTTCAGGCTAGGGCACCCCTAGGCTTTAGGCTAGGGCTCCCCTAGGCTAAGGCTAGGGCTCCCCGAGCCTTCAGGCTAGGGCACCCCTAGGCTTTAGGCTAGGGCTCCCCTAGGCTAAGGCTAGGGCTCCCCGAGCCTTCAGGCTAGGGCACCCCTAGGCTTTAGGCTAGGGCTCCCCTAGGCTAAGGCTAGGGCTCCCCGAGCCTTCAAGGTTAGGGCACCCCTAGGCTCTAGGCTAGGGCTCCCCTAGGCTAAGGCTAGGGCTCCCCGAGCCTTCAGGCTAGGGCACCCCTAGCCTTTAGGCTAGGGCTCCCCTAGGCTAAGGCTAGGGCTCCCCGAGCCTTCAGGCTAGGGCACCCTTAGGCTTTAGGCTAGGGCTCCCCTAGGCTAAGGCTAGGGCTCCCCGAGCCTTCAGGCTAGGGCACCCCTAGCCTTTAGGCTAGGGCTCCCCTAGGCTAAGGCTAGGGCTCCCCGAGCCTTCAGGCTAGGGCACCAGTAGGCTTTAGGCTAATGCTCCCCTAGGCTAAGGCTAGGGCTCCCCGAGCCTTCAGGCTAGGGCACCCCTAGGCTTTAGGCTAGGGCTCCCCTAGGCTAAGGCTAGGGCTCCCCGAGCCTTCAGGCTAGGGCACCCCTAGGCTTTAGGCTAGGGCTCCCCTAGGCTAAGGCTAGGGATCCCCGAGCCTTCAGGCTAGGGCACCCCTAGGCTTTAGGCTAGGGCTCCCCTAGGCTAAGGCTAGGGCTCCCCGAGCCTTCAGGCTAGGGCACCCCTAGGCTTTAGGCTAGGGCTCCCCTAGGCTAAGGCTAGGGCTCCCCGAGCCTTCAGGCTAGGGCACCCCTAGGCTTTAGGCTAGGGCTCCCCTAGGCTAAGGCTAGGGCTCCCCGAGCCTTCAGGCTAGGGCACCCCTAGGCTTTAGGCTAGGGCTCCCCTAGGCTAAGGCTAGGGCTCCCCGAGCCTTCAGGCTAGGGCACCCCTAGCCTTTAGGCTAGGGCTCCCCTAGGCTAAGGCTCGGGCTCCCCGAGCCTTCAGGCTACGGCACCCCTAGGCTTTAGGCTAGGGCTCCCCTATGCTAAGGCTAGGGCTCCCCGAGTCCTCAGGCGAGGGCACCCCTAGGCTTTAGGCTAGGGCTCCCCTAGGCTAAGGCTAGGGCTCCCCGAGCCTTCAGGCTAGGGCACCCCTAGGCTTTAGGCTAGGGCTCCCCTAGGCTAAGGCTAGGGCTCCCCGAGCCTTCAGGCTAGGGCACCCCTAGGCTTTAGGCTAGGGCTCCCCTAGGCTAAGGCTAGGGCTCCCCGAGCCTTCAGGCTAGGGCACCCCTAGGCTTTAGGCTAGGGCTCCCCTAGGCTAAGGCTACGGCTCCCCGATCCTTCAGGCTAGGGCACCCCTAGGCTTTAGGCTAGGGCTCCCCTAGGCTAAGGCTAGGGCTCCCCGAGCCTTCAGGCTAGGGCACCCCTAGGCTTTAGGCTAGGGCTCCCCTAGGCTAAGGCTAGGGCTCCCCGAGCCTTCAGGCTAGGGCACCCCTAGGCTTTAGGCTAGGGCTCCCCTAGGCTAAGGCTAGGGCTCCCCGAGCCTTCAGGCTAGGGCACCCCTAGGCTTTAGGCTAGGGCTCCCCTAGGCTAAGGCTAGGGCTTCCCGAGCCTTCAGGCTAGGGCACCCCTAGGCTTTAGGCTAGGGCTCCCCTAGGCTAAGGCTAGGGCTCCCCGAGCCTTCAGGCTAGGGCACCCCTAGGCTTTAGGCTAGGGCTCCCCTAGGCTAAGGCTAGGGCTCCCCGAGCCTTCAGGCTAGGGCACCCCTAGGCTTTAGGCTAGGGCTCCCCTAGGCTAAGGCAGGGCTCCCCGAGCCTTCAGGCTAGGGCACCCCTAGGCTTTAGGCTAGGGCTCCCCTAGGCTAAGGCTAGGGCTCCCCGAGCCTTCAGGCTAGGGCACCCCTAGGCTTTAGGCTAGGGCTCCCCTAGGCTAAGGCTAGGGCTCCCCGAGCCTTCAGGCTAGGGCACCCCTAGGCTTTAGGCTAGGGCTCCCCTAGGCTAAGGCTAGGGCTCCCCGAGCCTTCAGGCTAGGGCACCCCTAGGCTTTAGGCTAGGGCTCCCCTAGGCTAAGGCTAGGGCTCCCCGAGCCTTCAGGCTAGGGCACCCCTAGGCTTTAGGCTAGGGCTCCCCTAGGCTAAGGCTAGGGCTCCCCGAGCCTTCAGGCTAGGGCACCCAGAGGCTTTAGGCTAGGGCTCCCCTAGGCTAAGGCTAGGGCTCCCCGAGCCTTCAGGCTAGGGCACCGCTAGGCTTTAGGCTAGGGCTCCCCTAGGCTAAGGCTAGGGCTCCCCGAGCCTTCAGGCTAGGGCACAACTAGGCTTTAGGCTAGGGCACCCCTAGGCTAAGGCTAGGGCTCCCCGAGCCTTCAGGCTAGGGCACCCCTAGGCTTTAGGCTCCCCTAGGCTAAGGCTAGGGCTCCCCGAGCCTTCAGGCTAGGGCACCCCTAGGCTTAGGCTCCCCTAGGCTAAGGCTAGGGCTCCCCGAGCCTTCAGGCTAGGGCACCCCTAGGCTTTAGGCTCCCCTAGGCTAAGGCAAGGGCTCCCCGAGCCTTCAGGCTAGGGCACCCCTAGGCTTTAGGCTCCCCTAGGCTAAGGCTACGGCTCCCCGAGCCTTCAGGCTAGGGTACCCCTAGGCTTTAGGCTCCCCTAGGCTAAGGCTACGGCTCCCCGAGCCTTCAGGCTAGGGCACCCCTAGGCTTTAGGCTCCCCTAGGCTAAGGCTAGGGCTCCACTAGCCTTCAGGCTAGGGCACCCGTAGGCGTTAGGCTCCCCTAGGCTAAGGCTCGGGCTCCCCTAGCCTTCAGGCTAGGGCACACCTAGGCTTTAGGCTCCCCTAGGCTAAGGCTCGGGCTCCCCTAGCCTTCAGGCTAGGGCACCCCTAGGCTTTAGGCTCCCCTAGACTAAGGCTCGGGCTCCCCTAGCCTTCAGGCTAGGGCACCCCTAGGCTTTAGGCTCCCCTAGGCTAAGGCTCGGGCTCCCCTAGCCTTCAGGCTATGGCACCCCTAGGCTTTAGGCTCCCCTAGGCTAAGGCTAGGGCTCCACTAGCCTTCAGGCTAGGGCACCCCTAGGCTTTAGGCTCCCCTAGGCTAAGGCTAGGGCTCCCCTAGCCTTCAGGTTAGGGCACCCCTAGGCTTTAGGCTCCCCTAGGCTAAGGCTAGGGCTCCCCTAGCCTTCAGGCTAGGGCACCCCTAGGCTTTAGGCTCCCCTAGGCTAAGGTTAGGGCTCCCCTAGCCTTCAGGCTAGGGCACCCCTAGGCTTTAGGCTCCCCTAGGCTAAGGCTAGGGCTCCCCTAGCCTTCAGGCTAGGGCACCCCTAGGCTTTAGGCTCCCCTAGGCTAAGGCTAGGGCTCCCCTAGCCTTCAGGCTAGGGCACCCCTAGGCTTTAGGCTCCCCTTGGCTAAGGCTAGGGCTCCCCTAGCCTTCAGGCTAGGGCACCCCTAGGCTTTAGGCTCCCCTTGGCTAAGGCTAGGGCTCCCCTAGCCTTCAGGCTAGGGCCTCCCTAGGCTTTAGGCTCCCCTTGGCTAAGGCTAGGGCTCCCCTAGCCTTCAGGCTAGGGCACCCCTAGGCTTTAGGCTCCCCTTGGCTAAGGCTAGGGCTCCCCTAGCCTTCAGGCTAGGGCACCCCTAGGCTTTAGGCTACCCTTGGCTAAGGTTAGGGCTCCCCTAGCCTTCAGGCTAGGGCTCCCCTAGGCTTTAGGCTCCCCTAGGCTAAGGCTAGGGCTCCCCTAGCCTTCAGGCTAGGGCACCCCTAGGCTTTAGGCTCCGCTAGGCTAAGGCTAGGGCTCCCCTTGCCTTCAGGCTAGGGCACCCCTAGGCTTTAGGCTCAGCTAGGCTAAGGCTAGGGCTCCCCTAGCCTTCAGGCTAGGGCACCCCTAGGCTTAGGCTCCCCTAGGCTAAGGCTAGGGCTCCCCGAGCCTTCAGGCTAGGGCACCCCTAGGCTTTAGGCTCCCCTAGGCTAAGGCTAGGGCTCCCTGAGCCTTCAGTCTAGGGCACCCCTAGGCTTTAGGCTCCCCTAGGCTAAGGCTAGGGCTCCCCGAGCCTTCAGGCTAGGGCACCCCTAGGCTTTAGGCTCCCCTAGGCTAAGGCTAGGGCTCCCCGAGCTTTCAGGCTAGGGCACCCCTAGGCTTTAGGCTCCCATAGGCTAAGGCTAGGGCTCCCCGAGCCTTCAGGCTAGGGCACCCCTAGGCTTTAGGCTCCCCTAGGCTAAGGCTAGGGCTCCCCGAGCCTTCAGGCTAGGGCACCCCTAGGTTTTAGGCTAGGGCTCCCCTAGGCTAAGGCTAGGGCTCCCCGAGCCTTCAGGCTAGGGCACCCCTAGGCTTTAGTCTAGGGCTCCCCTAGGCTAAGGCTAGGGCTCCCCAAGCCTTCAGGCTAGGGCACCCCTAGGCTTTAGGCTAGGGCTCCCCTAGGCTAAGGCTAGGGCTCCCCGAGCCTTCAGGCTAGGGCACCCCTAGGCTTTAGGCTAGGGCTACCCAAGGCTAAGGCTAGGGCTCCCCGAGCCTTCAGGCTAGGGCACCCCTAAGCTTTAGGCTAGGGCTCCCCTAGGCTAAGGCTAGGGCTCCCCGAGCCTTCAGGTTAGGGCACCCCTAGGCTTTAGGCTAGGGCTCGCCTAGGCTAAGGCTAGGGCTCCCCGAGCCTTCAGGCTAGGGCACCCCTAGGCTTTAGGCTAGGGCTCCCCTAGGCTAAGGCTAGGGCTCCCCGAGCCTTCAGGCTAGGGCACCCATAGGCTTTAGGCTAGGTCTCCCCTAGGCTAAGGCTAGGGCTCCCCGAGCCTTCAGGCTAGGGCACCCCTAGGCTTTAGGCTAGGGCTCCCCTAGGCTAAGGCTAGGGCTCCCCGAGCCTTCAGGCTAGGGCACCCCTAGGCTTTAGGCTAGGGCACCCCTAGGCTAAGGCTAGGGCTCCCCTAGCCTTCAGGCTAGGGCACCCCTAGGCTTTAGGCTCCCCTAGGCTAAGGCTAGGGCTCCCCTAGCCTTCAGGCTAGGGCACCCCTAGGCTTTAGGCTCCCCTAGGCTAAGGCTAGGGCTCCCCTAGCCTTCAGGCTAGGGCACCCCTAGGCTTAGGCTCCCCTAGGCTAAGGTTAGGGCTCCCCGAGCCTTCAGGCTAGGGCACCCCTAGGCTTTCGGCTCCCCTAGGCTAAGGCTAGGGCTCCCCGAGCCTTCAGGCTAGGGCACCTCTAGGCTTTAGGCTCCCCTTGGCTAAGGCTAGGGCTCCCCGAGCCTTCAGGCTAGGGCACCCCTAGGCTTTAGGCTCCCCTAGGCTAACTAGGGCTCCCCGAGCCTTCAGGCTAGGGCACCCCTAGGCTTTAGGCTCCCCTAGGCTAAGGCTAGGGCTCCCCGAGCCTTCAGGCTAGGGCACCCCTATGCTTTAGGCTCCCCTAGGCTAAGGCTAGGGCTCCACGAGCCTTCAGGATAGGGCACCCCTAGGCTTTAGGCTCCCCTAGGCTAAGGCTAGGGCTCCCCGAGCCTTCAGGCTAGGGCACCCCTAGGCTTTAGGCTAGGGCTCCCCTAGGCTAAGGCTAGGGTTCCCCGAGCCTTCAGGCTAGGGCATCCCTAGGCTTTAGGCTAGGGCTCCCCTAGGCTAAGGCTAGGGCTCCCCGAGCCTTCAGGCTAGGGCACCCCTAGGCTTTAGGCTAGGGCTCCCCTAGGCTAAGGCTAGGGCTCCCCGAGCCTTCAGGCTAGGGCAACCCTAGGCTTTAGGCTAGGGCTCCCCTAGGCTAAGGCTAGGGCTCCCCGAGCCTTCAGGCTAGGGCACCCCTAGGCTTTAGGCTAGGGCTCCCCTAGGCTAAGGCTAGGGCTCCCCGAGCCTTCAGGCTAGGGCACCCCTAGGCTTTAGGCTAGGGCTCCCCTAGGCTAAGGCTAGGGCTCCCCGAGCCTTCAGGCTAGGGCACCCCTAGGCTTTAGGCTAGGGCTCCCCTAGGCTAAGGCTAGGGCTCCCCGAGCCTTCAGGCTAGGGCACCCCTAGGCTCTAGGCTAGGGCTCCCCTAGGCTAAGGCTAGGGCTCCCCGAGCCTTCAGGCTAGGGCACCACTAGCCTTTAGGCTAGGGCTCCCCTAGGCTAAGGCTAGGGCTCCCCGAGCCTTCAGGCTAGGGCACCCTTAGGCTTTAGGCTAGGGCTCCCCTAGGCTAAGGCTAGGGCTCCCCGAGCCTTCAGGCTAGGGCACCCCTAGCCTTTAGGCTAGGGCTCCCCTAGGCTAAGGCTAGGGCTCCCCGAGCCTTCAGGCTAGGGCACCCCTAGGCTTTAGGCTAATGCTCCCCTAGGCTAAGGCTAGGGCTCCCCGAGCCTTCAGGCTAGGGCACCCCTAGGCTTTAGGCTAGGGCTCCCCTAGGCTAAGGCTAGGGATCCCCGAGCCTTCAGGCTAGGGCACCCCTAGGCTTTAGGCTAGGGCTCCCCTAGGCTAAGGCTAGGGCTCCCCGAGCCTTCAGGCTAGGGCACCCCTAGGCTTTAGGCTAGGGCTCCCCTAGGCTAAGGCTAGGGCTCCCTGAGCCTTCAGGCTAGGGCACCCCTAGGCTTTAGGCTAGGGCTCCCCTAGGCTAAGGCTAGGGCTCCCCGAGCCTTCAGGCTAGGGCACCCCTAGGCTTTAGGCTAGGGCTCCCCTAGGCTAAGGCTAGGGCTCCCCGAGCCTTCAGGCTAGGGCACCCCTAGGCTTTAGGCTAGGGCTCCCCTAGGCTAAGGCTAGGGCTCCCCGAGCCTTCAGGCTAGGGCACCCCTAGGCTTTAGGCTAGGGCTCCCCTAGGCTAAGGCTCGGGCTCCCCGAGCCTTCAGGCTACGGCACCCCTAGGCTTTAGGCTAGGGCTCCCCTAGGCTAAGGCTAGGGCTCCCCGAGTCCTCAGGCGAGGGCACCCCTAGGCTTTAGGCTAGGGCTCCCCTAGGCTAAGGCTAGGGCTCCCCGAGCCTTCAGGCTAGGGCACCCCTAGGCTTTAGGCTAGGGCTCCCCTAGGCTAAGGCTAGGGCTCCCCGAGCCTTCAGGCTAGGGCACCCCTAGGCTTTAGGCTAGGGCTCCCCTAGGCTAAGGCTAGGGCTCCCCGAGCCTTCAGGCTAGGGCACCCCTAGGCTTTAGGCTAGGGCTCCCCTAGGCTAAGGCTACGGCTCCCCGAGCCTTCAGGCTAGGGCACCCCTAGGCTTTAGGCTAGGGCTCCCCTAGGCTAAGGCTAGGGCTCCCCGAGCCTTCAGGCTAGGGCACCCCTAGGCTTTAGGCTAGGGCTCCCCTAGGCTAAGGCTAGGGCTCCCCGAGCCTTCAGGCTAGGGCACCCCTAGGCTTTAGGCTAGGGCTCCCCTAGGCTAAGGCTAGGGCTCCCCGAGCCTTCAGGCTAGGGCACCCCTAGGCTTTAGGCTAGGGCTCCCCTAGGCTAAGGCTAGGGCTTCCCGAGCCTTCAGGCTAGGGCACCCCTAGGCTTTAGGCTAGGGCTCCCCTAGGCTAAGGCTAGGGCTCCCCGAGCCTTCAGGCTAGGGCACCCCTAGGCTTTAGGCTAGGGCTCCCCTAGGCTAAGGTTAGGGCTCCCCGAGCCTTCAGGCTAGGGCACCCCTAGGCTTTAGGCTAGGGCTCCCCTAGGCTAAGGCAGGGCTCCCCGAGCCTTCAGGCTAGGGCACCCCTAGGCTTTAGGCTAGGGCTCCCCTAGGCTAAGGCTAGGGCTCCCCGAGCCTTCAGGCTAGGGCACCCCTAGGCTTTAGGCTAGGGCTCCCCTAGGCTAAGGCTAGGGCTCCCCGAGCCTTCAGGCTAGGGCACCCCTAGGCTTTAGGCTAGGGCTCCCCTAGGCTAAGGCTAGGGCTCCCCGAGCCTTCAGGCTAGGACACCCCTAGGCTTTAGGCTAGGGCTCCCCTAGACTAAGGCTAGGGCTCCCCGAGCCTTCAGGCTAGGGCACCCCTAGGCTTTAGGCTAGGGCTCCCCTAGGCTAAGGCTAGGGCTCCCCGAGCCTTCAGGCTAGGGCACCCAGAGGCTTTAGGCTAGGGCTCCCCTAGGCTAAGGCTAGGGCTCCCCGAGCCTTCAGGCTAGGGCACCGCTAGGCTTTAGGCTAGGGCTCCCCTAGGCTAAGGCTAGGGCTCCCCGAGCCTTCAGGCTAGGGCACAACTAGGCTTTAGGCTAGGGCACCCCTAGGCTAAGGCTAGGGCTCCCCGAGCCTTCAGGCTAGGGCACCCCTAGGCTTTAGGCTCCCCTAGGCTAAGGCTAGGGCTCCCCTAGCCTTCAGGCTAGGGCACCCCTAGGCTTTAGGCTCCCCTAGGCTAAGGCTAGGGCTCCCCTAGCCTTCAGGCTAGGGCACCCCTAGGCTTTAGGCTCCCCTTGGCTAAGGCTAGGGCTCCCCTAGCCTTCAGGCTAGGGCACCCCTAGGCTTTAGGCTCCCCTTGGCTAAGGCTAGGGCTCCCCTAGCCTTCAGGCTAGGGCCTCCCTAGGCTTTAGGCTCCCCTTGGCTAAGGCTAGGGCTCCCCTAGCCTTCAGGCTAGGGCACCCCTAGGCTTTAGGCTCCCCTTGGCTAAGGCTAGGGCTCCCCTAGCCTTCAGGCTAGGGCACCCCTAGGCTTTAGGCTACCCTTGGCTAAGGTTAGGGCTCCCCTAGCCTTCAGGCTAGGGCTCCCCTAGGCTTTAGGCTCCCCTAGGCTAAGGCTAGGGCTCCCCTAGCCTTCAGGCTAGGGCACCCCTAGGCTTTAGGCTCCGCTAGGCTAAGGCTAGGGCTCCCCTTGCCTTCAGGCTAGGGCACCCCTAGGCTTTAGGCTCAGCTAGGCTAAGGCTAGGGCTCCCCTAGCCTTCAGGCTAGGGCACCCCTAGGCTTAGGCTCCCCTAGGCTAAGGCTAGGGCTCCCCGAGCCTTCAGGCTAGGGCACCCCTAGGCTTTAGGCTCCCCTAGGCTAAGGCTAGGGCTCCCTGAGCCTTCAGTCTAGGGCACCCCTAGGCTTTAGGCTCCCCTAGGCTAAGGCTAGGGCTCCCCGAGCCTTCAGGCTAGGGCACCCCTAGGCTTTAGGCTCCCCTAGGCTAAGGCTAGGGCTCCCCGAGCTTTCAGGCTAGGGCACCCCTAGGCTTTAGGCTCCCATAGGCTAAGGCTAGGGCTCCCCGAGCCTTCAGGCTAGGGCACCCCTAGGCTTTAGGCTCCCCTAGGCTAAGGCTAGGGCTCCCCGAGCCTTCAGGCTAGGGCACCCCTAGGTTTTAGGCTAGGGCTCCCCTAGGCTAAGGCTAGGGCTCCCCGAGCCTTCAGGCTAGGGCACCCCTAGGCTTTAGGCTAGGGCTCCCCTAGGCTAAGGCTAGGGCTCCCCAAGCCTTCAGGCTAGGGCACCCCTAGGCTTTAGGCTAGGGCTCCCCTAGGCTAAGGCTAGGGCTCCCCGAGCCTTCAGGCTAGGGCACCCCTAGGCTTTAGGCTAGGGCTACCCAAGGCTAAGGCTAGGGCTCCCCGAGCCTTCAGGCTAGGGCACCCCTAAGCTTTAGGCTAGGGCTCCCCTAGGCTAAGGCTAGGGCTCCCCGAGCCTTCAGGTTAGGGCACCCCTAGGCTTTAGGCTAGGGCTCGCCTAGGCTAAGGCTAGGGCTCCCCGAGCCTTCAGGCTAGGGCACCCCTAGGCTTTAGGCTAGGGCTCCCCTAGGCTAAGGCTAGGGCTCCCCGAGCCTTCAGGCTAGGGCACCCATAGGCTTTAGGCTAGGGCTCCCCTAGGCTAAGGCTAGGGCTCCCCGAGCCTTCAGGCTAGGGCACCCCTAGGCTTTAGGCTAGGGCTCCCCTAGGCTAAGGCTAGGGCTCCCCGAGCCTTCAGGCTAGGGCACCCCTAGGCTTTAGGCTAGGGCACCCCTAGGCTAAGGCTAGGGCTCCCCTAGCCTTCAGGCTAGGGCACCCCTAGGCTTTAGGCTCCCCTAGGCTAAGGCTAGGGCTCCCCTAGCCTTCAGGCTAGGGCACCCCTAGGCTTTAGGCTCCCCTAGGCTAAGGCTAGGGCTCCCCTAGCCTTCAGGCTAGGGCACCCCTAGGCTTAGGCTCCCCTAGGCTAAGGTTAGGGCTCCCCGAGCCTTCAGGCTAGGGCACCCCTAGGCTTTCGGCTCCCCTAGGCTAAGGCTAGGGCTCCCCGAGCCTTCAGGCTAGGGCACCTCTAGGCTTTAGGCTCCCCTTGGCTAAGGCTAGGGCTCCCCGAGCCTTCAGGCTAGGGCACCCCTAGGCTTTAGGCTCCCCTAGGCTAACTAGGGCTCCCCGAGCCTTCAGGCTAGGGCACCCCTAGGCTTTAGGCTCCCCTAGGCTAAGGCTAGGGCTCCCCGAGCCTTCAGGCTAGGGCACCCCTATGCTTTAGGCTCCCCTAGGCTAAGGCTAGGGCTCCACGAGCCTTCAGGCTAGGGCACCCCTAGGCTTTAGGCTCCCCTAGGCTAAGGCTAGGGCTCCCCGAGCCTTCAGGCTAGGGCACCCCTAGGCTTTAGGCTAGGGCTCCCCTAGGCTAAGGCTAGGGTTCCCCGAGCCTTCAGGCTAGGGCATCCCTAGGCTTTAGGCTAGGGCTCCCCTAGGCTAAGGCTAGGGCTCCCCGAGCCTTCAGGCTAGGGCACCCCTAGGCTTTAGGCTAGGGCTCCCCTAGGCTAAGGCTAGGGCTCCCCGAGCCTTCAGGCTAGGGCACCCCTAGGCTTTAGGCTAGGGCTCCCCTAGGCTAAGGCTAGGGCTCCCCGAGCCTTCAGGCTAGGGCACCCCTAGGCTTTAGGCTAGGGCTCCCCTAGGCTAAGGCTAGGGCTTCCCGAGCCTTCAGGCTAGGGCACCCCTAGGCTTTAGGCTAGGGCTCCCCTAGGCTAAGGCTAGGGCTCCCCGAGCCTTCAGGCTAGGGCACCCCTAGGCTTTAGGCTAGGGCTCCCCTAGGCTAAGGCTAGGGCTCCCCGAGCCTTCAGGCTAGGGCACCCCTAGGCTTTAGGCTAGGGCTCCCCTAGGCTAAGGCAGGGCTCCCCGAGCCTTCAGGCTAGGGCACCCCTAGGCTTTAGGCTAGGGCTCCCCTAGGCTAAGGCTAGGGCTCCCCGAGCCTTCAGGCTAGGGCACCCCTAGGCTTTAGGCTAGGGCTCCCCTAGGCTAAGGCTAGGGCTCCCCGAGCCTTCAGGCTAGGGCACCCCTAGGCTTTAGGCTAGGGCTCCCCTAGGCTAAGGCTAGGGCTCCCCGAGCCTTCAGGCTAGGGCACCCCTAGGCTTTAGGCTAGGGCTCCCCTAGGCTAAGGCTAGGGCTCCCCGAGCCTTCAGGCTAGGGCACCCCTAGGCTTTAGGCTAGGGCTCCCCTAGGCTAAGGCTAGGGCTCCCCGAGCCTTCAGGCTAGGGCACCCAGAGGCTTTAGGCTAGGGCTCCCCTAGGCTAAGGCTAGGGCTCCCCGAGCCTTCAGGCTAGGGCACCGCTAGGCTTTAGGCTAGGGCTCCCCTAGGCTAAGGCTAGGGCTCCCCGAGCCTTCAGGCTAGGGCACAACTAGGCTTTAGGCTAGGGCACCCCTAGGCTAAGGCTAGGGCTCCCCGAGCCTTCAGGCTAGGGCACCCCTAGGCTTTAGGCTCCCCTAGGCTAAGGCTAGGGCTCCCCGAGCCTTCAGGCTAGGGCACCCCTAGGCTTAGGCTCCCCTAGGCTAAGGCTAGGGCTCCCCGAGCCTTCAGGCTAGGGCACCCCTAGGCTTTAGGCTCCCCTAGGCTAAGGCAAGGGCTCCCCGAGCCTTCAGATCTAGGGCACCCCTAGGCTTTAGGCTCCCCTAGGCTAAGGCTACGGCTCCCCGAGCCTTCAGGCTAGGGTACCCCTAGGCTTTAGGCTCCCCTAGGCTAAGGCTACGGCTCCCCGAGCCTTCAGGCTAGGGCACCCCTAGGCTTTAGGCTCCCCTAGGCTAAGGCTAGGGCTCCACTAGCCTTCAGGCTAGGGCACCCGTAGGCGTTAGGCTCCCCTAGGCTAAGGCTCAGGCTCCCCTAGCCTTCAGGCTAGGGCACACCTAGGCTTTAGGCTCCCCTAGGCTAAGGCTCGGGCTCCCCTAGCCTTCAGGCTAGGGCACCCCTAGGCTTTAGGCTCCCCTAGACTAAGGCTCGGGCTCCCCTAGCCTTCAGGCTAGGGCACCCCTAGGCTTTAGGCTCCCCTAGGCTAAGGCTCGGGCTCCCCTAGCCTTCAGGCTATGGCACCCCTAGGCTTTAGGCTCCCCTAGGCTAAGGCTAGGGCTCCACTAGCCTTCAGGCTAGGGCACCCCTAGGCTTTAGGCTCCCCTAGGCTAAGGCTAGGGCTCCCCTAGCCTTCAGGTTAGGGCACCCCTAGGCTTTAGGCTCCCCTAGGCTAAGGCTAGGGCTCCCCTAGCCTTCAGGCTAGGGCACCCCTAGGCTTTAGGCTCCCCTAGGCTAAGGTTAGGGCTCCCCTAGCCTTCAGGCTAGGGCACCCCTAGGCTTTAGGCTCCCCTAGGCTAAGGCTAGGGCTCCCCTAGCCTTCAGGCTAGGGCACCCCTAGGCTTTAGGCTCCCCTAGGCTAAGGCTAGGGCTCCCCTAGCCTTCAGGCTAGGGCACCCCTAGGCTTTAGGCTCCCCTTGGCTAAGGCTAGGGCTCCCCTAGCCTTCAGGCTAGGGCACCCCTAGGCTTTAGGCTCCCCTTGGCTAAGGCTAGGGCTCCCCTAGCCTTCAGGCTAGGGCCTCCCTAGGCTTTAGGCTCCCCTTGGCTAAGGCTAGGGCTCCCCTAGCCTTCAGGCTAGGGCACCCCTAGGCTTTAGGCTCCCCTTGGCTAAGGCTAGGGCTCCCCTAGCCTTCAGGCTAGGGCACCCCTAGGCTTTAGGCTACCCTTGGCTAAGGTTAGGGCTCCCCTAGCCTTCAGGCTAGGGCTCCCCTAGGCTTTAGGCTCCCCTAGGCTAAGGCTAGGGCTCCCCTAGCCTTCAGGCTAGGGCACCCCTAGGCTTTAGGCTCCGCTAGGCTAAGGCTAGGGCTCCCCTTGCCTTCAGGCTAGGGCACCCCTAGGCTTTAGGCTCAGCTAGGCTAAGGCTAGGGCTCCCCTAGCCTTCAGGCTAGGGCACCCCTAGGCTTAGGCTCCCCTAGGCTAAGGCTAGGGCTCCCCGAGCCTTCAGGCTAGGGCACCCCTAGGCTTTAGGCTCCCCTAGGCTAAGGCTAGGGCTCCCTGAGCCTTCAGTCTAGGGCACCCCTAGGCTTTAGGCTCCCCTAGGCTAAGGCTAGGGCTCCCCGAGCCTTCAGGCTAGGGCACCCCTAGGCTTTAGGCTCCCCTAGGCTAAGGCTAGGGCTCCCCGAGCTTTCAGGCTAGGGCACCCCTAGGCTTTAGGCTCCCATAGGCTAAGGCTAGGGCTCCCCGAGCCTTCAGGCTAGGGCACCCCTAGGCTTTAGGCTCCCCTAGGCTAAGGCTAGGGCTCCCCGAGCCTTCAGGCTAGGGCACCCCTAGGTTTTAGGCTAGGGCTCCCCTAGGCTAAGGCTAGGGCTCCCCGAGCCTTCAGGCTAGGGCACCCCTAGGCTTTAGGCTAGGGCTCCCCTAGGCTAAGGCTAGGGCTCCCCAAGCCTTCAGGCTAGGGCACCCCTAGGCTTTAGGCTAGGGCTCCCCTAGGCTAAGGCTAGGGCTCCCCGAGCCTTCAGGCTAGGGCACCCCTAGGCTTTAGGCTAGGGCTACCCAAGGCTAAGGCTAGGGCTCCCCGAGCCTTCAGGCTAGGGCACCCCTAAGCTTTAGGCTAGGGCTCCCCTAGGCTAAGGCTAGGGCTCCCCGAGCCTTCAGGTTAGGGCACCCCTAGGCTTTAGGCTAGGGCTCGCCTAGGCTAAGGCTAGGGCTCCCCGAGCCTTCAGGCTAGGGCACCCCTAGGCTTTAGGCTAGGGCTCCCCTAGGCTAAGGCTAGGGCTCCCCAAGCCTTCAGGCTAGGGCACCCATAGGCTTTAGGCTAGGTCTCCCCTAGGCTAAGGCTAGGGCTCCCCGAGCCTTCAGGCTAGGGCACCCCTAGGCTTTAGGCTAGGGCTCCCCTAGGCTAAGGCTAGGGCTCCCCGAGCCTTCAGGCTAGGGCACCCCTAGGCTTTAGGCTAGGGCACCCCTAGGCTAAGGCTAGGGCTCCCCTAGCCTTCAGGCTAGGGCACCCCTAGGCTTTAGGCTCCCCTAGGCTAAGGCTAGGGCTCCCCTAGCCTTCAGGCTAGGGCACCCCTAGGCTTTAGGCTCCCCTAGGCTAAGGCTAGGGCTCCCCTAGCCTTCAGGCTAGGGCACCCCTAGGCTTAGGCTCCCCTAGGCTAAGGTTAGGGCTCCCCGAGCCTTCAGGCTAGGGCACCCCTAGGCTTTCGGCTCCCCTAGGCTAAGGCTAGGGCTCCCCGAGCCTTCAGGCTAGGGCACCTCTAGGCTTTAGGCTCCCCTTGGCTAAGGCTAGGGCTCCCCGAGCCTTCAGGCTAGGGCACCCCTAGGCTTTAGGCTCCCCTAGGCTAACTAGGGCTCCCCGAGCCTTCAGGCTAGGGCACCCCTAGGCTTTAGGCTCCCCTAGGCTAAGGCTAGGGCTCCCCGAGCCTTCAGGCTAGGGCACCCCTATGCTTTAGGCTCCCCTAGGCTAAGGCTAGGGCTCCACGAGCCTTCAGGCTAGGGCACCCCTAGGCTTTAGGCTCCCCTAGGCTAAGGCTAGGGCTCCCCGAGCCTTCAGGCTAGGGCACCCCTAGGCTTTAGGCTAGGGCTCCCCTAGGCTAAGGCTAGGGTTCCCCGAGCCTTCAGGCTAGGGCATCCCTAGGCTTTAGGCTAGGGCTCCCCTAGGCTAAGGCTAGGGCTCCCCGAGCCTTCAGGCTAGGGCACCCCTAGGCTTTAGGCTAGGGCTCCCCTAGGCTAAGGCTAGGGCTCCCCGAGCCTTCAGGCTAGGGCAACCCTAGGCTTTAGGCTAGGGCTCCCCTAGGCTAAGGCTAGGGCTCCCCGAGCCTTCAGGCTAGGGCACCCCTAGGCTTTAGGCTAGGGCTCCCCTAGGCTAAGGCTAGGGCTCCCCGAGCCTTCAGGCTAGGGCACCCCTAGGCTTTAGGCTAGGGCTCCCCTAGGCTAAGGCTAGGGCTCCCCGAGCCTTCAGGCTAGGGCACCCCTAGGCTTTAGGCTAGGGCTCCCCTAGGCTAAGGCTAGGGCTCCCCGAGCCTTCAGGCTAGGGCACCCCTAGGCTCTAGGCTAGGGCTCCCCTAGGCTAAGGCTAGGGCTCCCCGAGCCTTCAGGCTAGGGCACCACTAGCCTTTAGGCTAGGGCTCCCCTAGGCTAAGGCTAGGGCTCCCCGAGCCTTCAGGCTAGGGCACCCTTAGGCTTTAGGCTAGGGCTCCCCTAGGCTAAGGCTAGGGCTCCCCGAGCCTTCAGGCTAGGGCACCCCTAGCCTTTAGGCTAGGGCTCCCCTAGGCTAAGGCTAGGGCTCCCCGAGCCTTCAGGCTAGGGCACCCCTAGGCTTTAGGCTAATGCTCCCCTAGGCTAAGGCTAGGGCTCCCCGAGCCTTCAGGCTAGGGCACCCCTAGGCTTTAGGCTAGGGCTCCCCTAGGCTAAGGCTAGGGATCCCCGAGCCTTCAGGCTAGGGCACCCCTAGGCTTTAGGCTAGGGCTCCCCTAGGCTAAGGCTAGGGATCCCCGAGCCTTCAGGCTAGGGCACCCCTAGGCTTTAGGCTAGGGCTCCCCTAGGCTAAGGCTAGGGCTCCCTGAGCCTTCAGGCTAGGGCACCCCTAGGCTTTAGGCTAGGGCTCCCCTAGGCTAAGGCTAGGGCTCCCCGAGCCTTCAGGCTAGGGCACCCCTAGGCTTTAGGCTAGGGCTCCCCTAGGCTAAGGCTAGGGCTCCCCGAGCCTTCAGGCTAGGGCACCCCTAGGCTTTAGGCTAGGGCTCCCCTAGGCTAAGGCTAGGGCTCCCCGAGCCTTCAGGCTAGGGCACCCCTAGGCTTTAGGCTAGGGCTCCCCTAGGCTAAGGCTCGGGCTCCCCGAGCCTTCAGGCTACGGCACCCCTAGGCTTTAGGCTAGGGCTCCCCTAGGCTAAGGCTAGGGCTCCCCGAGTCCTCAGGCGAGGGCACCCCTAGGCTTTAGGCTAGGGCTCCCCTAGGCTAAGGCTAGGGCTCCCCGAGCCTTCAGGCTAGGGCACCCCTAGGCTTTAGGCTAGGGCTCCCCTAGGCTAAGGCTAGGGCTCCCCGAGCCTTCAGGCTAGGGCACCCCTAGGCTTTAGGCTAGGGCTCCCCTAGGCTAAGGCTAGGGCTCCCCGAGCCTTCAGGCTAGGGCACCCCTAGGCTTTAGGCTAGGGCTCCCCTAGGCTAAGGCTACGGCTCCCCGAGCCTTCAGGCTAGGGCACCCCTAGGCTTTAGGCTAGGGCTCCCCTAGGCTAAGGCTAGGGCTCCCCGAGCCTTCAGGCTAGGGCACCCCTAGGCTTTAGGCTAGGGCTCCCCTAGGCTAAGGCTAGGGCTCCCCGAGCCTTCAGGCTAGGGCACCCCTAGGCTTTAGGCTAGGGCTCCCCTAGGCTAAGGCTAGGGCTCCCCGAGCCTTCAGGCTAGGGCACCCCTAGGCTTTAGGCTAGGGCTCCCCTAGGCTAAGGCTAGGGCTTCCCGAGCCTTCAGGCTAGGGCACCCCTAGGCTTTAGGCTAGGGCTCCCCTAGGCTAAGGCTAGGGCTCCCCGAGCCTTCAGGCTAGGGCACCCCTAGGCTTTAGGCTAGGGCTCCCCTAGGCTAAGGTTAGGGCTCCCCGAGCCTTCAGGCTAGGGCACCCCTAGGCTTTAGGCTAGGGCTCCCCTAGGCTAAGGCAGGGCTCCCCGAGCCTTCAGGCTAGGGCACCCCTAGGCTTTAGGCTAGGGCTCCCCTAGGCTAAGGCAGGGCTCCCCGAGCCTTCAGGCTAGGACACCCCTAGGCTTTAGGCTAGGGCTCCCCTAGACTAAGGCTAGGGCTCCCCGAGCCTTCAGGCTAGGGCACCCCTAGGCTTTAGGCTAGGGCTCCCCTAGGCTAAGGCTAGGGCTCCCCGAGCCTTCAGGCTAGGGCACCCAGAGGCTTTAGGCTAGGGCTCCCCTAGGCTAAGGCTAGGGCTCCCCGAGCCTTCAGGCTAGGGCACCGCTAGGCTTTAGGCTAGGGCTCCCCTAGGCTAAGGCTAGGGCTCCCCGAGCCTTCAGGCTAGGGCACAACTAGGCTTTAGGCTAGGGCACCCCTAGGCTAAGGCTAGGGCTCCCCGAGCCTTCAGGCTAGGGCACCCCTAGGCTTTAGGCTCCCCTAGGCTAAGGCTAGGGCTCCCCTAGCCTTCAGGCTAGGGCACCCCTAGGCTTTAGGCTCCCCTAGGCTAAGGCTAGGGCTCCCCTAGCCTTCAGGCTAGGGCACCCCTAGGCTTTAGGCTCCCCTTGGCTAAGGCTAGGGCTCCCCTAGCCTTCAGGCTAGGGCACCCCTAGGCTTTAGGCTCCCCTTGGCTAAGGCTAGGGCTCCCCTAGCCTTCAGGCTAGGGCCTCCCTAGGCTTTAGGCTCCCCTTGGCTAAGGCTAGGGCTCCCCTAGCCTTCAGGCTAGGGCACCCCTAGGCTTTAGGCTCCCCTTGGCTAAGGCTAGGGCTCCCCTAGCCTTCAGGCTAGGGCACCCCTAGGCTTTAGGCTACCCTTGGCTAAGGTTAGGGCTCCCCTAGCCTTCAGGCTAGGGCTCCCCTAGGCTTTAGGCTCCCCTAGGCTAAGGCTAGGGCTCCCCTAGCCTTCAGGCTAGGGCACCCCTAGGCTTTAGGCTCCGCTAGGCTAAGGCTAGGGCTCCCCTTGCCTTCAGGCTAGGGCACCCCTAGGCTTTAGGCTCAGCTAGGCTAAGGCTAGGGCTCCCCTAGCCTTCAGGCTAGGGCACCCCTAGGCTTAGGCTCCCCTAGGCTAAGGCTAGGGCTCCCCGAGCCTTCAGGCTAGGGCACCCCTAGGCTTTAGGCTCCCCTAGGCTAAGGCTAGGGCTCCCTGAGCCTTCAGTCTAGGGCACCCCTAGGCTTTAGGCTCCCCTAGGCTAAGGCTAGGGCTCCCCGAGCCTTCAGGCTAGGGCACCCCTAGGCTTTAGGCTCCCCTAGGCTAAGGCTAGGGCTCCCCGAGCTTTCAGGCTAGGGCACCCCTAGGCTTTAGGCTCCCATAGGCTAAGGCTAGGGCTCCCCGAGCCTTCAGGCTAGGGCACCCCTAGGCTTTAGGCTCCCCTAGGCTAAGGCTAGGGCTCCCCGAGCCTTCAGGCTAGGGCACCCCTAGGTTTTAGGCTAGGGCTCCCCTAGGCTAAGGCTAGGGCTCCCCGAGCCTTCAGGCTAGGGCACCCCTAGGCTTTAGGCTAGGGCTCCCCTAGGCTAAGGCTAGGGCTCCCCAAGCCTTCAGGCTAGGGCACCCCTAGGCTTTAGGCTAGGGCTCCCCTAGGCTAAGGCTAGGGCTCCCCGAGCCTTCAGGCTAGGGCACCCCTAGGCTTTAGGCTAGGGCTACCCAAGGCTAAGGCTAGGGCTCCCCGAGCCTTCAGGCTAGGGCACCCCTAAGCTTTAGGCTAGGGCTCCCCTAGGCTAAGGCTAGGGCTCCCCGAGCCTTCAGGTTAGGGCACCCCTAGGCTTTAGGCTAGGGCTCGCCTAGGCTAAGGCTAGGGCTCCCCGAGCCTTCAGGCTAGGGCACCCCTAGGCTTTAGGCTAGGGCTCCCCTAGGCTAAGGCTAGGGCTCCCCGAGCCTTCAGGCTAGGGCACCCATAGGCTTTAGGCTAGGGCTCCCCTAGGCTAAGGCTAGGGCTCCCCGAGCCTTCAGGCTAGGGCACCCCTAGGCTTTAGGCTAGGGCTCCCCTAGGCTAAGGCTAGGGCTCCCCGAGCCTTCAGGCTAGGGCACCCCTAGGCTTTAGGCTAGGGCACCCCTAGGCTAAGGCTAGGGCTCCCCTAGCCTTCAGGCTAGGGCACCCCTAGGCTTTAGGCTCCCCTAGGCTAAGGCTAGGGCTCCCCTAGCCTTCAGGCTAGGGCACCCCTAGGCTTTAGGCTCCCCTAGGCTAAGGCTAGGGCTCCCCTAGCCTTCAGGCTAGGGCACCCCTAGGCTTAGGCTCCCCTAGGCTAAGGTTAGGGCTCCCCGAGCCTTCAGGCTAGGGCACCCCTAGGCTTTCGGCTCCCCTAGGCTAAGGCTAGGGCTCCCCGAGCCTTCAGGCTAGGGCACCTCTAGGCTTTAGGCTCCCCTTGGCTAAGGCTAGGGCTCCCCGAGCCTTCAGGCTAGGGCACCCCTAGGCTTTAGGCTCCCCTAGGCTAACTAGGGCTCCCCGAGCCTTCAGGCTAGGGCACCCCTAGGCTTTAGGCTCCCCTAGGCTAAGGCTAGGGCTCCCCGAGCCTTCAGGCTAGGGCACCCCTATGCTTTAGGCTCCCCTAGGCTAAGGCTAGGGCTCCACGAGCCTTCAGGCTAGGGCACCCCTAGGCTTTAGGCTCCCCTAGGCTAAGGCTAGGGCTCCCCGAGCCTTCAGGCTAGGGCACCCCTAGGCTTTAGGCTAGGGCTCCCCTAGGCTAAGGCTAGGGTTCCCCGAGCCTTCAGGCTAGGGCATCCCTAGGCTTTAGGCTAGGGCTCCCCTAGGCTAAGGCTAGGGCTCCCCGAGCCTTCAGGCTAGGGCACCCCTAGGCTTTAGGCTAGGGCTCCCCTAGGCTAAGGCTAGGGCTCCCCGAGCCTTCAGGCTAGGGCAACCCTAGGCTTTAGGCTAGGGCTCCCCTAGGCTAAGGCTAGGGCTCCCCGAGCCTTCAGGCTAGGGCACCCCTAGGCTTTAGGCTAGGGCTCCCCTAGGCTAAGGCTAGGGCTCCCCGAGCCTTCAGGCTAGGGCACCCCTAGGCTTTAGGCTAGGGCTCCCCTAGGCTAAGGCTAGGGCTCCCCGAGCCTTCAGGCTAGGGCACCCCTAGGCTTTAGGCTAGGGCTCCCCTAGGCTAAGGCTAGGGCTCCCCGAGCCTTCAGGCTAGGGCACCCCTAGGCTCTAGGCTAGGGCTCCCCTAGGCTAAGGCTAGGGCTCCCCGAGCCTTCAGGCTAGGGCACCACTAGCCTTTAGGCTAGGGCTCCCCTAGGCTAAGGCTAGGGCTCCCCGAGCCTTCAGGCTAGGGCACCCTTAGGCTTTAGGCTAGGGCTCCCCTAGGCTAAGGCTAGGGCTCCCCGAGCCTTCAGGCTAGGGCACCCCTAGCCTTTAGGCTAGGGCTCCCCTAGGCTAAGGCTAGGGCTCCCCGAGCCTTCAGGCTAGGGCACCCCTAGGCTTTAGGCTAATGCTCCCCTAGGCTAAGGCTAGGGCTCCCCGAGCCTTCAGGCTAGGGCACCCCTAGGCTTTAGGCTAGGGCTCCCCTAGGCTAAGGCTAGGGCTCCCCGAGCCTTCAGGCTAGGGCACCCCTAGGCTTTAGGCTAGGGCTCCCCTAGGCTAAGGCTAGGGATCCCCGAGCCTTCAGGCTAGGGCACCCCTAGGCTTTAGGCTAGGGCTCCCCTAGGCTAAGGCTAGGGCTCCCTGAGCCTTCAGGCTAGGGCACCCCTAGGCTTTAGGCTAGGGCTCCCCTAGGCTAAGGCTAGGGCTCCCCGAGCCTTCAGGCTAGGGCACCCCTAGGCTTTAGGCTAGGGCTCCCCTAGGCTAAGGCTAGGGCTCCCCGAGCCTTCAGGCTAGGGCACCCCTAGGCTTTAGGCTAGGGCTCCCCTAGGCTAAGGCTAGGGCTCCCCGAGCCTTCAGGCTAGGGCACCCCTAGCCTTTAGGCTAGGGCTCCCCTAGGCTAAGGCTCGGGCTCCCCGAGCCTTCAGGCTACGGCACCCCTAGGCTTTAGGCTAGGGCTCCCCTAGGCTAAGGCTAGGGCTCCCCGAGTCCTCAGGCGAGGGCACCCCTAGGCTTTAGGCTAGGGCTCCCCTAGGCTAAGGCTAGGGCTCCCCGAGCCTTCAGGCTAGGGCACCCCTAGGCTTTAGGCTAGGGCTCCCCTAGGCTAAGGCTAGGGCTCCCCGAGCCTTCAGGCTAGGGCACCCCTAGGCTTTAGGCTAGGGCTCCCCTAGGCTAAGGCTAGGGCTCCCCGAGCCTTCAGGCTAGGGCACCCCTAGGCTTTAGGCTAGGGCTCCCCTAGGCTAAGGCTACGGCTCCCCGATCCTTCAGGCTAGGGCACCCCTAGGCTTTAGGCTAGGGCTCCCCTAGGCTAAGGCTAGGGCTCCCCGAGCCTTCAGGCTAGGGCACCCCTAGGCTTTAGGCTAGGGCTCCCCTAGGCTAAGGCTAGGGCTCCCCGAGCCTTCAGGCTAGGGCACCCCTAGGCTTTAGGCTAGGGCTCCCCTAGGCTAAGGCTAGGGCTCCCCGAGCCTTCAGGCTAGGGCACCCCTAGGCTTTAGGCTAGGGCTCCCCTAGGCTAAGGCTAGGGCTTCCCGAGCCTTCAGGCTAGGGCACCCCTAGGCTTTAGGCTAGGGCTCCCCTAGGCTAAGGCTAGGGCTCCCCGAGCCTTCAGGCTAGGGCACCCCTAGGCTTTAGGCTAGGGCTCCCCTAGGCTAAGGTTAGGGCTCCCCGAGCCTTCAGGCTAGGGCACCCCTAGGCTTTAGGCTAGGGCTCCCCTAGGCTAAGGCAGGGCTCCCCGAGCCTTCAGGCTAGGGCACCCCTAGGCTTTAGGCTAGGGCTCCCCTAGGCTAAGGCTAGGGCTCCCCGAGCCTTCAGGCTAGGGCACCCCTAGGCTTTAGGCTAGGGCTCCCCTAGGCTAAGGCTAGGGCTCCCCGAGCCTTCAGGCTAGGGCACCCCTAGGCTTTAGGCTAGGGCTCCCCTAGGCTAAGGCTAGGGCTCCCCGAGCCTTCAGGCTAGGGCACCCCTAGGCTTTAGGCTAGGGCTCCCCTAGACTAAGGCTAGGGCTCCCCGAGCCTTCAGGCTAGGGCACCCCTAGGCTTTAGGCTAGGGCTCCCCTAGGCTAAGGCTAGGGCTCCCCGAGCCTTCAGGCTAGGGCACCCAGAGGCTTTAGGCTAGGGCTCCCCTAGGCTAAGGCTAGGGCTCCCCGAGCCTTCAGGCTAGGGCACCGCTAGGCTTTAGGCTAGGGCTCCCCTAGGCTAAGGCTAGGGCTCCCCGAGCCTTCAGGCTAGGGCACAACTAGGCTTTAGGCTAGGGCACCCCTAGGCTAAGGCTAGGGCTCCCCGAGCCTTCAGGCTAGGGCACCCCTAGGCTTTAGGCTCCCCTAGGCTAAGGCTAGGGCTCCCCGAGCCTTCAGGCTAGGGCACCCCTAGGCTTAGGCTCCCCTAGGCTAAGGATAGGGCTCCCCGAGCCTTCAGGCTAGGGCACCCCTAGGCTTTAGGCTCCCCTAGGCTAAGGCAAGGGCTCCCCGAGCCTTCAGGCTAGGGCACCCCTAGGCTTTAGGCTCCCCTAGGCTAAGGCTACGGCTCCCCGAGCCTTCAGGCTAGGGCACCCCTAGGCTTTAGGCTCCCCTAGGCTAAGGCTACGGCTCCCCGAGCCTTCAGGCTAGGGCACCCCTAGGCTTTAGGCTCCCCTAGGCTAAGGCTAGGGCTCCACTAGCCTTCAGGCTAGGGCACCCGTAGGCGTTAGGCTCCCCTAGGCTAAGGCTCGGGCTCCCCTAGCCTTCAGGCTAGGGCACACCTAGGCTTTAGGCTCCCCTAGGCTAAGGCTCGGGCTCCCCTAGCCTTCAGGCTAGGGCACCCCTAGGCTTTAGGCTCCCCTAGACTAAGGCTCGGGCTCCCCTAGCCTTCAGGCTAGGGCACCCCTAGGCTTTAGGCTCCCCTAGGCTAAGGCTACGGCTCCCCGAGCCTTCAGGCTAGGGCACCCCTAGGCTTTAGGCTCCCCTAGGCTAAGGCTAGGGCTCCACGAGCCTTCAGGCTAGGGCACCCCTAGGCTTTAGGCTCCCCTAGTCTAAGGCTAGGGCTCCCCGAGCCTTCAGGCTAGGGCACCCCTAGGCTTTAGGCTAGGGCTCCCCTAGGCTAAGGCTAGGGCTCCCCGAGCCTTCAGGCTAGGGCACCCCTAGGCTTTAGGCTAGGGCTCCCCTAGGCTAAGGCTAGGGCTCCCCGAGCCTTCAGGCTAGGGCACCCCTAGGCTTTAGGCTAGGGCTCCCCTAGGCTAAGGCTAGGGCTCCCCGAGCCTTCAGGCTAGGGCACCCCTAGGCTTTAGGCTAGGGCTCCCCTAGGCTAAGGCTAGGGCTCCCCGAGCCTTCAGGCTAGGGCACCCCTAGGCTTTAGGCTTGGGCTCCCCTAGGCTAAGGCTAGGGCTCCCCGAGCCTTCAGGCTAGGGCACCCCTAGGCTTTAGGCTAGGGCTCCCCTAGGCTAAGGCTAGGGCTCCCCGAGCCTTCAGGCTAGGGCACCCCTAGGCTTTAGGCTAGGGCTCCCCTAGGCTAAGGCTAGGGCTCCCCGAGCCTTCAGGCTAGGGCACCCCTAGGCTTTGGGCTAGGGCTCCCCTAGGCTAAGGCTAGGGCTCCCCGAGCCTTCAGGCTAGGGCACCCCTAGGCTTTAGGCTAGGGCTCCCCTAGGCTAAGGCTAGGGCTCCCCGAGCCTTCAGGCTAGGGCACCCCTAGGCTTTAGGCTAGGGCTCCCCTAGGCTAAGGCTAGGGCTCCCCCAGCCTTCAGGCTAGGGCACCCCTAGGCTTTAGGCTAGGGCTCCCCTAGGCTAAGGCTAGGGCTCCCCGAGCCTTCAGGCTAGGGCACCCCTAGGCTTTAGGCTAGGGCTCCCCTAGGCTAAGGCTAGGGCTCCCCGAGCCTTCAGGCTAGGGCACCCCTAGGCTTCAGGCTAGGGCTCCCCTAGGCTAAGGCTAGGGCTCCCCGAGCCTTCAGGCTAGGGGACCCCTAGGCTTCAGGCTAGGGCTCCCCTAGGCTAAGGCTAGGGCTCCCCGAGCCTTCAGGCTAGGGCACCCCTAGGCTTTAGGCTAGGGCTCCCCTAGGCTAAGGCTAGGGCTCCCCGAGCCTTCAGGCTAGGGCACCCCTAGGCTTTAGGCTAGGGCTCCCCTAGGCTAAGGCTAGGGCTCCCCGAGCCTTCAGGCTAGGGTACCCCTAGGCTTTAGGCTAGGGCTCCCCTAGGCTAAGGCTAGGGCTCCCCGAGCCTTCAGGCTAGGGCACCCCTAGGCTTTAGGCTAGGGCTCCCCTAGGCTAAGGCTAGGGCTCCCCGAGCCTTCAGGCTAGGGCACCCCTAGCCTTTAGGCTAGGGCTCCCCTAGGCTAAGGCTAGGGCTCCCCGAGCCATCAGGCTAGGGCACCCCTAGGCTTTAGGCTAGGGCTCCCCTAGGCTAAGGCTAGGGCTCCCCGAGCCTTCAGGCTAGGGCACCCCTAGCCTTTAGGCTAGGGCTCCCCTAGGCTAAGGCTAGGGCTCCCCGAGCCTTCAGGCTAGGGCACCCCTAGGCTTTAGGCTAATGCTCCCCTAGGCTAAGGCTAGGGCTCCCCGAGCCTTCAGGCTAGGGCACCCCTAGGCTTTAGGCTAGGGCTCCCCTAGGCTAAGGCTAGGGCTCCCCGAGCCTTCAGGCTAGGGCACCCCTAGGCTTTAGGCTAGGGCTCCCCTAGGCTAAGGCTAGGGCTCCCCGAGCCTTCAGGCTAGGGCACCCCTAGGCTTTAGGCTAGGGCTCCCCTAGGCTAAGGCTAGGGCTCCCCGAGCCTTCAGGCTAGGGCACCCCTAGGCTTTAGGCTAGGGCTGCCCTAGGCTAAGGCTAGGGCTCCCCGAGCCTTCAGGCTAGGGCACCCCTAGGCTTTAGGCTAGGGCTCCCCTAGGCTAAGGCTAGGGCTCCCCGAGCCTTCAGGCTAGGGCACCCCTAGGCTTTAGGCTAGGGCTCCCCTAGGCTAAGGCTAGGGTTCCCCGAGCCTTCAGGCTAGGGCACCCCTAGCCTTTAGGCTAGGGCTCCCCTAGGCTAAGGCACGGGCTCCCCGAGCCTTCAGGCTACGGCACCCCTATGCTTTAGGCTAGGGCTCCCCTAGGCTAAGGCTAGGGCTCCCCGAGCCCTCAGGCTAGGGCACCCCTAGGCTTTAGGCTAGGGCTCCCCTAGGCTAAGGCTAGGGCTCCCCGAGCCTTCTGTCTAGGGCACCCCTAGGCTTTAGGCTAGGGCTCCCCTAGGCTAAGGCTAGGGCTCCCCGAGCCATCAGGCTAGGGCACCCCTAGGCTTTAGGCTAGGGCTCCCCTAGGCTAAGGCTAGGGCTCCCCGAGCCTTCAGGCTAGGGCACCCCTAGGCTTTAGGCTAGGGCTCCCCTAGGCTAAGGCTACGGCTCCCCGAGCCTTCAGGCTAGGGCACCCCTAGGCTTTAGGCTAGGGCTCCCCTAGGCTAAGGCTAGGGCTCCCCGAGCCTTCAGGCTAGGGCACCCGTAGGCTTTAGGCTAGGGCTCCCCTAGGCTAAGGCTAGGGCTCCCCGAGCCTTCAGGCTAGGGCACCCCTAGGCTTTAGGCTAGGGCTCCCCTAGGCTAAGGCTAGGGCTCCCCGAGCCTTCAGGCTAGGGCACCCCTAGGCTTTAGGCTAGGGCTCCCCTAGGCTAAGGCTAGGGCTCCCCGAGCCTTCAGGCTAGGGCACCCCTAGTCTTTAGGCTAGGGCTCCCCTAGGCTAAGGCAGGGCTCCCCGAGCCTTCAGGCTAGGGCACCCCTAGGCTTTAGGCTAGGGCTCCCCTAGGCTAAGGCTAGGGCTCCCCGAGCCTTCAGGCTAGGGCACCCCTAGGCTTTAGGCTAGGGCTCCCCTAGGCTAAGGCTAGGGCTCCCCGAGCCTTCAGGCTAGGGCACCCCTAGGCTTTAGGCTAGGGCTCCCCTAGGCTAAGGCTAGGGCTCCCCGAGCCTTCAGGCTAGGGCACCCCTAGGCTTTAGGCTAGGGCTCCCCTAGGCTAAGGCTAGGGCTCCCCGAGCCTTCAGGCTAGGGCACCCCTAGGCTTTAGGCTAGGGCTCCCCTAGGCTAAGGCTAGGGCTCCCCGAGCCTTCAGGCTAGGGCACCCAGAGGCTTTAGGCTAGGGCTCCCCTAGGCTAAGGCTAGGGCTCCCCGAGCCTTCAGGCTAGGGCACCGCTAGGCTTTAGGCTAGGGCTCCCCTAGGCTAAGGCTAGGGCTCCCCGAGCCTTCAGGCTAGGGCACAACTAGGCTTTAGGCTAGGGCACCCCTAGGCTAAGGCTAGGGCTCCCCGAGCCTTCAGGCTAGGGCACCCCAGGCTTTAGGCTCCCCTAGGCTAAGGCTAGGGCTCCCCGCGCCTTCAGGCTAGGGCACCCCTAGGCTTAGGCTCCCCTAGGCTAAGGCTAGGGCTCCCCGAGCCTTCAGGCTAGGGCACCCCTAGGCTTTAGGCTAGGGCTCCCCTAGGCTAAGGCTAGGGCTCCCCGAGCCTTCAGGCTAGGGCACCCCTAGGCTTTAGGCTAGGGCTCCCCTAGGCTAAGGCTAGGGCTCCCCGAGCCTTCAGGCTAGGGCACCCCTAGGCTTTAGGCTAGGGCTCCCCTAGGCTAAGGCTAGGGCTCCCCGAGCCTTCAGGCTAGGGCACCCCTAGGCTTTGGGCTAGGGCTCCCCTAGGCTAAGGCTAGGGCTCCCCGAGCCTTCAGGCTAGGGCACCCCTAGGCTTTAGGCTAGGGCTCCCCTAGGCTAAGGCTAGGGCTCCCCGAGCCTTCAGGCTAGGGCACCCCTAGGCTTTAGGCTAGGGCTCCCCTAGGCTAAGGCTAGGGCTCCCCCAGCCTTCAGGCTAGGGCACCCCTAGGCTTTAGGCTAGGGCTCCCCTAGGCTAAGGCTAGGGCTCCCCGAGCCTTCAGGCTAGGGCACCCCTAGGCTTTAGGCTAGGGCTCCCCTAGGCTAAGGCTAGGGCTCCCCGAGCCTTCAGGCTAGGGCACCCCTAGGCTTCAGGCTAGGGCTCCCCTAGGCTAAGGCTAGGGCTCCCCGAGCCTTCAGGCTAGGGGACCCCTAGGCTTCAGGCTAGGGCTCCCCTAGGCTAAGGCTAGGGCTCCCCGAGCCTTCAGGCTAGGGCACCCCTAGGCTTTAGGCTAGGGCTCCCCTAGGCTAAGGCTAGGGCTCCCCGAGCCTTCAGGCTAGGGCACCCCTAGGCTTTAGGCTAGGGCTCCCCTAGGCTAAGGCTAGGGCTCCCCGAGCCTTCAGGCTAGGGTACCCCTAGGCTTTAGGCTAGGGCTCCCCTAGGCTAAGGCTAGGGCTCCCCGAGCCTTCAGGCTAGGGCACCCCTAGGCTTTAGGCTAGGGCTCCCCTAGGCTAAGGCTAGGGCTCCCCGAGCCTTCAGGCTAGGGCACCCCTAGCCTTTAGGCTAGGGCTCCCCTAGGCTAAGGCTAGGGCTCCCCGAGCCATCAGGCTAGGGCACCCCTAGCCTTTAGGCTAGGGCTCCCCTAGGCTAAGGCTAGGGCTCCCCGAGCCTTCAGGCTAGGGCACCCCTAGCCTTTAGGCTAGGGCTCCCCTAGGCTAAGGCTAGGGCTCCCCGAGCCTTCAGGCTAGGGCACCCCTAGGCTTTAGGCTAATGCTCCCCTAGGCTAAGGCTAGGGCTCCCCGAGCCTTCAGGCTAGGGCACCCCTAGGCTTTAGGCTAGGGCTCCCCTAGGCTAAGGCTAGGGCTCCCCGAGCCTTCAGGCTAGGGCACCCCTAGGCTTTAGGCTAGGGCTCCCCTAGGCTAAGGCTAGGGCTCCCCGAGCCTTCAGGCTAGGGCACCCCTAGGCTTTAGGCTAGGGCTCCCCTAGGCTAAGGCTAGGGCTCCCCGAGCCTTCAGGCTAGGGCACCCCTAGGCTTTAGGCTAGGGCTGCCCTAGGCTAAGGCTAGGGCTCCCCGAGCCTTCAGGCTAGGGCACCCCTAGGCTTTAGGCTAGGGCTCCCCTAGGCTAAGGCTAGGGTTCCCCGAGCCTTCAGGCTAGGGCACCCCTAGCCTTTAGGCTAGGGCTCCCCTAGGCTAAGGCACGGGCTCCCCGAGCCTTCAGGCTACGGCACCCCTATGCTTTAGGCTAGGGCTCCCCTAGGCTAAGGCTAGGGCTCCCCGAGCCCTCAGGCTAGGGCACCCCTAGGCTTTAGGCTAGGGCTCCCCTAGGCTAAGGCTAGGGCTCCCCGAGCCTTCTGTCTAGGGCACCCCTAGGCTTTAGGCTAGGGCTCCCCTAGGCTAAGGCTAGGGCTCCCCGAGCCATCAGGCTAGGGCACCCCTAGGCTTTAGGCTAGGGCTCCCCTAGGCTAAGGCTAGGGCTCCCCGAGCCTTCAGGCTAGGGCACCCCTAGGCTTTAGGCTAGGGCTCCCCTAGGCTAAGGCTACGGCTCCCCGAGCCTTCAGGCTAGGGCACCCCTAGGCTTTAGGCTAGGGCTCCCCTAGGCTAAGGCTAGGGCTCCCCGAGCCTTCAGGCTAGGGCACCCGTAGGCTTTAGGCTAGGGCTCCCCTAGGCTAAGGCTAGGGCTCCCCGAGCCTTCAGGCTAGGGCACCCCTAGGCTTTAGGCTAGGGCTCCCCTAGGCTAAGGCTAGGGCTCCCCGAGCCTTCAGGCTAGGGCACCCCTAGGCTTTAGGCTAGGGCTCCCCTAGGCTAAGGCTAGGGCTCCCCGAGCCTTCAGGCTAGGGCACCCCTAGTCTTTAGGCCAGGGCTCCCCTAGGCTAAGGCAGGGCTCCCCGAGCCTTCAGGCTAGGGCACCCCTAGGCTTTAGGCTAGGGCTCCCCTAGGCTAAGGCTAGGGCTCCCCGAGCCTTCAGGCTAGGGCACCCCTAGGCTTTAGGCTAGGGCTCCCCTAGGCTAAGGCTAGGGCTCCCCGAGCCTTCAGGCTAGGGCACCCCTAGGCTTTAGGCTAGGGCTCCCCTAGGCTAAGGCTAGGGCTCCCCGAGCCTTCAGGCTAGGGCACCCCTAGGCTTTAGGCTAGGGCTCCCCTAGGCTAAGGC
Organism: Tenrec ecaudatus; assembly: GCF_050624435.1. Lineage (NCBI taxonomy): Eukaryota > Metazoa > Chordata > Mammalia > Afrosoricida > Tenrecidae > Tenrec > Tenrec ecaudatus. The sequence goes on along the minus strand of NW_027459396.1, from coordinate 208,176 downwards.
TAGGGCTCCCCGAGCCTTCAGGCTAGGGCACCCCTAGGCTTTAGGCTAGGGCTCCCCTAGGCTAAGGCTAGGGCTCCCCGAGCCTTCAGGCTAGGGCACCCAGAGGCTTTAGGCTAGGGCTCCCCTAGGCTAAGGCTAGGGCTCCCCGAGCCTTCAGGCTAGGGCACCGCTAGGCTTTAGGCTAGGGCTCCCCTAGGCTAAGGCTAGGGCTCCCCGAGCCTTCAGGCTAGGGCACAACTAGGCTTTAGGCTAGGGCACCCCTAGGCTAAGGCTAGGGCTCCCCGAGCCTTCAGGCTAGGGCACCCCTAGGCTTTAGGCTCCCCTAGGCTAAGGCTAGGGCTCCCCGCGCCTTCAGGCTAGGGCACCCCTAGGCTTAGGCTCCCCTAGGCTAAGGCTAGGGATCCCCGAGCCTTCAGGCTAGGGCACCCCTAGGCTTTAGGCTCCCCTAGGCTAAGGCAAGGGCTCCCCGAGCCTTCAGGCTAGGGCACCCCTAGGCTTTAGGCTCCCCTAGGCTAAGGCTACGGCTCCCCGAGCCTTCAGGCTAGGGCACCCCTAGGCTTTAGGCTCCCCTAGGCTAAGGCTACGGCTCCCCGAGCCTTCAGGCTAGGGCACCCCTAGGCTTTAGGCTCCCCTAGGCTAAGGCTAGGGCTCCCCGAGCCTTCAGGCTAGGGCACCCCTAGGCTTTAGGCTCCCCTAGTCTAAGGCTAGGGCTCCCCGAGCCTTCAGGCTAGGGCACCCCTAGGCTTTAGGCTAGGGCTCCCCTAGGCTAAGGCTAGGGCTCCCTGAGCCTTCAGGCTAGGGCACCCCTAGGCTTCAGGCTAGGGCTCCCCTAGGCTAAGGCTAGGGCTCCCCGAGCCTTCAGGCTAGGGGACCCCTAGGCTTCAGGCTAGGGCTCCCCTAGGCTAAGGGTAGGGCTCCCCGAGCCTTCAAGCTAGGGCACCCCTAGGCTTCAGGCTAGGGCTCCCCTAGGCTAAGGCTAGGGCTCCCCGAGCCTTCAGGCTAGGGCACCCCTAGGCTTCAGGCTAGGGCTCCCCTAGGCTAAGGCTAGGGCTCCCCGAGCCTTCAGGCTAGGGCACCCCTAGGCTTCAGGCTAGGGCTCCCCTAGGCTAAGGCTAGGGCTCCCCGAGCCTTCAGGCTAGGGCACCCCGAGCCTTCAGGCTAGGGCACCCCTAGGCTTCAGGCTAGGGCTCCCCTAGGCTAAGGCTAGGGCTCCCCGAGCCTTCAGGCTAGGGCACCCCTAGGCTTCAGGCTAGGGCTCCCCTAGGCTAAGGCTAGGGCTCCCCGAGCCTTCAGGCTAGGGCACCCCTAGGCTTCAGGCTAGGGCTCCCCTAGGCTAAGGCTAGGGCTCCCCGAGCCTTCAGGCTAGGGCACCCCTAGGCTTCAGGCTAGGGCTCCCCTAGGCTAAGGCTAGGGCTCCCCGAGCCTTCAGGCTAGGGCACCCCTAGGCTTCAGGCTAGGGATCTCCTAGGCTAAGGCTAGGGCTCCCCGAGCCTTCAGGCTAGGGCACCCCTAGGCTTCAGGCTAGGGCTCCCCTAGGCTAAGGCTAGGGCTCCCCGAGCCTTCAGGCTAGGGCACCCCTAGGCTTCAGGCTAGGGCTCCCCTAGGCTAAGGCTAGGGCTCCCCGAGCCTTCAGGCTAGGGCACCCCTAGGCTTCAGGCTAGGGCTCCCCTAGGCTAAGGCTAGGGCTCCCCGAGCCTTCAGGCTAGGGCACCCCTAGGCTTCAGGCTAGGGCTCCCCTAGGCTAAGGCTAGGGCTCCCCGAGCCTTCAGGCTAGGGCACCCCTAGGCTTCAGGCTAGGGCTCCCCTAGGCTAAGGCTAGGGCTCCCGGAGCCTTCAGGCTAGGGCACCCCTAGGCTTCAGGCTAGGGCTCCCCTAGGCTAAGGCTAGGGCTCCCCGAGCCTTCAGGCTAGGGCAACCCTAGGCTTCAGGCTAGGGCTCCCCTAGGCTAAGGCTAGGGCTCCCCGAGCCTTCAGGCTAGGGCACCCCTAGGCTTCAGGCTAGGGCTCCCCTAGGCTAAGGCTAGGGCTCCCCGAGCCTTCAGGCTAGGGCACCCCTAGGCTTCAGGCTAGGGCTCCCCTAGGCTAAGGCTAGGGCTCCCCGAGCCTTCAGGCTAGGGCACCCCTAGGCTTCAGGCTAGGGCTCCCCTAGGCTAAGGCTAGGACTCCCCGAGCCTTCAGGCTAGGGCACCCCTAGGCTTCAGGCTAGGGCTCCCCTAGGCTAAGGCTAGGGCTCCCCGAGCCTTCAGGCTAGGGCACCCCTAGGCTTCAGGCTAGGGCTCCCCTAGGCTAAGGCTAGGGCTCCCCGAGCCTTCAGGCTAGGGCACCTCTAGGCTTCAGGCTAGGGCTCCCCTAGGCTAAGGCTAGGGCTCCCCGAGCCTTCAGGCAGGGCCCCCCTAGGCTTCAGGCTAGGGCTCCCCTAGGCTAAGGCTAGGGCTCCCCGAGCCTTCAGGCTAGGGCAGCCCTAGGCTTCAGGCTAGGGCTCCCCTAGGCTAAGGCTAGGGCTCCCCGAGCCTTCAGGCTAGGGCACCCCAAGGCTTCAGGCTAGGGCTCCCCTAGGCTAAGGCTAGGGCTCCCCGAGCCTTCAGGCTAGGGCACCCCTAGGCTTCAGGCTAGGGCTCCCCTAGGCTAAGGCTAGGGCTCCCCGAGCCTTCAGGCTAGGGCACCCCTAGGCTTCCGGCTAGGGCTCCCCTAGGCTAAGGCTAGGGCTCCCCGAGCCTTCAGGCTAGGGCACCCCTAGGCTTCCGGCTAGGGCTCCCCTAGGCTGAGGCTAGGGCTCCCCGAGCCTTCAGGCTAGGGCACCCCTAGGCTTCAGGCTAGGGCTCCCCTAGGCTGAGGCTAGGGCTCCCCGAGCCTTCAGGCTAGGGCACCCTTAGGCTTCAGGCTAGGGCTCCCCTAGGCTGAGGCTAGGGCTCCCCGAGCCTTCAGGCTAGGGCACCCCTAGGCTTCAGGCTAGGGCTCCCCTAGGCTGAGGCTAGGGCTCCCCGAGCCTTCAGGCTAGGGCACCCCTAGGCTTCAGGCTAGGGCTCCCCTAGGCTAAGGCTAGGGCTCCCCGAGCCTTCAGGCTAGGACACCCCTAGGCTTCAGGCTAGGGCTCCCCTAGGCTAAGGCTAGGGCTCCCCGAGCCTTCAGGCTAGGGCACCCCTAGGCTTCAGGCTAGGGCTCCCCTAGGCTAAGGCTAGGGCTCCCCGAGCCTTCAGGCTAGGGCACCCCTAGGCTTCAGGCTAGGGCTCCCCTAGGCTAAAGCTAGGGCTCCCCGAGCCTTCAGGCTAGGGCACCCCTAGGCTTCAGGCTAGGGCTCCCCTAGGCTAAGGCTAGGGCTCCCCGAGCCTTCAGGCTAGGGCACCCCTAGGCTTCAGGCTAGGGCTCCCCTAGGCTAAGGCTAGGGCTCCCCGAGCCTTCAGGCTAGGGCACCCCTAGGCTTCAGGCTAGGGCTCCCCTAGGCTAAGGCTAGGGCTCCCCGAGCCTTCAGGCTAGGGCACCCCTAGGCTTCAGGCTAGGGCTCCCCTAGGCTAAGGCTAGGGCTCCCCGAGCCTTCAGGCAGGGCACCCCTAGGCTTCAGGCTAGGGCTCCCCTAGGCTAAGGCTAGGGCTCCCCGAGCCTTCAGGCTAGGGCAGCCCTAGGCTTCAGGCTAGGGCTCCCCTAGGCTAAGGCTAGGGCTCCCCGAGCCTTCAGGCTAGGGCACCCCTAGGCTTCAGGCTAGGGCTCCCCTAGGCTAAGGCTAGGACTCCCCGAGCCTTCAGGCTAGGGCACCCCTAGGCTTCAGGCTAGGGCTCCCCTAGGCTAAGGCTAGGGCTCCCCGAGCCTTCAGGCTAGGGCACCCCTAGGCTTCAGGCTAGGGCTCCCCTAGGCTAAGGCTAGGGCTCCCCGAGCCTTCAGGCTAGGGCACCTCTAGGCTTCAGGCTAGGGCTCCCCTAGGCTAAGGCTAGGGCTCCCCGAGCCTTCAGGCAGGGCACCCCAAGGCTTCAGGCTAGGGCTCCCCTAGGCTAAGGCTAGGGCTCCCCGAGCCTTCAGGCTAGGGCAGCCCTAGGCTTCAGGCTAGGGCTCCCCTAGGCTAAGGCTAGGGCTCCCCGAGCCTTCAGGCTAGGGCACCCCAAGGCTTCAGGCTAGGGCTCCCCTAGGCTAAGGCTAGGGCTCCCCGAGCCTTCAGGCTAGGGCACCCCTAGGCTTCAGGCTAGGGCTCCCCTAGGCTAAGGCTAGGGCTCCCCGAGCCTTCAGGCTAGGGCACCCCTAGGCTTCCGGCTAGGGCTCCCCTAGGCTAAGGCTAGGGCTCCCCGAGCCTTCAGGCTAGGGCACCCCTAGGCTTCCGGCTAGGGCTCCCCTAGGCTGAGGCTAGGGCTCCCCGAGCCTTCAGGCTAGGGCACCCCTAGGCTTCCGGCTAGGGCTCCCCTAGGCTAAGGCTAGGGCTCCCCGAGCCTTCAGGCTAGGGCACCCCTAGGCTTCCGGCTAGGGCTCCCCTAGGCTGAGGCTAGGGCTCCCCGAGCCTTCAGGCTAGGGCACCCCTAGGCTTCAGGCTAGGGCTCCCCTAGGCTGAGGCTAGGGCTCCCCGAGCCTTCAGGCTAGGGCACCCTTAGGCTTCAGGCTAGGGCTCCCCTAGGCTGAGGCTAGGGCTCCCCGAGCCTTCAGGCTAGGGCACCCCTAGGCTTCAGGCTAGGGCTCCCCTAGGCTGAGGCTAGGGCTCCCCGAGCCTTCAGGCTAGGGCACCCCTAGGCTTCAGGCTAGGGCTCCCCTAGGCTAAGGCTAGGGCTCCCCGAGCCTTCAGGCTAGGGCACCCCTAGGCTTCAGGCTAGGGCTCCCCTAGGCTAAGGCTAGGGCTCCCCGAGCCTTCAGGCTAGGGCACCCCTAGGCTTCAGGCTAGGGCTCCCCTAGGCTAAGGCTAGGGCTCCCCGAGCCTTCAGGCTAGGGCACCCCTAGGCTTCAGGCTAGGGCTCCCCTAGGCTAAGGCTAGGGCTCCCCGAGCCTTCAGGCTAGGGCACCCCTAGGCTTCAGGCTAGGGCTCCCCTAGGCTAAGGCTAGGGCTCCCCGAGCCTTCAGGCAGGGCACCCCTAGGCTTCAGGCTAGGGCTCCCCTAGGCTAAGGCTAGGGCTCCCCGAGCCTTCAGGCTAGGGCAGCCCTAGGCTTCAGGCTAGGGCTCCCCTAGGCTAAGGCTAGGGCTCCCCGAGCCTTCAGGCTAGGGCACCCCTAGGCTTCAGGCTAGGGCTCCCCTAGGCTAAGGCTAGGGCTCCCCGAGCCTTCAGGCTAGGGCACCCCTAGGCTTCAGGCTAGGGCTCCCCTAGGCTAAGGCTAGGGCTCCCCGAGCCTTCAGGCTAGGGCACCCCTAGGCTTCCGGCTAGGGCTCCCCTAGGCTAAGGCTAGGGCTCCCCGAGCCTTCAGGCTAGGGCACCCCTAGGCTTCCGGCTAGGGCTCCCCTAGGCTAAGGCTAGGGCTCCCCGAGCCTTCAGGCTAGGGCACCCCTAGGCTTCCGGCTAGGGCTCCCCTAGGCTGAGGCTAGGGCTCCCCGAGCCTTCAGGCTAGGGCACCCCTAGGCTTCAGGCTAGGGCTCCCCTAGGCTGAGGCTAGGGCTCCCCGAGCCTTCAGGCTAGGGCACCCCTAGGCTTCAGGCTAGGGCTCCCCTAGGCTGAGGCTAGGGCTCCCCGAGCCTTCAGGCTAGGGCACCCCTAGGCTTCAGGCTAGGGCTCCCCTAGGCTAAGGCTAGGGCTCCCCGAGCCTTCAGGCTAGGGCACCCCTAGGCTTCAGGCTAGGGCTCCCCTAGGCTAAGGCTAGGGCTCCCGAAGCCTTCAGGGTAGGGCACCCCTAGGCTTCAGGCTAGGGCTCCCCTAGGCTAAGGCTAGGGCTCCCCGAGCCTTCAGGCTAGGGCACCCCTAGGCTTCAGGCTAGGGCTCCCCTAGGCTAAGGCTAGGGCTCCCCGAGCCTTCAGGCTAGGGCACCCCTAGGCTTCAGGCTAGGGCTCCCCTAGGCTAAGGCTAGGGCTCCCCGAGCCTTCAGGCTAGGACAGCCCTAGGCTTCAGGCTAGGGCTCCCCTAGGCTAAGGCTAGGGCTCCCCGAGCCTTCAGGCTAGGGCAGCCCTAGGCTTCAGGCTAGGGCTCCCCCAGGCTAAGGCTAGGGCTCCCCGAGCCTTCAGGCTAGGGCAGCCCTAGGCTTCAGGCTAGGGCTCCCCCAGGCTAAGGCTAGGGCTCCCCGAGCCTTCAGGCTAGGGCAGCCCTAGGCTTCAGGCTAGGGCTCCCCCAGGCTAAGGCTAGGGCTCCCCGAGCCTTCAGGCTAGGGCAGCCCTAGGCTTCAGGCTAGGGCTCCCCCAGGCTAAGGCTAGGGCTCCCTGAGCCTTCAGGCTAGGGCAGCCCTAGGCTTCAGGCTAGGGCTCCCCCAGGCTAAGGCTAGGGCTCCCCGAGCCTTCAGGCTAGGGCAGCCCTAGGCTTCAGGCTAGGGCTCCCCCAGGCTAAGGCTAGGGCTCCCCGAGCCTTCAGGCTAGGGCAGCCCTAGGCTTCAGGCTAGGGCTCCCCCAGGCTAAGGCTAGGGCTCCCCGAGACTTCAGGCTAGGGCACCCCTAGGCTTCAGGCTAGGGCTCCCCTAGGCTAAGGCTAGGGCTCCCCGAGCCTTCAGGCTAGGGCACCCCTAGGCTTCAGGCTAGGGCTCCCCTAGGCTAAGGCTAGGGCTCCCCGAGCCTTCAGGCTAGGGCACCCCTAGGCTTCAGGCTAGGGCTCCCCTAGGCTAAGGCTAGGGCTCCCCGAGCCTTCAGGCTAGGGCACCCCTAGGCTTCAGGCTAGGGCTCCCCTAGGCTAAGGCTAGGGCTCCCCGAGCCTTCAGGCTAGGGCTCCCCTAGCCTTCAGGCTAGGGCACCCCTAGGATTAAGGCTAGGGCTCCCCTAGGCTAAGGCTAGGGCAACCCTAGCCTTCAGGCTAGGGCACGCCTAGGCTTTAGGCTAGGGCTCCCCTAGGCTAAAGCTAGGGCTCCCCGAGCCTTTAGGCTAGGGCTCCCCTAGCCTTCAGGCTAGGGCAACCCTAGGCTTAAGGCTAGGGCTCCCCTAGGCTAAGGCTATGGCAACCCTAGCCTTCAGGCTAGGGCACGCCTAGGCTTTAGGCTAGGGCTCCCCTAGGCTAAGGCTAGGGCTCCCCGAGCCTTCAGGCTAGGGCACCCCTAGGCTTTAGGCTAGCGCTCCCCTAGGCTAAGGCTAGGGCTCCCCGAGCGTTCAGGCTAGGGCACCCCTAGGCTTTAGGCTAGGGCTCCCCTAGGCTAAGGCTAGGGCTCCCCGAGCCTTCAGGCTAGGGCACCCCTAGGCTTTAGGCTAGGGCTCCCCTAGGCTAAGGCTAGGGCTCCCCGAGCCTTCAGGCTAGGGCACCCCTAGGCTTTAGGCTAGGGCTCCCCTAGGCTAAGGCTAGGGCTCCCCGAGCCTTCAGGCTAGGGCACCCCTAGGCTTTAGGCTAGGGCTACCCTAGGCTAAGGCTAGGGCTCCCCGAGCCTTCAGGCTAGGGCACCCCTAGGCTTTAGGCTAGGGCTCCCCTAGGCTAAGGCTAGGGCTCCCCGAGCCTTCAGGCTAGGGCACCCCTAGGCTTTAGGCTAGGGCTCCCCTAGGCTAAGGCTAGGGCTCCCCGAGCCTTCAGGCTAGGGCACCCCTAGGCTTTAGGCTAGGGCTCCCTAGGCTAAGGCTAGGGCTCCCCGAGCCTTCAGGCTAGGGCACCCCTAGGCTTTAGGCTAGGGCTCCCCTAGGCTAAGGCTAGGGCTCCCCGAGCCTTCAGGCTAGGGCACCCCTAGGCTTTAGGCTAGGGCTCCCCTAGGCTAAGGCTAGGGCTCCCCGAGCCTTCAGGCTAGGGCACCCCTAGGCTTTAGGCTAGGGCACCCCTAGGCTAAGGCTAGGGCTCCCCGAGCCTTCAGGCTAGGGCACCCCTAGGCTTTAGGCTAGGGCTCCCCTAGGCTAAGGCTAGGGCTCCCCGAGCCTTCAGGCTAGGGCACCCCTAGGCTTTAGGCAAGGGCTCCCCTAGGCTAAGGCTAGGGCTCCCCGAGCCTTCAGGCTAGGGCACCCCTAGGCTTTAGGCTAGGGCTCCCCTAGGCTAAGGCTAGGGCTCCCCGAGCCTTCAGGCTAGGGCACCCCTAGGCTTTAGGCTAGGGCTCCCCTAGGCTAAGGCTAGGGCTCCCCGAGCCTTCAGGCTAGGGCACCCCTAGGCTTTAGGCTAGGGCTCCCCTAGGCTAAGGCTTGGGCTCCCCGAACCTTCAGGCTAGGGCACCCCTAGGCTTTAGGCTAGGGCTACCCTAGGCTAAGGCTTGGGCTCCCCGAGCCTTCAGGCTAGGGCACCCCTAGGCTTTAGGCTAGGGCCCCCCTAGGCTAAGGCTTGTGCTCCCCAAGCCTACAGGCTAGGGCACCCCTAGGCTTTAGGCTAGGGCTCCCCTAGGCTAAGGCTTGGGCTCCCCGAGCCTTCAGGCTAGGGCACCCCTAGGCTTTAGGCTAGGGCTCCCCTAGGCTAAGGCTTGGGCTCCCCGAGCCTTCAGGCTAGGGCACCCCTAGGCTTTAGGATAGGGCTCCCCTAGGCTAAGGCTTGGCTCCCCGAGCCTTCAGGCTAGGGCACCCCTAGGCTTTAGGCTAGGGCTCCCTGAGGCTAAGTCTTGGGCTCCCCGAGCCTTCAGGCTAGGGCACCCCTAGGCTTTAGGCTAGGGCTCCCCTAGGCTAAGTCTTGGGCTCCCCGAGCCTTCAGGCTAGGGCACCCCTGGGCTTTAGGCTAGGGCTCCCCTAGGCTAAGGCTTGGGCTCCCCGAGCCTTCAGGCTAGGGCACCCCTGGGCTTTAGGCTAGGGCTCCCCTAGGCTAAGGCTTGGGCTCCCCGAGCCTTCAGGCTAGGGCACCCCTGGGCTTTAGGCTAGGGCTCCCCTAGGCTAAGGCTTGGGCTCCCCCAGCCTTCAGGCTAGGGCACCCCTGGGCTTTAGGCTAGGGCTCCCCTAGGCTAAGGCTTGGGCTCCCCGAGCCTTGAGGCTAGGGCACCCCTGGGCTTTAGGCTAGGGCTCCCCTAGGCTAAGGCTTGGGCTCCCCGAGCCTTCAGGCTAGGGCACCCCTAGGCTTTGGCTAGGGCTCCCCTAGGCTAAGGCTTGGGCTCCCCGAGCCTTCAGGCTAGGGCACCCCTAGCCTTTAAGCTAGGGCTCCCCTAGGCTAAGTCTTGGGCTCCCCGAGCCTTCAGGCTAGGGCACCCCTAGGCTTTAGGCTAGGGCTCCCCTAGGCTAAGGCTTGGGCTCCCCGAGCCTTCAGGCTAGGGCACCCCTAGGCTTTAGGCTAGGGCTCCCCTAGGCTAAGGCTTGGGTTCCCCGAGCCTTCAGCTAGGGCACCCCTAGGCTTTAGGCTAGGGCTCCCCTAGGCAAAGGCTTGGGCTCCCCGAGCCTTCAGGCTAGGGCACCCCTAGGCTTTAGGCTAGGGCTCCCCTAGGCTAAGGCTTGGGCTCCCCGAGCCTTCAGGCTAGGGCACCCCTAGGCTTTAGGCTAGGGCTCCCCTAGGCTAAGGCTTGGGCTCCCCGAGCCTTCAGGCTAGGGCACCCCTAGGCTTTAGGCTAGGGCTCCCCTAGGCTAAGGCTTGGGCTCCCCGAGCCTTCAGGCTAGGGCACCCCTAGGCTTTAGGCTAGGGCTCCCCTAGGCTAAGGCTTGGGCTCCCCGAGCCTTCAGGCTAGGGCACCCCTGGGCTTTAGGCTAGGGCTCCCCTAGGCTAAGGCTTGGGCTCCCCGAGCCTTCAGGCTAGGGCACCCCTGGGCTTTAGGCTAGGGCTCCCCTAGGCTAAGGCTTGGGCTCCCCGAGCCTTCAGGCTAGGGCACCCCTGGGCTTTAGGCTAGGGCTCCCCTAGGCTAAGTCTTGGGCTCCCCGAGCCTTCAGGCTAGGGCACCCCTGGGCTTTAGGCTAGGGCTCCCCTAGGCTAAGGCTTGGGCTCCCCGAGCCTTCAGGCTAGGGCACCCCTGGGCTTTAGGCTAGGGCTCCCCTAGTCTAAGGCTTGGGCTCCCCGAGCCTTCAGGCTAGGGCACCCCTGGGCTTTAGGCTAGGGCTCCCCTAGGCTAAGGCTTGGGCTCCCCGAGCCTTCAGGCTAGGGCACCCCTGGGCTTTAGGCTAGGGCTCCCCTAGGCTAAGGCTTGGGCTCCCCGAGCCTTCAGGCTAGGGCACCCCTGGGCTTTAGGCTAGGGCTCCCCTAGGCTAAGGCTTGGGCTCCCCGAGCCTTCAGGCTAGGGCACCCCTGGGCTTTAGGCTAGGGCTCCCCTAGGCTAAGGCTTGGGCTCCCCGAGCCTTCAGGCTAGGGCACCCCTAGGCTTTAGGCTAGGGCTCCCCTAGGCTAAGGCTTGGGCTCCCCGAGCCTTCAGGCTAGGGCACCCCTAGGCTTTAGGCTAGGGCTCCCCTAGGCTAAGGCTTGGGCTCCCCGAGCCTTCAGGCTAGGGCACCCCTAGGCTTTAGGCTAGGGCTCCCCTAGGCTAAGTCTTGGGCTCCCCGAGCCTTCAGGCTAGGGCACCCCTAGGCTTTAGGCTAGGGCTCCCCTAGGCTAAGGCTTGGGCTCCCCGAGCCTTCAGGCTAGGGCACCCCTAGGCTTTAGGCTAGGGCTCCCCTAGGCTAAGGCTTGGGCTCCCCGAGCCTTCAGGCTAGGGCACCCCTAGGCTTTAGGCTAGGGCTCCCCTAGGCTAAGGCTTGGGCTACCCGAGCCTTCAGGCTAGGGCACCCCTAGGCTTTAGGCTAGGGCTCCCCTAGGCTAAGGCTTGGGCTCCCCGAGCCTTCAGGCTAGGGCACCCCTAGGCTTTAGGCTAGGGCTCCCCTAGGCTAAGGCTTGGGCTCCCCGAGCCTTCAGGCTAGGGCACCCCTAGGCTTTAGGCTAGGGCTCCCCTAGGCTAAGACTTGGGCTCCCCGAGCCTTCAGGCTAGGGAACCCCTAGGCTTTAGGCTAGGGCTCCCCTAGGCTAAGGCTTGGGTTCCCCGAGCCTTCAGGCTAGGGCACCCCTAGGTTTTAGGCTAGGGCTCCCCTAGGCTAAGGCTTGGGCTCCCCGAGCCTTAAGGCTAGGGCACCCCTAGGCTTTAGGCTAGGGCTCCCCTAGGCTAAGGCTTGGGCTCCCCGAGACTTCAGGCTAGGGCACCCCTAGGCTTTAGGCTAGGGCTCCCCTAGGCTAAGGCTTGGGCTCCCCGAGCCTTCAGGCTAGGGCACCCCTAGGCTTTAGGCTAGGGCTCCCCTAGGCTAAGGCTAGTGCTCCCCGAGCCTTCAGGCTAGGGCACCCCTAGGCTTTAGGCTAGGGCTCCCCTAGGCTAAGGCTAGGGCTCCCCGAGCCTTCAGGCTAGGGCAGCCCTAGGCTTTAGGCTAGGGCTCCCCTAGGCTAAGGCTAGGGCTCCCCGAGCCTTCAGGCTAGGGCACCCCTAGGCTTTAGGCTAGGGCTCCCCTAGGCTAAGGCTTGGGCTCCACGAGCCTTCAGGCTAGGGCACCCCTAGGCTTTAGGCTAGGGCTCCCCTAGGCTAAGGCTTGGGCTCCCCGAGCCTTCAGGCTAGGGCACCCCTAGGCTTTAGGCTAGGGCTCCCCTAGGCTAAGGCTTGGGCTCCCCGAGCCTTCAGGCTAGGGCACCCCTAGGCTTTAGGCTAGGGCTCCCCTAGGCTAAGGCTTGGGCTCCCCGAGCCTTCAGGCTAGGGCACCCCTGGGCTTTAGGCTAGGGCTCCCCTAGGCTAAGGCTTGGGCTCCCCGAGCCTTCAGGCTAGGGCACCCCTGGGCTTTAGGCTAGGGCTCCCCTAGGCTAAGGCTTGGGCTCCCCGAGCCTTCAGGCTAGGGCACCCCTGGGCTTTAGGCTAGGGCTCCCCTAGGCTAAGTCTTGGGCTCCCCGAGCCTTCAGGCTAGGGCACCCCTGGGCTTTAGGCTAGGGCTCCCCTAGGCTAAGGCTTGGGCTCCCCGAGCCTTCAGGCTAGGGCACCCCTGGGCTTTAGGCTAGGGCTCCCCTAGTCTAAGGCTTGGGCTCCCCGAGCCTTCAGGCTAGGGCACCCCTGGGCTTTAGGCTAGGGCTCCCCTAGGCTAAGGCTTGGGCTCCCCGAGCCTTCAGGCTAGGGCACCCCGGGGCTTTAGGCTAGGGCTCCCCTAGGCTAAGGCTTGGGCTCCCCGAGCCTTCAGGCTAGGGCACCCCTGGGCTTTAGGCTAGGGCTCCCCTAGGCTAAGGCTTGGGCTCCCTGAGCCTTCAGGCTAGGGCACCCCTGGGCTTTAGGCTAGGGCTCCCCTAGGCTAAGGCTTGGGCTCCCCGAGCCTTCAGGCTAGGGCACCCCTAGGCTTTAGGCTAGGGCTCCCCTAGGCTAAGGCTTGGGCTCCCCGAGCCTTCAGGCTAGGGCACCCCTAGGCTTTAGGCTAGGGCTCCCCTAGGCTAAGGCTTGGGCTCCCCGAGCCTTCAGGCTAGGGCACCCCTAGGCTTTAGGCTAGGGCTCCCCTAGGCTAAGTCTTGGGCTCCCCGAGCCTTCAGGCTAGGGCACCCCTAGGCTTTAGGCTAGGGCTCCCCTAGGCTAAGGCTTGGGCTCCCCGAGCCTTCAGGCTAGGGCACCCCTAGGCTTTAGGCTAGGGCTCCCCTAGGCTAAGGCTTGGGCTCCCCGAGCCTTCAGGCTAGGGCACCCCTAGGCTTTAGGCTAGGGCTCCCCTAGGCTAAGGCTTGGGCTACCCGAGCCTTCAGGCTAGGGCACCCCTAGGCTTTAGGCTAGGGCTCCCCTAGGCTAAGGCTTGGGCTCCCCGAGCCTTCAGGCTAGGGCACCCCTAGGCTTTAGGCTAGGGCTCCCCTAGGCTAAGGCTTGGGCTCCCCGAGCCTTCAGGCTAGGGCACCCCTAGGCTTTAGGCTAGGGCTCCCCTAGGCTAAGGCTTGGGCTCCCCGAGCCTTCAGGCTAGGGAACCCCTAGGCTTTAGGCTAGGGCTCCCCTAGGCTAAGGCTTGGGTTCCCCGAGCCTTCAGGCTAGGGCACCCCTAGGTTTTAGGCTAGGGCTCCCCTAGGCTAAGGCTTGGGCTCCCCGAGCCTTAAGGCTAGGGCACCCCTAGGCTTTAGGCTAGGGCTCCCCTAGGCTAAGGCTTGGGCTCCCCGAGACTTCAGGCTAGGGCACCCCTAGGCTTTAGGCTAGGGCTCCCCTAGGCTAAGGCTTGGGCTCCCCGAGCCTTCAGGCTAGGGCACCCCTAGGCTTTAGGCTAGGGCTCCCCTAGGCTAAGGCTAGTGCTCCCCGAGCCTTCAGGCTAGGGCACCCCTAGGCTTTAGGCTAGGGCTCCCCTAGGCTAAGGCTAGGGCTCCCCGAGCCTTCAGGCTAGGGCAGCCCTAGGCTTTAGGCTAGGGCTCCCCTAGGCTAAGGCTAGGGCTCCCCGAGCCTTCAGGCTAGGGCACCCCTAGGCTTTAGGCTAGGGCTCCCCTAGGCTAAGGCTTGGGCTCCACGAGCCTTCAGGCTAGGGCACCCCTAGGCTTTAGGCTAGGGCTCCCCTAGGCTAAGGCTTGGGCTCCCCGAGCCTTCAGGCTAGGGCACCCCTAGGCTTTAGGCTAGGGCTCCCCTAGGCTAAGGCTTGGGCTCCCCGAGCCTTCAGGCTAGGGCACCCCTAGGCTTTAGGCTAGGGCTCCCCTAGGCTAAGGCTTGGGCTCCCCGAGCCTTCAGGCTAGGGCACCCCTAGGCTTTAGGCTAGGGCTCCCCTAGGCTAAGGCTTGGGCTCCCCGAGCCTTCAGGCTAGGGCACCCCTAGGCTTTAGGCTAGGGCTCCCCTAGGCTAAGGCTAGGGCTCCCCTAGCCTTCAGGCTAGGGCAACCCTAGGCTTTAGGCTAGGGCTCCCCTAGGCTAAGGCTAGGGCTCCCCTAGCCTTCAGGCTAGGGCACCCCTAGGCTTTAGGCTAGGGCTCCCCTAGGCTAAGGCTAGGGCTCCCCTAGCCTTCAGGCTAGGGCACCCCTAGGCTTTAGGCTAGGGCTCCCCTAGGCTAAGGCTAGGGCTCCCCTAGCCTTCAGGCTAGGGCACCCCTAGGCTTTAGGCTAGGGCTCCCCTTGGCTAAGGCTAGGGCTCCCCTAGCCTTCAGGCTAGGGCACCCCTAGGCTTTAGGCTAGGGCTCCCCTTGGCTAAGGCTAGGGCTCCCCTAGCCTTCAGGCTAGGGCACCCCTAGGCTTTAGGCTAGGGCTCCCCTTGGCTAAGGCTAGGGCTCCCCTAGCCTTCAGGCTAGGGCACCCCTAGGCTTTAGGCTAGGGCTCCCCTTGGCTAAGGCTAGGGCTCCCCTAGCCTTCAGGCTAGGGCACCCCTAGGCTTTAGGCTAGGGCTCCCCTTGGCTAAGGCTAGGGCTCCCCTAGCCTTCAGGCTAGGGCACCCCTAGGCTTTAGGCAAGGGCTCCCCTAGGCTTTAGGCTAGGGCTCCCCTAGCCTTCAGGCTAGGGCACCCCTAGGCTTTAGGCTAGGGCTCCCCTAGGCTAAGGCTAGGGCTCCCCTAGCATTCAGGCTAGGGCACCCCTAGGCTTTAGGCTAGGGCTCCCCTAGGCTAAGGCTAGGGCTCCCCTAGCCTTCAGGCTAGGGCACCCCTAGGCTTTAGGCTCCCCTAGGCTAAGGCTAGGGCTCCCCTAGCCTTCAGGCTAGGGCACCCCTAGGCTTTAGGCTAGGGCTCCCCTAGGCTAAGGCTTGGGCTCCCCGAGCCTTCAGGCTAGGGCACCCCTAGGCTTTAGGCTAGGGCTCCCCTAGGCTAAGGCTTGGGCTCCCCGAGCCTTCAGGCTAGGGCACCCCTAGGCTTTAGGCTAGGGCTCCCCTAGGCTAAGGCTTGGGCTCCCCTAGCCTTCAGGCTAGGGCACCCCTAGGCTTTAGGCTAGGGCTCCCCTAGGCTAAGGCTAGGGCTCCCCTAGCCTTCAGGCTAGGGCACCTCTAGGCTTTAGGCTAGGGCTCCCCTAGGCTAAGGCTAGGGCTCCCCTAGCCTTCAGGCTAGGGCACCCCTAGGCTTTAGGCTAGGGCTCCCCTAGGCTAAGGCTAGGGCTCCCCAGCCTTCAGGCTAGGGCACCCCTAGGCTTTAGGCTAGGGCTCCCCTAGGCTAAGGCTAGGGCTCCCCTAGCCTTCAGGCTAGGGCACCCCTAGGCTTTAGGCTAGGGCTCCCCTAGGCTAAGGCTTGGGCTCCCCGAGCCTTCAGGCTAGGGCACCCCTAGGCTTTAGGCTAGGGCTCCCCTAGGCTAAGGCTTGGGCTCCCCGAGCCTTCAGGCTAGGGCACCCCTAGGCTTTAGGCTAGCGCTCCCCTAGGCTAAGGCTTGGGCTCCCCGAGCCTTCAGGCTAGGGCACCCCTAGGCTTTAGGCTAGGGCTCCCCTAGGCTAAGGCTTGGGCTCCCCTAGCCTTCAGGCTAGGGCACCCCTAGGCTTTAGGCTAGGGCTCCCCTAGGCTAAGGCTAGGGCTCCCCTAGCCTTCAGGCTAGGGCACCCCTAGGCTTTAGGCTAGGGCTCCCCTAGGCTAAGGCTAGGGCTCCCCTAGCCTTCAGGCTAGGGCACCCCTAGGCTTTAGGCTAGGGCTCCCCTAGGCTAAGGCTAGGGCTCCCCTAGCCTTCAGGCTAGGGCACCCCTAGGCTTTAGGCTAGGGCTCCCCTAGGCTAAGGCTAGGGCTCCCCTAGCCTTCAGGCTAGGGCACCCCTAGGCTTTAGGCTAGGGCTCCCCTAGGCTAAGGCTAGGGCTCCCCGAGCCTTCAGGCTAGGGCACCCCTAGGCTTTAGGCTAGGGCTCCCCTTGGCTAAGGCTAGGGCTCCCCGAGCCTTCAGGCTAGGGCACCCCTAGGCTTTAGGCTAGGGCTCCCCTAGGCTAAGGCTTGGGCTCCCCGAGCCTTCAGGCTAGGGCACCCCTAGGCTTTAGGCTAGGGCTCCCCTAGGCTAAGGCTTGGGCTACCCGAGCCTTCAGGCTAGGGCACCCCTAGGCTTTAGGCTAGGGCTCCCCTAGGCTAAGGCTTGGGCTCCCCGAGCCTTCAGGCTAGGGCACCACTAGGCTTTAGGCTAGGGCTCCCCTAGGCTAAGGCTTGGGCTCCCCGATCCTTCAGGCTAGGGCACCACTAGGCTTTAGGCTAGGGCTCCCCTAGGCTAAGACTTGGGTTCCCCGAGCCTTCAGGCTAGGGCACCCCTAGGCTTTAGGCTAGGGCTCCCCTAGGCTAAGGCTAGGGCTCCCCGAGCCTTCAGGCAAGGGCACCCCTAGGCTTTAGGCTAGGGCTCCCCTAGGCTAAGGCTAGGGCTCCCCGAGCCTTAAGGCTAGGGCACCCCTAGGCTTTAGGCTAGGGCTCCCCTAGGCTAAGGCTTGGGCTCCCCGAGCCTTCAGGCTAGGGCACCCCTAGGCTTTAGGCTAGGGCTCCCCTAGGCTAAGGCTTGGGCTCCCCGAGCCTTCAGGCTAGGGCACCCCTAGGCTTTAGGCTAGGGCTCCCCTAGGCTAAGGCTTGGGCTCCCCGAGTCTTCAGGTAGGGCACCCCTAGGCTTTAGGCTAGGGCTCCCCTAGGCTAAGGCTTGGGCTCCCCGAGCCTTCAGGCTAGGGCACCCCTAGGCTTTAGGCTAGGGCTCCCCTAGGCTAAGGCTAGGGCTCCCCTAGCCTTCAGGCTAGGGCACCCCTAGGCTTTAGGCTAGGGCTCCCCTAGGCTAAGGCTAGGGCTCCCCTAGCCTTCAGGCTAGGGCACCCCTAGGCTTTAGGCTAGGGCTCCCCTTGGCTAAGGCTAGGGCTCCCCTAGCCTTCAGGCTAGGGCACCCCTAGGCTTTAGGCTAGGGCTCCCCTTGGCTAAGGCTAGGGCTCCCCTAGCCTTCAGGCTAGGGCACCCCTAGGCTTTAGGCTAGGGCTCCCCTAGGCTAAGGCTAGGGCTCCCCTAGCCTTCAGGCTAGGGCACCCCTAGGCTTTAGGCTAGGGCTCCCCTAGGCTAAGGCTAGGGCTCCCCTAGCCTTCAGGCTAGGGCACCCCTAGGCTTTAGGCTAGGGCTCCCCTAGGCTAAGGCTAGGGCTCCCCTAGCCTTCAGGCTAGGGCACCCCTAGGCTTTAGGCTAGGGCTCCCCTAGGCTAAGGCTAGGGCTCCCCTAGCCTTCAGGCTAGGGCACCCCTAAGCTTTAGGCTAGGGCTCTCCTAGGCTAAGGCTAGGGCTCCCCTAGCCTTCAGGCTAGGCACCCCTAGGCTTTAGGCTCCCCTAGGCTAAGGCTAGGGCTCCCCTAGCCTTCAGGCTAGGGCACCCCTAGGCTTTAGGCTCCCCTAGGCTAAGGCCAGGGCTCCCCTTGCCTTCAGGCTAGGGCACCCCTAGGCTTTAGGCTAGGGCTCCCCTAGGCTAAGGCTAGGGCTCCCCTAGCCTTCAGGCTAGGGCACCCCTAGGCTTTAGGCTAGGGCTCCCCTAGGCTAAGGCAAGGGCTCCCCTAGCCTTCAGGCTAGGGCACCCCTAGGCTTTAGGCTAGGGCTCCCCTAGGCTAAGGCTAGGGCTCCCCTAGCCTTCAGGCTAGGGCACCCCTAGGTTTTAGGCCAGGGCTCCCCTAGGCTAAGGCTAGGGCTCCCCTAGCCTTCAGGCTAGGGCACCCCTAGGCTTTAGGCTAGGGCTCCCCTAGGCTAAGGCTAGGGCTCCCCGAGCCTTCAGGCTAGGGCACCCCTAGGCTTTAGGCTAGGGCTCCCCTAGGCTAAGGCTAGGGCTGCCCTAGCCTTCAGGCTAGGGCACCCCTAGGCTTTAGGCTAGGGCTCCCCTAGGCTAAGGCTAGGGCTCCCCTAGCCTTCAGGCTAGGGCACCCCTAGGCTTTAGGCTAGGGCTCCCCTAGGCTAAGGCTAGGGCTCCCCTAGCCTTCAGGCTAGGGCACCCGTAGGCTTTAGGCTAGGGCTCCCCTAGGCTAAGGCTAGGGCTCCCCTAGCCTTCAGGCTAGGGCACCCCTAGGCTTTAGGCTAGGGCTCCCTTAGGCTAAGGCTAGGGCTCCCCTAGCCTTCAGGCTAGGGCACCCCTAGGCTATAGGCTAGGGCTCCCCTAGGCTAAGGCTAGGGCTCCCCTAGCCTTCAGGCTAGGGCACCCCTAGGCTTTAGGCTAGGGCTCCCCTAGGCTAAGGCTAGGGCTCCCCTAGCCTTCAGGCTAGGGCACCCCTAGGCTTTAGGCTAGGGCTCCCCTAGGCTAAGGCTAGGGCTCCCCTAGCCTTCAGGCTAAGGCACCCCTAGGCTTTAGGCTAGGGCTCCCCTAGGCTAAGGCTAGGGCTCCCCTAGCCTTCAGGCTAGGGCACCCCTAGGCTTTAGGCTAGGGCTCCCCTAGGCTAAGGCTAGGGCTCCCCTAGCCTTCAGGCTAGGGCACCCCTAGGCTTTAGGCTAGGGCTCCCCTAGGCTAAGGCTAGGGCTCCCCTAGCCTTCAGGCTAGGGCACCCCTAGGCTTTAGGCTAGGGCTCCCCTAGGCTAAGGCTAGGGCTCCCCTAGCCTTCAGGCTAGGGCACCCCTAGTTTTTAGGCTAGGGCTCCCCTAGGCTAAGGCTAGGGCTCCCCTAGCCTTCAGGCTAGGGCACCCCTAGGCTTTAGGCTCCCCTAGGCTAAGGCTAGGGCTCCCCTAGCCTTCATGCTAGGGCACCCCTAGGCTTTAGGCTCCCCTAGGCTAAGGCTACGGCTCCCCTAGCCTTCAGGCTAGGGTACCCCTAGGCTTTAGGCTAGGGCTCCCCTAGGCTAAGGCTAGGGCTCCCCTAGCCTTGGGGCTAGGGCACCCCTAGGCTTTAGGCTAGGGCTCCCCTAGGCTAAGGCTAGGGCTCCCCTAGCCTTCGGGCTAGGGCACCCCTAGGCTTTAGGCTAGGGCTCCCCTAGGCTAAGGCTAGGGCTCCCCTAGCCTTCGGGCTAGGGCACCCCTAGGCTTTAGGCTAGGGCTCCCCTAGGCTAAGGCTAGGGCTCCCCTAGCCTTCGGGCTAGGGCACCCCTAGGCTTTAGGCTAGGGCTCCCCTAGGCTAAGGCTAGGGCTCCCCTAGCCTTCGGGCTAGGGCACACCTAGGCTTTAGGCTAGGGCTCCCCTAGGCTAAGGCTAGGGCTCCCCTAGCCTTCGGGCTAGGGCACCCCTAGGCTTTAGGCTAGGGCTCCCCTAGGCTAAGGCTAGGGCTCCCCTAGACTTCGGGCTAGGGCACCCCTAGGCTTTAGGCTAGAGCTCCCCTAGGCTAAGGCTAGGGCTCCCCTAGCCTTCGGGCTAGGGCACCCCTAGGCTTTAGGCTAGGGCTCCCCTAGGCTAAGGCTAGGGCTCCTCTAGCCTTCAGGCTAGGGCACCCCTAGGCTTTAGGCTAGGGCTCCCCTAGGCTAAGGCTAGGGCTCCCCTAGCCTTCAGGCTAGGGCACCCCTAGGCTTTAGGCTAGGGCTCCCCTAGGCTAAGGCTAGGGCTCCCCTAGCCTTCAGGCTAGGGCACCCCTAGGCTTTAGGCTCCCCTAGGCTAAGGCTAGGGCTCCCCGAGCCTTCAGGCTAGGGCACCCCTAGGCTTTAGGCTAGGGCTCCCCTAGGCTAAGGCTAGGGCTCCCCGAGCCTTCAGGCTAGGGCACCCCTAGGCTTTAGGCTAGGGCTCCCCTAGGCTAAGGCTAGGGCTCCCCGAGCCTTCAGGCTAGGGCACCCCTAGGCTTTAGGCTAGGGCTCCCCTAGGCTAAGGCTTGGGCTCCACGAGCCTTCAGGCTAGGGCACCCCTAGGCTTTAGGCTAGGGCTCCCCTAGGCTAAGGCTTGGGCTCCACGAGCCTTCAGGCTAGGGCACCCCTAGGCTTTAGGCTAGGGCTCCCCTAGGCTAAGGCTTGGGCTCCCCGAGCCTTCAGGCTAGGGCACCCCTAGGCTTTAGGCTAGGGCTCCCCTAGGCTAAGGCTTGGGCTCCCCGAGCCTTCAGGCTAGGGCACCCCTAGGCTTTAGGCTAGGGCTCCCCTAGGCTAAGGCTTGGGCTCCCCGAGCCTTCAGGCTAGGGCACCCCTAGGCTTTAGGCTAGGGCTCCCCTAGGCTAAGGCTAGGGCTCCCCTAGCCTTCAGGCTAGGGCAACCCTAGGCTTTAGGCTAGGGCTCCCCTAGGCTAAGGCTAGGGCTCCCCTAGCCTTCAGGCTAGGGCACCCCTAGGCTTTAGGCTAGGGCTCCCCTAGGCTAAGGCTAGGGCTCCCCTAGCCTTCAGGCTAGGGCACCCCTAGGCTTTAGGCTAGGGCTCCCCTAGGCTAAGGCTAGGGCTCCCCTAGCCTTCAGGCTAGGGCACCCCTAGGCTTTAGGCTAGGGCTCCCCTTGGCTAAGGCTAGGGCTCCCCTAGCCTTCAGGCTAGGGCACCCCTAGGCTTTAGGCTAGGGCTCCCCTTGGATAAGGCTAGGGCTCCCCTAGCCTTCAGGCTAGGGCACCCCTAGGCTTTAGGCTAGGGCTCCCCTTGGCTAAGGCTAGGGCTCCCCTAGCCTTCAGGCTAGGGCACCCCTAGGCTTTAGGCTAGGGCTCCCCTTGGCTAAGGCTAGGGCTCCCCTAGCCTTCAGGCTAGGGCACCCCTAGGCTTTAGGCTAGGGCTCCCCTTGGCTAAGGCTAGGGCTCCCCTAGCCTTCAGGCTAGGGCACCCCTAGGCTTTAGGCAAGGGCTCCCCTAGGCTAAGGCTAGGGCTCCCCTAGCCTTCAGGCTAGGGCACCCCTAGGCTTTAGGCTAGGGCTCCCCTAGGCTAAGGCTAGGGCTCCCCTAGCATTCAGGCTAGGGCACCCCTAGGCTTTAGGCTAGGGCTCCCCTAGGCTAAGGCTAGGGCTCCCCTAGCCTTCAGGCTAGGGCACCCCTAGGCTTTAGGCTCCCCTAGGCTAAGGCTAGGGCTCCCCTAGCCTTCAGGCTAGGGCACCCCTAGGCTTTAGGCTAGGGCTCCCCTAGGGTAAGGCTTGGGCTCCCCGAGCCTTCAGGCTAGGGCACCCCTAGGCTTTAGGCTAGGGCTCCCCTAGGCTAAGGCTTGGGCTCCCCGAGCCTTCAGGCTAGGGCACCCCTAGGCTTTAGGCTAGGGCTCCCCTAGGCTAAGGCTTGGGCTCCCCTAGCCTTCAGGCTAGGGCACCCCTAGGCTTTAGGCTAGGGCTCCCCTAGGCTAAGGCTAGGGCTCCCCTAGCCTTCAGGCTAGGGCACCTCTAGGCTTTAGGCTAGGGCTCCCCTAGGCTAAGGCTAGGGCTCCCCTAGCCTTCAGGCTAGGGCACCCCTAGGCTTTAGGCTAGGGCTCCCCTAGGCTAAGGCTAGGGCTCCCCTAGCCTTCAGGCTAGGGCACCCCTAGGCTTTAGGCTAGGGCTCCCCTAGGCTAAGGCTAGGGCTCCCCTAGCCTTCAGGCTAGGGCACCCCTAGGCTTTAGGCTAGGGCTCCCCTAGGCTAAGGCTTGGGCTCCCCGAGCCTTCAGGCTAGGGCACCCCTAGGCTTTAGGCTAGGGCTCCCCTAGGCTAAGGCTTGGGCTCCCCGAGCCTTCAGGCTAGGGCACCCCTAGGCTTTTGGCTAGGGCTCCCCTAGGCTAAGGCTTGGGCTCCCCGAGCCTTCAGGCTAGGGCACCCCTAGGCTTTAGGCTAGGGCTCCCCTAGGCTAAGGCTTGGGCTCCCCTAGCCTTCAGGCTAGGGCACCCCTAGGCTTTAGGCTAGGGCTCCCCGAGCCTTCAGGCTAGGGCACCCCTAGGCTTTAGGCTCCCCTAGGCTAAGGCTAGGGCTCCCCGAGCCTTCAGGCTAGGGCACCCCTAGGCTTAGGCTCCCCTAGGCTAAGGCTAGGGCTCCCCGAGCCTTCAGGCTAGGGCACCCCTAGGCTTTAGGCTCCCCTAGGCTAAGGCAAGGGCTCCCCGAGCCTTCAGGGTAGGGCACCCCTAGGCTTTAGGCTCCCCTAGGCTAAGGCTAGGGCTCCCCGAGCCTTCAGTCTAGGGCACCCCTAGGCTTTAGGCTCCCCTAGGCTAAGGCTAGGGCTCCCCGAGCATTCAGGCTAGGGCACCCCTAGGCTTAGGCTCCCCTAGGCTAAGGCTAGGGCTCCCCGAGCCTTCAGGCTAGGGCACCCCTAGGCTTATGGCTCCCCTAGGCTAAGGCAAGGGCTCCCCGAGCCTTCAGGCTAGGGCACCCCTAGGCTTTAGGCTCTCCTAGGTTAAGGCTAGGGCTCCCCGAGCCTTCAGGCTAGGGCACCCCTAGGCTTTAGGCTCCCCTAGGCTAAGGCTAAGGCTCCCCGAGCCTTCAGGCTAGGGCACCCCTAGGCTTTAGGCTCCCCTAGGCTAAGGCTAGGGCTCCCCGAGCCTTCAGGCTAGGGCACCCCTAGGCTTTAGGCTCCCCTAGGCTAAGGCTAGGGCTCCCCGAGCCTTCAGGCTAGGGCACCCCTAGGCTTTAGGCTCCCCTAGGCTAAGGCTAGGGCTCCCCAGCCTTCAGGCTAGGGCACCCCTAGGCTTTAGGCTAGGGCTCCCCTAGGCTAAGGCTAGGGCTCCCCGAGCCTTCAGGCTAGGGCACCCCTAAGCTTTAGGCTTGGGATCCCCTAGGCTAAGGCTAGGGCTCCCCGAGCCTTCAGGCTAGGGCACCCCTAGGCTTTAGGCTAGGGCTCCCCTAGGCTAAGGCTAGGTCTCCCCGAGCCATCAGGCTAGGGTACCCCTAGGCTTTAGGCTAGGGCTCCCCTAGGCTAAGGCTAGGGCTCCCCGAGCCTTCAGGCTAGGGCACCCCTAGGCTTCAGGCTAGGGCTCCCCTTGGCTAAGGCTAGGGCTCCCCGAGCCTTCAGGCTAGGGCACCCCTAGGCTTCAGGCTAGGGCTCCCCTAGGCTAAGGCTAGGCCTCCCCGAGCCTTCAGGCTAGGGCACCCCTAGGCTTCAGGCTAGGGCTCCCCTAGGCTAAGGCTAGGGCTCCCCGAGCCTTCAGGCTAGGGCACCCCTAGGCTTCAGGCTAGGGCTCCCCTAGGCTAAGGCTAGGGCTCCCCGAGCCTTCAGGCTAGGGCACCCCTAGGCTTCAGGCTAGGGCTCCCCTAGGCTAAGGCTAGGGCTCCCCGAGCCTTCAGGCTAGGGCACCCCTAGGCTTCAGGCTAGGGCTCCCCTAGGCTAAGGCTAGGGCTCCCCGAGCCTTCAGGCTAGGGCACCCATAGGCTTCAGGCTAGGGCTCCCCTAGGCTAAGGCTAGGGCTCCCCGAGCCTTCAGGCTAGGGCACCCCTAGGCTTCAGGCTAGGGCTCCCCTAGGCTAAGGCTAGGGCTCCCCGAGCCTTCAGGCTAGGGCACCCCTAGGCTTCAGGCTAGGGCTCCCCTAGGCTAAGGCTAGGGCTCCCCGAGCCTTCAGGCTAGGGCACCCCTAGGCTTCAGGCTAGGGCTCCCCTAGGCTAAGGCTTGGGCTCCCCGAGCCTTCAGGCTAGGGCACCCCTAGGCTTTAGGATAGGGCTCCCCTAGGCTAAGGCTTGGCTCCCCGAGCCTTCAGGCTAGGGCACCCCTAGGCTTTAGGCTAGGGCTCCCTGAGGCTAAGTCTTGGGCTCCCCGAGCCTTCAGGCTAGGGCACCCCTAGGCTTTAGGCTAGGGCTCCCCTAGGCTAAGTCTTGGGCTGCCCGAGCCTTCAGGCTAGGGCACCCCTGGGCTTTAGGCTAGGGCTCCCCTAGGCTAAGGCTTGGGCTCCCCGAGCCTTCAGGCTAGGGCACCCCTGGGCTTTAGGCTAGGGCTCCCCTAGGCTAAGGCTTGGGCTCCCCGAGCCTTCAGGCTAGGGCACCCCTGGGCTTTAGGCTAGGGCTCCCCTAGGCTAAGGCTTGGGCTCCCCGAGCCTTCAGGCTAGGGCACCCCTGGGCTTTAGGCTAGGGCTCCCCTAGGCTAAGGCTTGGGCTCCCCGAGCCTTGAGGCTAGGGCACCCCTGGGCTTTAGGCTAGGGCTCCCCTAGGCTAAGGCTTGGGCTCCCCGAGCCTTCAGGCAAGGGCACCCCTAGGCTTTAGGCTAGGGCTCCCCTAGGCTAAGGCTTGGGCTCCCCGAGCCTTCAGGCTAGGGCACCCCTAGCCTTTAGGCTAGGGCTCCCCTAGGCTAAGTCTTGGGCTCCCCGAGCCTTCAGGCTAGGGCACCCCTAGGCTTTAGGCTAGGGCTCCCCTAGGCTAAGGCTTGGGCTCCCCGAGCCTTCAGGCTAGGGCACCCCTAGGCTTTAGGCTAGGGCTCCCCTAGGCTAAGGCTTGGGCTCCCCGAGCCTTCAGGCTAGGGCACCCCTAGGCTTTAGGCTAGGGCTCCCCTAGGCAAAGGCTTGGGTTCCCCGAGCCTTCAGGCTAGGGCACCCCTAGGCTTTAGGCTAGGGCTCCCCTAGGCTAAGGCTTGGGCTCCCCGAGCCTTCAGGCTAGGGCACCCCTAGGCTTTAGGCTAGGGCTCCCCTAGGCTAAGGCTTGGGCTCCCCGAGCCTTCAGGCTAGGGCACCCCTAGGCTTTAGGCTAGGGCTCCCCTAGGCTAAGGCTTGGGCTCCCCGAGCCTTCAGGCTAGGGCACCCCTAGGCTTTAGGCTAGGGCTCCCCTAGGCTAAGGCTTGGGCTCCCCGAGCCTTCAGGCTAGGGCACCCCTAGGCTTTAGGCTAGGGCTCCCCTAGGCTAAGGCTTGGGCTCCTCGAGCCTTCAGGCTAGGGCACCCCTAGGCTTTAGGCTAGGGCTCCCCTAGGCTAAGCTTGGGCTCCCCGAGCCTTCAGGCTAGGGCACCCCTAGGATTTAGGCTAGGGCTCCCCTAGGCTAAGGCTTGGGCTCCCCGAGCCTTCAGGCTAGGGCACCCCTGGGCTTTAGGCTAGGGCTCCCCTAGGCTAAGTCTTGGGCTCCCCGAGCCTTCAGGCTAGGGCACCCCTGGGCTTTAGGCTAGGGCTCCCCTAGGCTAAGGCTTGGGCTCCCCGAGCCTTCAGGCTAGGGCACCCCTGGGCTTTAGGCTAGGGCTCCCCTAGTCTAAGGCTTGGGCTCCCCGAGCCTTCAGGCTAGGGCACCCCTGGGCTTTAGGCTAGGGCTCCCCTAGGCTAAGGCTTGGGCTCCCCGAGCCTTCAGGCTAGGGCACCCCTGGGCTTTAGGCTAGGGCTCCCCTAGGCTAAGGCTTGGGCTCCCCGAGCCTTCAGGCTAGGGCACCCCTAGGCTTTAGGCTAGGGCTCCCCTAGGCTAAGGCTTGGGCTCCCCGAGCCTTCAGGCTAGGGCACCCCTAGGCTTTAGGCTAGGGCTCCCCTAGGCTAAGGCTTGGGCTCCCCGAGCCTTCAGGCTAGGGCATCCCTAGGCTTTAGGCTAGGGCTCCCCTAGGCTAAGGCTTGGGCTCCCCGAGCCTTCAGGCTAGGGCACCCCTAGGCTTTAGGCTAGGGCTCCCCTAGGCTAAGTCTTGGGCTGCCCGAGCCTTCAGGCTAGGGCACCCCTAGGCTTTAGGCTAGGGCTCCCCTAGGCTAAGGCTTGGGCTCCCCGAGCCTTCAGGCTAGGGCACCCCTAGGCTTTAGGCTAGGGCTCCCCTAGGCTAAGGCTTGGGCTCTCCGAGCCTTCAGGCTAGGGCACCCCTAGGCTTTAGGCTAGGGCTCCCCTAGGCTAAGGCTTGGGCTCCCCGAGCCTTCAGGCTAGGGCACCCCTAGGCTTTAGGCTAGGGCTCCCCTAGGCTAAGGCTTGGGCTCCCCGAGCCTTCAAGCTAGGGCACCCCTAGGCTTTAGGCTAGGGCTCCCCTAGGCTAAGGCTTGGGCTCCCCGAGCCTTCAGGCTAGGGCACCCCTAGGCTTTAGGCTAGGGCTCCCCTAGGCTAAGGCTTGGGCTCCCCGAGCCTTCAGGCTAGGGCACCCCTAGGCTTTAGGCTAGGGCTCCCCTAGGCTAAGGCTAGGGCTCCCCTAGCCTTCAGGCTAGGGCAACCCTAGGCTTTAGGCTAGGGCTCCCCTAGGCTAAGGCTAGGGCTCCCCTAGCCTTCAGGCTAGGGCACCCCTAGGCTTTAGGCTAGGGCTCCCCTAGGCTAAGGCTAGGGCTCCCCTAGCCTTCAGGCTAGGGCAACCCTAGGCTTTAGGTTAGGGCTCCCCTAGGCTAAGGCTAGGGCTCCCCTAGCCTTCAGGCTAGGGCACCCCTAGGCTTTAGGCTAGGGCTCCCCTTGGCTAAGGCTAGGGCTCCCCTAGCCTTCAGGCTAGGGCACCCCTAGGCTTTAGGCTAGGGCTCCCCTTGGATAAGGCTAGGGCTCCCCTAGCCTTCAGGCTAGGGCACCCCTAGGCTTTAGGCTAGGGCTCCCCTTGGCTAAGGCTAGGGCTCCCCTAGCCTTCAGGCTAGGGCACCCCTAGGCTTTAGGCTAGGGCTCCCCTTGGCTAAGGCTAGGGCTCCCCTAGCCTTCAGGCTAGGGCACCCCTAGGCTTTAGGCTAGGGCTCCCCTTGGCTAAGGCTAGGGCTCCCCTAGCCTTCAGGCTAGGGCACCCCTAGGCTTTAGGCAAGGGCTCCCCTAGGCTAAGGCTAGGGCTCCCCTAGCCTTCAGGCTAGGGCACCCCTAGGCTTTAGGCTAGGGCTCCCCTAGGCTAAGGCTAGGGCTCCCCTAGCATTCAGGCTAGGGCACCCCTAGGCTTTAGGCTAGGGCTCCCCTAGGCTAAGGCTAGGGCTCCCCTAGCCTTCAGGCTAGGGCACCCCTAGGCTTTAGGCTCCCCTAGGCTAAGGCTAGGGCTCCCCTAGCCTTCAGGCTAGGGCACCCCTAGGCTTTAGGCTAGGGCTCCCCTAGGCTAAGGCTTGGGCTCCCCGAGCCTTCAGGCTAGGGCACCCCTAGGCTTTAGGCTAGGGCTCCCCTAGGCTAAGGCTTGGGCTCCCCGAGCCTTCAGGCTAGGGCACCCCTAGGCTTTAGGCTAGGGCTCCCCTAGGCTAAGGCTTTGGCTCCCCTAGCCTTCAGGCTAGGGCACCCCTAGGCTTTAGGCTAGGGCTCCCCTAGGCTAAGGCTAGGGCTCCCCTAGCCTTCAGGCTAGGGCACCTCTAGGCTTTAGGCTAGGGCTCCCCTAGGCTAAGGCTAGGGCTCCCCTAGCCTTCAGGCTAGGGCACCCCTAGGCTTTAGGCTAGGGCTCCCCTAGGCTAAGGCTAGGGCTCCCCTAGCCTTCAGGCTAGGGCACCCCTAGGCTTTAGGCTAGGGCTCCCCTAGGCTAAGGCTAGGGCTCCCCTAGCCTTCAGGCTAGGGCACCCCTAGGCTTTAGGCTAGGGCTCCCCTAGGCTAAGGCTTGGGCTCCCCGAGCCTTCAGGCTAGGGCACCCCTAGGCTTTAGGCTAGGGCTCCCCTAGGCTAAGGCTTGGGCTCCCCGAGCCTTCAGGCTAGGGCACCCCTAGGCTTTTGGCTAGGGCTCCCCTAGGCTAAGGCTTGGGCTCCCCGAGCCTTCAGGCTAGGGCACCCCTAGGCTTTAGGCTAGGGCTCCCCTAGGCTAAGGCTTGGGCTCCCCTAGCCTTCAGGCTAGGGCACCCCTAGGCTTTAGGCTAGGGCTCCCCTAGGCTAAGGCTAGGGCTCCCCTAGCCTTCAGGCTAGGGCACCCCTAGGCTTTAGGCTAGGGCTCCCCTAGGCTAAGGCTAGGGCTCCCCTAGCCTTCAGGCTAGGGCACCCCTAGGCTTTAGGCTAGGGCTCCCCTAGGCTAAGGCTTGGGCTCCCCGAGCCTTCAGGCTAGGGCACCCCTAGGCTTTAGGCTAGGGTTCCCCTAGGCTAAGGCTAGGGCTCCCCTAGCCTTCAGGCTAGGGCACCCCTAGGCTTTAGGCTAGGGCTCCCCTAGGCTAAGGCTAGGGCTCCCCTAGCCTTCAGGCTAGGGCACCCCTAGGCTATAGGCTAGGGCTCCCCTAGGCTAAGGCTAGGGCTCCCCTAGCCTTCAGGCTAGGGCACCCCTACGCTTTAGGCTAGGGCTCCCCTAGGCTAAGGCTAGGGCTCCCCGAGCCTTCAGGCTAGGGCACCCCTAGGCTTTAGGCTAGGGCTCCCCTTGGCTAAGGCTAGGGCTCCCCGAGCCTTCAGGCTAGGGCACCCCTAGGCTTTAGGCTAGGGCTCCCCTAGGCTAAGGCTTGGGCTCCCCGAGCCTTCAGGCTAGGGCACCCCTAGGCTTTAGGCTAGGGCTCCCATAGGCTAAGGCTTGGGCTCCCCGAGCCTTCAGGCTAGGGCACCCCTAGGCTTTAGGCTAGGGCTCCCCTAGGCTAAGGCTTGGGCTCCCCGAGCCTTCAGGCTAGGGCACCCCTAGGCTTTAGGCTAGGGCTCCCCTAGGCTAAGGCTTGGGCTCCCCGAGCCTTCAGGCTAGGGCACCACTAGGCTTTAGGCTAGGGCTCCCCTAGGCTAAGACTTGGGTTCCCCGAGCCTTCAGGCTAGGGCACCCCTAGGCTTTAGGCTAGGGCTCCCCTAGGCTAAGGCTAGGGCTGCCCTAGCCTTCAGGCTAGGGCACCCCTAGGCTTTAGGCTAGGGCTCCCCTAGGCTAAGGCTAGGGCTCCCCTAGCCTTCAGGCTAGGGCACCCCTAGGCTTTAGGCTAGGGCTCCCCTAGGCTAAGGCTAGGGCTCCCCTAGCCTTCAGGCTAGGGCACCCGTAGGCTTTAGGCTAGGGCTCCCCTAGGCTAAGGCTAGGGCTCCCCTAGCCTTCAGGCTAGGGCACCCCTAGGCTTTAGGCTAGGGCTCCCCTAGGCTAAGGCTAGGGCTCCCCTAGCCTTCAGGCTAGGGCACCCCTAGGCTATAGGCTAGGGCTCCCCTAGGCTAAGGCTAGGGCTCCCCTAGCCTTCAGGCTAGGGCACCCCTAGGCTTTAGGCTAGGGCTCCCCTAGGCTAAGGTTAGGGCTCCCCTAGCCTTCAGGCTAGGGCACCCCTAGGCTTTAGGCTAGGGCTCCCCTAGGCTAAGGCTAGGGCTCCCCTAGCCTTCAGGCTAGGGCACCCCTAGGCTTTAGGCTAGGGCTCCCCTAGGCTAAGGCTAGGGCTCCCCTAGCCTTCAGGCTAGGGCACCCCTAGGCTTTAGGCTAGGGCTCCCTTAGGCTAAGGCTAGGGCTCCCCTAGCCTTCAGGCTAGGGCACCCCTAGGCTTTAGGCTAGGGCTCCCCTAGGCTAAGGCTAGGGCTCCCCTAGCCTTCAGGCTAGGGCACCCCTAGGCTTTAGGCTAGGGCTCCCCTAGGCTAAGGCTAGGGCTCCCCTAGCCTTCAGGCTAGGGCACCCCTAGTTTTTAGGCTAGGGCTCCCCTAGGCTAAGGCTAGGGCTCCCCTAGCCTTCAGGCTAGGGCACCCCTAGGCTTTAGGCTCCCCTAGGCTAAGGCTAGGGCTCCCCTAGCCTTCATGCTAGGGCACCCCTAGGCTTTAGGCTCCCCTAGGCTAAGGCTACGGCTCCCCTAGCCTTCAGGCTAGGGTACCCCTAGGCTTTAGGCTAGGGCTCCCCTAGGCTAAGGCTAGGGCTCCCCTAGCCTTGGGGCTAGGGCACCCCTAGGCTTTAGGCTAGGGCTCCCCTAGGCTAAGGCTAGGGATCCCCTAGCCTTCGGGCTAGGGCACCCCTAGGCTTTAGGCTAGGGCTCCCCTAGGCTAAGGCTAGGGCTCCCCTAGCCTTCGGGCTAGGGCACCCCTAGGCTTTAGGCTAGGGCTCCCCTAGGCTAAGGCTAGGGCTCCCCTAGCCTTCGGGCTAGGGCACCCCTAGGCTTTAGGCTAGGGCTCCCCTAGGCTAAGGCTAGGGCTCCCCTAGCCTTCGGGCTAGGGCACCCCTAGGCTTTAGGCTAGGGCTCCCCTAGGCTAAGGCTAGGGCTCCCCTAGCCTTCGGGCTAGGGCACCCCTAGGCTTTAGGCTAGGGCTCCCCTAGGCTAAGGCTAGGGCTCCCCTAGCCTTCGGGCTAGGGCACCCCTAGGCTTTAGGCTAGGGCTCCCCTAGGCTAAGGCTAGGGCTCCCCTAGCCTTCAGGCTAGGGCACCCCTAGGCTTTAGGCTAGGGCTCCCCTAGGCTAAGGCTAGGGCTCCCCTAGCCTTCAGGCTAGGGCACCCCTAGGCTTTAGGCTAGGGCTCCCCTAGGCTAAGGCTAGGGCTCCCCTAGCCTTCAGGCTAGGGCACCCCTAGGCTTTAGGCTCCCCTAGGCTAAGGCTAGGGCTCCCCTAGCCTTCAGGCTAGGGCACCCCTAGGCTTTAGGCTAGGGCTCCCCTAGGCTAAGGCTAGGGCTCCCCTAGCCTTCAGGCTAGGGCACCCCTAGGCTTTAGGCTAGGGCTCCCCTAGGCTAAGGCTAGGGCTCCCCTAGCCTTCAGGCTAGGGCACCCCTAGGCTCTAGGCTAGGGCTCCCCTAGGCTAAGGCTAGGGCTCCCCTAGCCTTCAGGCTAGGGCACCCCTAGGCTTTAGGTTAGGGCTCCCCTAGGCTAAGGCTAGGGCTCCCCTAGCCTTCAGGCTAGGGCACCCCTAGGCTTTAGGCTAGGGCTCCCCTAGGCTAAGGATAGGGCTCCCCTAGCCTTCAGGCTAGGGCACCCCTAGGCTTTAGGCTAGGGCTCCCCTAGGCTAAGGCTAGGGCTCCCCTAGCCTTCAGGCCAGGGCACCCCTAGGCTTTAGACTAGGGCTCCCCAAGGCTAAGGCTAGGGCTCCCCTAGCCTTCAGGCCAGGGCACCCCTAGGCTTTATGCTGGGCTCCCCTAGGCTAAGGCTAGGGCTCCCCTAGCCTTCAGGCCAGGGCACCCCTAGGTTTTAGGCTAGGGCTCCCCTAGGCTAAGGCTAGGGCTCCCCTAGCCTTCAGGCCAGGGCACCCCTAGGCTTTAGGCTTGGGCTCCCCTAGGCTAAGGCTAGGGCTCCCCGAGCCTTCAGGCTAGGGCACCCCTAGGCTTTAGGCTAGGGCTCCCCTAGGCTAAGGCTAGGGCTCCCCGAGCCTTCAGGCTAGGGCACCCCTAGGCTTTCGGCTAGGGCTCCCCTAGGCTAAGGCTAGGGCTCCCCGAGCCTTCAGGCTAGGGCACCCCTAGGCTTTAGGCTAGGGCACCCCTAGGCTAAGGCTAGGGCTCCCCGAGCCTTCAGGCTAGGGCACCCCTAGGCTTTAGGCTCCCCTAGGCTAAGGCTAGGGCTCCCCGAGCCTTCAGGCTAGGGCACCCCTAGGCTTAGGCTCCCCTAGGCTAAGGCTAGGGCTCCCCGAGCCTTCAGGCTAGGGCACCCCTAGGCTTTAGGCTCCCCTAGGCTAAGGCAAGGGCTCCCCGAGCCTTCAGGCTAGGGCACCCCTAGGCTTTAGGCTCCCCTAGGCTAAGGCTAGGGCTCCCCGAGCCTTCAGTCTAGGGCACCCCTAGGCTTTAGGCTCCCCTAGGCTAAGGCTAAGGCTCCCCGAGCATTCAGGCTAGGGCACCCCTAGGCTTAGGCTCCCCTAGGCTAAGGCTAGGGCTCCCCGAGCCTTCAGGCTAGGGCACCCCTAGGCTTTAGGCTCCCCTAGGCTAAGGCAAGGGCTCCCCGAGCCTTCAGGCTAGGGCACCCCTAGGCTTTAGGCTCTCCTAGGTTAAGGCTAGGGCTCCCCGAGCCTTCAGGCTAGGGCACCCCTAGGCTTTAGGCTCCCCTAGGCTAAGGCTAGGGCTCCCCGATCCTTCAGGCTAGGGCACCCCTAGGCTTTAGGCTCCCCTAGGCTAAGGCTAGGGCTCCCCGAGCCTTCAGGCTAGGGCACCCCTAGGCTTTAGGCTCCCCTAGGCTAAGGCTAGGGCTCCCCGAGCCTTCAGGCTAGGGCACCCCTAGGCTTTAGGCTCCCCTAGGCTAAGGCTAGGGCTCCCCGAGCCTTCAGGCTAGGGCACCCCTAGGCTTTAGGCTAGGGCTCCCCTAGGCTAAGGCTAGGGCTCCCCGAGCCTTCAGGCTAGGGCACCCCTAGGCTTTAGGCTAGGGATCCCCTAGGCTAAGGCTAGGGCTCCCCGAGCCTTCAGGCTAGGGCACCCCTAGGCTTTAGGCTAGGGCTCCCCTAGGCTAAGGCTAGGTCTCCCCGAGCCTTCAGGCTAGGGTACCCCTAGGCTTTAGGCTAGGGCTCCCCTAGGCTAAGGCTAGGTCTCCCCGAGCCTTCAGGCTAGGGCACCCCTAGGCTTCAGGCTAGGGCTCCCCTAGGCTAAGGCTAGGGCTCCCCGAGCCTTCAGGCTAGGGCACCCCTAGGCTTCAGGCTAGGGCTCCCCTAGGCTAAGGCTAGGGCTCCCCGAGCCTTCAGGCTAGGGCACCCCTAGGCTTCAGGCTAGGGCTCCCCTAGGCTAAGGCTAGGGCTCCCCGAGCCTTCAGGCTAGGGCACCCCTAGGCTTCAGGCTAGGGCTCCCCTAGGCTAAGGCTAGGGCTCCCCGAGCCTTCAGGCTAGGGCACCCCTAGGCTTCAGGCTAGGGCTCCCCTAGGC
Organism: Tenrec ecaudatus; assembly: GCF_050624435.1. Lineage (NCBI taxonomy): Eukaryota > Metazoa > Chordata > Mammalia > Afrosoricida > Tenrecidae > Tenrec > Tenrec ecaudatus. Next base: position 176,174 of record NW_027459396.1, on the reverse strand, counting down.
TAAGGCTAGGGCTCCCCGAGCCTTCAGGCTAGGGCACCCCTAGGCTTCAGGCTAGGGCTCCCCTAGGCTAAGGCTAGGGCTCCCCGAGCCTTCAGGCTAGGGCACCCATAGGCTTCAGGCTAGGGCTCCCCTAGGCTAAGGCTAGGGCTCCCCGAGCCTTCAGGCTAGGGCACCCCTAGGCTTCAGGCTAGGGCTCCCCTAGGCTAAGGCTAGGGCTCCCCTAGGCTTCAGGCTAGGCACCCCTAGGCTTTAGGCTCCCCTAGGCTAAGGCTAGGGCTCCCCTAGCCTTCAGGCTAGGGCACCCCTAGGCTTTAGGCTCCCCTAGGCTAAGGCCAGGGCTCCCCTTGCCTTCAGGCTAGGGCACCCCTAGGCTTTAGGCTAGGGCTCCCCTAGGCTAAGGCTAGGGCTCCCCTAGCCTTCAGGCTAGGGCACCCCTAGGCTTTAGGCTAGGGCTCCCCTAGGCTAAGGCTAGGGCTCCCCTAGCCTTCAGGCTAGGGCACCCCTAGGCTTTAGGCTAGGGCTCCCCTAGGCTAAGGCAAGGGCTCCCCTAGCCTTCAGGCTAGGGCACCCCTAGGCTTTAGGCTAGGGCTCCCCTAGGCTAAGGCTAGGGCTCCCCTAGCCTTCAGGCTAGGGCACCCCTAGGTTTTAGGCCAGGGCTCCCCTAGGCTAAGGCTAGGGCTCCCCTAGCCTTCAGGCTAGGGCACCCCTAGGCTTTAGGCTAGGGCTCCCCTAGGCTAAGGCTAGGGCTCCCCTAGCCTTCAGGCTTGGGCACCCCTAGGCTTTAGGCTAGGGCTCTCCTAGGCTAAGGCTAGGGCTGCCCTAGCCTTCAGGCTAGGGCACCCCTAGGCTTTAGGCTAGGGCTCCCCTAGGCTAAGGCTAGGGCTCCCCTAGCCTTCAGGCTAGGGCACCCCTAGGCTTTAGGCTAGGGCTCCCCTAGGCTAAGGCTAGGGCTCCCCTAGCCTTCAGGCTAGGGCACCCGTAGGCTTTAGGCTAGGGCTCCCCTAGGCTAAGGCTAGGGCTCCCCTAGCCTTCAGGCTAGGGCACCCCTAGGCTTTAGGCTAGGGCTCCCCTAGGCTAAGGCTAGGGCTCCCCTAGCCTTCAGGCTAGGGCACCCCTAGGCTATAGGCTAGGGCTCCCCTAGGCTAAGGCTAGGGCTCCCCTAGCCTTCAGGCTAGGGCACCCCTAGGCTTTAGGCTAGGGCTCCCCTAGGCTAAGGCTAGGGCTCCCCTAGCCTTCAGGCTAGGGCACCCCTAGGCTTTAGGCTAGGGCTCCCCTAGGCTAAGGCTAGGGCTCCCCTAGCCTTCAGGCTAGGGCACCCCTAGGCTTTAGGCTAGGGCTCCCCTAGGCTAAGGCTAGGGCTCCCCTAGCCTTCAGGCTAGGGCACCCCTAGGCTTTAGACTAGGGCTCCCCTAGGCTAAGGCTAGGGCTCCCCTAGCCTTCAGGCTAGGGCACCCCTAGGCTTTAGGCTAGGGCTCCCCTAGGCTAAGGCTAGGGCTCCCCTAGCCTTCAGGCTAGGGCACCCCTAGGCTTTAGGCTAGGGCTCCCCTAGGCTAAGGCTAGGGCTCCCCTAGCCTTCAGGCTAGAGCACCCCTAGTTTTTAGGCTAGGGCTCCCCTAGGCTAAGGCTAGGGCTCCCCTAGCCTTCAGGCTAGGGCACCCCTAGGCTTTAGGCTCCCCTAGGCTAAGGCTAGGGCTCCCCTAGCCTTCATGCTAGGGCACCCCTAGGCTTTAGGCTCCCCTAGGCTAAGCCTACGGCTCCCCTAGCCTTCAGGCTAGGGTACCCCTAGGCTTTAGGCTAGGGCTCCCCTAGGCTAAGGCTAGGGCTCCCCTAGCCTTGGGGCTAGGGCACCCCTAGGCTTTAGGCTTGGGCTCCCCTAGGCTAAGGCTAGGGCTCCCCTAGCCTTCGGGCTAGGGTACCCCTAGGCTTTAGGCTAGGGCTCCCCTAGGCTAAGGCTAGGGCTCCCCTAGCCTTCGGGCTAGGGCACCCCTAGGCTTTAGGCTAGGGCTCCCCTAGGCTAAGGCTAGGGCTCCCCTAGTCTTCGGGCTAGGGCACCCCTAGGCTTTAGGCTAGGGCTCCCCTAGGCTAAGGCTAGGGCTCCCCTAGCCTTCGGGCTAGGGCACCCCTAGGCTTTAGGCTAGGGCTCCCCTAGGCTAAGGCTAGGGCTCCCCTAGCCTTCGGGCTAGGGCACACCTAGGCTTTAGGCTACGGCTCCCCTAGGCTAAGGCTAGGGCTCCCCTAGCCTTCGGGCTAGGGCACCCCTAGGCTTTAGGCTAGGGCTCCCCTAGGCTAAGGCTAGGGTTCCCCTAGCCTTCGGGCTAGGGCACCCCTAGGCTTTAGGCTAGGGCTCCCCTAGGCTAAGGCTAGGGCTCCCCTAGCCTTCAGGCTAGGGCACCCCTAGGCTTTAGGCTAGGGCTCCCCTAGGCTAAGGCTAGGGCTCCCGTAGCCTTCAGGCTAGGGCACCCCTAGGCTTTAGGCTAGGGCTCCCCTAGGCTAAGGCTAGGGCTCCCCTAGCCTTCAGGCTAGGGCACCCCTAGGCTTTAGGCTAGGGCTCCCCTAGGCTAAGGCTAGGGCTCCCCTAGCCTTCAGGCTACGGCACCCCTAGGCTTTAGGCTCCCCTAGGCTAAGGCTAGGGCTCCCCTAGCCTTCAGGCTAGGGCACCCCTAGGCTTTAGGCTAGGGCTCCCCTAGGCTAAGGCTAGGGCTCCCCTAGCCTTCAGGCTAGGGCACCCCTAGGCTTTAGGCTAGGGCTCCCCTAGGCTAAGGCTAGGGCTCCCCTAGCCTTCAGGCTAGGGCACCCCTAGGCTCTAGGCTAGGGCTCCCCTAGGCTAAGGCTAGGGCTCCCCTAGCCTTCAGGCTAGGGCACCCCTAGGCTTTAGGTTAGGGCTCCCCTAGGCTAAGGCTAGGGCTCCCCTAGCCTTCAGGCTAGGGCACCCCTAGGCTTTAGGCTAGGGCTCCCCTAGGCTAAGGCTAGGGCTCCCCTAGCCTTCAGGCTAGGGCACCCCTAGGCTTTAGGCTAGGGCTCCCCTAGGCTAAGGCTAGGGCTCCCCTAGCCTTCAGGCCAGGGCACCCCTAGGCTTTAGACTAGGGCTCCCCAAGGCTAAGGCTAGGGCTCCCCTAGCCTTCAGGCCAGGGCACCCCTAGGCTTTATGCTGGGCTCCCCTAGGCTAAGGCTAGGGCTCCCCTAGCCTTCAGGCCAGGGCACCCCTAGGTTTTAGGCTAGGGCTCCCCTAGGCTAAGGCTAGGGCTCCCCTAGCCTTCAGGCCAGGGCACCCCTAGGCTTTAGGCTTGGGCTCCCCTAGGCTAAGGCTAGGGCTCCCCGAGCCTTCAGGCTTGGGCACCCCTAGGCTTTAGGCTAGGGCTCCCCTAGGCTAAGGCTAGGGCTCCCCGAGCCTTCAGGCTAGGGCACCCCTAGGCTTTAGGCTAGGGCTCCCCTAGGCTAAGGCTAGGGCTCCCCTAGCCTTCAGGCTAGGGCACCCCTAGGCTTTAGGCTAGGGTTCCCCTTGGCTAAGGCTAGGGCTCCCCTAGCCTTCAGGCTAGGGCACCCCTAGGCTTTAGGCTAGGGCTCCCCTAGGCTAAGGCTAGGGCTCCCCTAGCCTTCAGGCTAGGGCACCCCTAGGCTTTAGGCTAGGGCACCCCTAGGCTTTAGGCTAGGGCTCCCCTAGGCTAAGGCTAGGGCTCCCCTAGCCTTCAGGCTAGGGCACCCCTAGGCTTTAGGCTAGGGCTCCCCTAGGCTAAGGCTAGGGCTCCCCTAGCCTTCAGGCTAGGGCACCCCTAGGCTTTAGACTAGGGCTCCCCTAGGCTAAGGCTAGGGCTCCCCTAGCCTTCAGGCTAGGGCACCCCTAGGCTTCAGGCTAGGGCTCCCCTAGGCTAAGGCTAGGGCTCCCCGAGCCTTCAGGCTAGGGCACCCCTAGGCTTCAGGCTAGGGCTCCCCTAGGCTAAGGCTAGGGCTCCCCGAGCCTTCAGGCTAGGGCACCCCTAGGCTTCAGGCTAGGGCTCCCCTAGGCTAAGGCTAGGGCTCCCCGAGCCTTCAGGCTAGGGCACCCCTAGGCTTCAGGCTAGGGCTCCCCTAGGCTAAGGCTAGGGCTCCCCGAGCCTTCAGGCTAGGGCACCCCTAGGCTTAGGCTCCCCTAGGCTAAGGCTAGGGCTCCCCGAGCCTTCAGGCTAGGGCACCCCTAGGCTTTAGGCTCCCCTAGGCTAAGGCAAGGGCTCCCCGAGCCTTCAGGGTAGGGCACCCCTAGGCTTTAGGCTCCCCTAGGCTAAGGCTAGGGCTCCCCGAGCCTTCAGTCTAGGGCACCCCTAGGCTTTAGGCTCCCCTAGGCTAAGGCTAGGGCTCCCCGAGCATTCAGGCTAGGGCACCCCTAGGCTTAGGCTCCCCTAGGCTAAGGCTAGGGCTCCCCGAGCCTTCAGGCTAGGGCACCCCTAGGCTTATGGCTCCCCTAGGCTAAGGCAAGGGCTCCCCGAGCCTTCAGGCTAGGGCACCCCTAGGCTTTAGGCTCTCCTAGGTTAAGGCTAGGGCTCCCCGAGCCTTCAGGCTAGGGCACCCCTAGGCTTTAGGCTCCCCTAGGCTAAGGCTAAGGCTCCCCGAGCCTTCAGGCTAGGGCACCCCTAGGCTTTAGGCTCCCCTAGGCTAAGGCTAGGGCTCCCCGAGCCTTCAGGCTAGGGCACCCCTAGGCTTTAGGCTCCCCTAGGCTAAGGCTAGGGCTCCCCAGCCTTCAGGCTAGGGCACCCCTAGGCTTTAGGCTAGGGCTCCCCTAGGCTAAGGCTAGGGCTCCCCGAGCCTTCAGGCTAGGGCACCCCTAAGCTTTAGGCTTGGGATCCCCTAGGCTAAGGCTAGGGCTCCCCGAGCCTTCAGGCTAGGGCACCCCTAGGCTTTAGGCTAGGGCTCCCCTAGGCTAAGGCTAGGTCTCCCCGAGCCATCAGGCTAGGGTACCCCTAGGCTTTAGGCTAGGGCTCCCCTAGGCTAAGGCTAGGGCTCCCCGAGCCTTCAGGCTAGGGCACCCCTAGGCTTCAGGCTAGGGCTCCCCTTGGCTAAGGCTAGGGCTCCCCGAGCCTTCAGGCTAGGGCACCCCTAGGCTTCAGGCTAGGGCTCCCCTAGGCTAAGGCTAGGCCTCCCCGAGCCTTCAGGCTAGGGCACCCCTAGGCTTCAGGCTAGGGCTCCCCTAGGCTAAGGCTAGGGCTCCCCGAGCCTTCAGGCTAGGGCACCCCTAGGCTTCAGGCTAGGGCTCCCCTAGGCTAAGGCTAGGGCTCCCCGAGCCTTCAGGCTAGGGCACCCCTAGGCTTCAGGCTAGGGCTCCCCTAGGCTAAGGCTAGGGCTCCCCGAGCCTTCAGGCTAGGGCACCCCTAGGCTTCAGGCTAGGGCTCCCCTAGGCTAAGGCTAGGGCTCCCCGAGCCTTCAGGCTAGGGCACCCATAGGCTTCAGGCTAGGGCTCCCCTAGGCTAAGGCTAGGGCTCCCCGAGCCTTCAGGCTAGGGCACCCCTAGGCTTCAGGCTAGGGCTCCCCTAGGCTAAGGCTAGGGCTCCCCGAGCCTTCAGGCTAGGGCACCCCTAGGCTTCAGGCTAGGGCTCCCCTAGGCTAAGGCTAGGGCTCCCCGAGCCTTCAGGCTAGGGCACCCCTAGGCTTCAGGCTAGGGCTCCCCTAGGCTAAGGCTTGGGCTCCCCGAGCCTTCAGGCTAGGGCACCCCTAGGCTTTAGGATAGGGCTCCCCTAGGCTAAGGCTTGGCTCCCCGAGCCTTCAGGCTAGGGCACCCCTAGGCTTTAGGCTAGGGCTCCCTGAGGCTAAGTCTTGGGCTCCCCGAGCCTTCAGGCTAGGGCACCCCTAGGCTTTAGGCTAGGGCTCCCCTAGGCTAAGTCTTGGGCTGCCCGAGCCTTCAGGCTAGGGCACCCCTGGGCTTTAGGCTAGGGCTCCCCTAGGCTAAGGCTTGGGCTCCCCGAGCCTTCAGGCTAGGGCACCCCTGGGCTTTAGGCTAGGGCTCCCCTAGGCTAAGGCTTGGGCTCCCCGAGCCTTCAGGCTAGGGCACCCCTGGGCTTTAGGCTAGGGCTCCCCTAGGCTAAGGCTTGGGCTCCCCGAGCCTTCAGGCTAGGGCACCCCTGGGCTTTAGGCTAGGGCTCCCCTAGGCTAAGGCTTGGGCTCCCCGAGCCTTGAGGCTAGGGCACCCCTGGGCTTTAGGCTAGGGCTCCCCTAGGCTAAGGCTTGGGCTCCCCGAGCCTTCAGGCAAGGGCACCCCTAGGCTTTAGGCTAGGGCTCCCCTAGGCTAAGGCTTGGGCTCCCCGAGCCTTCAGGCTAGGGCACCCCTAGCCTTTAGGCTAGGGCTCCCCTAGGCTAAGTCTTGGGCTCCCCGAGCCTTCAGGCTAGGGCACCCCTAGGCTTTAGGCTAGGGCTCCCCTAGGCTAAGGCTTGGGCTCCCCGAGCCTTCAGGCTAGGGCACCCCTAGGCTTTAGGCTAGGGCTCCCCTAGGCTAAGGCTTGGGCTCCCCGAGCCTTCAGGCTAGGGCACCCCTAGGCTTTAGGCTAGGGCTCCCCTAGGCAAAGGCTTGGGTTCCCCGAGCCTTCAGGCTAGGGCACCCCTAGGCTTTAGGCTAGGGCTCCCCTAGGCTAAGGCTTGGGCTCCCCGAGCCTTCAGGCTAGGGCACCCCTAGGCTTTAGGCTAGGGCTCCCCTAGGCTAAGGCTTGGGCTCCCCGAGCCTTCAGGCTAGGGCACCCCTAGGCTTTAGGCTAGGGCTCCCCTAGGCTAAGGCTTGGGCTCCCCGAGCCTTCAGGCTAGGGCACCCCTAGGCTTTAGGCTAGGGCTCCCCTAGGCTAAGGCTTGGGCTCCCCGAGCCTTCAGGCTAGGGCACCCCTAGGCTTTAGGCTAGGGCTCCCCTAGGCTAAGGCTTGGGCTCCTCGAGCCTTCAGGCTAGGGCACCCCTAGGCTTTAGGCTAGGGCTCCCCTAGGCTAAGCTTGGGCTCCCCGAGCCTTCAGGCTAGGGCACCCCTAGGATTTAGGCTAGGGCTCCCCTAGGCTAAGGCTTGGGCTCCCCGAGCCTTCAGGCTAGGGCACCCCTGGGCTTTAGGCTAGGGCTCCCCTAGGCTAAGTCTTGGGCTCCCCGAGCCTTCAGGCTAGGGCACCCCTGGGCTTTAGGCTAGGGCTCCCCTAGGCTAAGGCTTGGGCTCCCCGAGCCTTCAGGCTAGGGCACCCCTGGGCTTTAGGCTAGGGCTCCCCTAGTCTAAGGCTTGGGCTCCCCGAGCCTTCAGGCTAGGGCACCCCTGGGCTTTAGGCTAGGGCTCCCCTAGGCTAAGGCTTGGGCTCCCCGAGCCTTCAGGCTAGGGCACCCCTGGGCTTTAGGCTAGGGCTCCCCTAGGCTAAGGCTTGGGCTCCCCGAGCCTTCAGGCTAGGGCACCCCTAGGCTTTAGGCTAGGGCTCCCCTAGGCTAAGGCTTGGGCTCCCCGAGCCTTCAGGCTATGGCACCCCTAGGCTTTAGGCTAGGGCTCCCCTAGGCTAAGGCTTGGGCTCCCCGAGCCTTCAGGCTAGGGCATCCCTAGGCTTTAGGCTAGGGCTCCCCTAGGCTAAGGCTTGGGCTCCCCGAGCCTTCAGGCTAGGGCACCCCTAGGCTTTAGGCTAGGGCTCCCCTAGGCTAAGTCTTGGGCTGCCCGAGCCTTCAGGCTAGGGCACCCCTAGGCTTTAGGCTAGGGCTCCCCTAGGCTAAGGCTTGCGCTCCCCGAGCCTTCAGGCTAGGGCACCCCTAGGCTTTAGGCTAGGGCTCCCCTAGGCTAAGGCTTGGGCTCCCCGAGCCTTCAGGCTAGGGCACCCCTAGGCTTTAGGCTAGGGCTCCCCTAGGCTAAGGCTTGGGCTCCCCGAGCCTTCAGGCTAGGGCACCCCTAGGCTTTAGGCTAGGGCTCCCCTAGGCTAAGGCTTGGGCTCCCCGAGCCTTCAAGCTAGGGCACCCCTAGGCTTTAGGCTAGGGCTCCCCTAGGCTAAGGCTTGGGCTCCCCGAGCCTTCAGGCTAGGGCACCCCTAGGCTTTAGGCTAGGGCTCCCCTAGGCTAAGGCTTGGGCTCCCCGAGCCTTCAGGCTAGGGCACCCCTAGGCTTTAGGCTAGGGCTCCTCTAGGCTAAGGCTAGGGCTCCCCTAGCCTTCAGGCTAGGGCAACCCTAGGCTTTAGGCTAGGGCTCCCCTAGGCTAAGGCTAGGGCTCCCCTAGCCTTCAGGCTAGGGCACCCCTAGGCTTTAGGCTAGGGCTCCCCTAGGCTAAGGCTAGGGCTCCCCTAGCCTTCAGGCTAGGGCAACCCTAGGCTTTAGGTTAGGGCTCCCCTAGGCTAAGGCTAGGGCTCCCCTAGCCTTCAGGCTAGGGCACCCCTAGGCTTTAGGCTAGGGCTCCCCTTGGCTAAGGCTAGGGCTCCCCTAGCCTTCAGGCTAGGGCACCCCTAGGCTTTAGGCTAGGGCTCCCCTTGGATAAGGCTAGGGCTCCCCTAGCCTTCAGGCTAGGGCACCCCTAGGCTTTAGGCTAGGGCTCCCCTTGGCTAAGGCTAGGGCTCCCCTAGCCTTCAGGCTAGGGCACCCCTAGGCTTTAGGCTAGGGCTCCCCTTGGCTAAGGCTAGGGCTCCCCTAGCCTTCAGGCTAGGGCACCCCTAGGCTTTAGGCTAGGGCTCCCCTTGGCTAAGGCTAGGGCTCCCCTAGCCTTCAGGCTAGGGCAACCCTAGGCTTTAGGCAAGGGCTCCCCTAGGCTAAGGCTAGGGCTCCCCTAGCCTTCAGGCTAGGGCACCCCTAGGCTTTAGGCTAGGGCTCCCCTAGGCTAAGGCTAGGGCTCCCCTAGCATTCAGGCTAGGGCACCCCTAGGCTTTAGGCTAGGGCTCCCCTAGGCTAAGGCTAGGGCTCCCCTAGCCTTCAGGCTAGGGCACCCCTAGGCTTTAGGCTCCCCTAGGCTAAGGCTAGGGCTCCCCTAGCCTTCAGGCTAGGGCACCCCTAGGCTTTAGGCTAGGGCTCCCCTAGGCTAAGGCTTGGGCTCCCCGAGCCTTCAGGCTAGGGCACCCCTAGGCTTTAGGCTAGGGCTCCCCTAGGCTAAGGCTTGGGCTCCCCGAGCCTTCAGGCTAGGGCACCCCTAGGCTTTAGGCTAGGGCTCCCCTAGGCTAAGGCTTTGGCTCCCCTAGCCTTCAGGCTAGGGCACCCCTAGGCTTTAGGCTAGGGCTCCCCTAGGCTAAGGCTAGGGCTCCCCTAGCCTTCAGGCTAGGGCACCTCTAGGCTTTAGGCTAGGGCTCCCCTAGGCTAAGGCTAGGGCTCCCCTAGCCTTCAGGCTAGGGCACCCCTAGGCTTTAGGCTAGGGCTCCCCTAGGCTAAGGCTAGGGCTCCCCTAGCCTTCAGGCTAGGGCACCCCTAGGCTTTAGGCTAGGGCTCCCCTAGGCTAAGGCTAGGGCTCCCCTAGCCTTCAGGCTAGGGCACCCCTAGGCTTTAGGCTAGGGCTCCCCTAGGCTAAGGCTTGGGCTCCCCGAGCCTTCAGGCTAGGGCACCCCTAGGCTTTAGGCTAGGGCTCCCCTAGGCTAAGGCTTGGGCTCCCCGAGCCTTCAGGCTAGGGCACCCCTAGGCTTTTGGCTAGGGCTCCCCTAGGCTAAGGCTTGGGCTCCCCGAGCCTTCAGGCTAGGGCACCCCTAGGCTTTAGGCTAGGGCTCCCCTAGGCTAAGGCTTGGGCTCCCCTAGCCTTCAGGCTAGGGCACCCCTAGGCTTTAGGCTAGGGCTCCCCTAGGCTAAGGCTAGGGCTCCCCTAGCCTTCAGGCTAGGGCACCCCTAGGCTTTAGGCTAGGGCTCCCCTAGGCTAAGGCTAGGGCTCCCCTAGCCTTCAGGCTAGGGCACCCCTAGGCTTTAGGCTAGGGCTCCCCTAGGCTAAGGCTTGGGCTCCCCGAGCCTTCAGGCTAGGGCACCCCTAGGCTTTAGGCTAGGGTTCCCCTAGGCTAAGGCTAGGGCTCCCCTAGCCTTCAGGCTAGGGCACCCCTAGGCTTTAGGCTAGGGCTCCCCTAGGCTAAGGCTAGGGCTCCCCTAGCCTTCAGGCTAGGGCACCCCTAGGCTATAGGCTAGGGCTCCCCTAGGCTAAGGCTAGGGCTCCCCTAGCCTTCAGGCTAGGGCACCCCTACGCTTTAGGCTAGGGCTCCCCTAGGCTAAGGCTAGGGCTCCCCGAGCCTTCAGGCTAGGGCACCCCTAGGCTTTAGGCTAGGGCTCCCCTTGGCTAAGGCTAGGGCTCCCCGAGCCTTCAGGCTAGGGCACCCCTAGGCTTTAGGCTAGGGCTCCCCTAGGCTAAGGCTTGGGCTCCCCGAGCCTTCAGGCTAGGGCACCCCTAGGCTTTAGGCTAGGGCTCCCATAGGCTAAGGCTTGGGCTCCCCGAGCCTTCAGGCTAGGGCACCCCTAGGCTTTAGGCTAGGGCTCCCCTAGGCTAAGGCTTGGGCTCCCCGAGCCTTCAGGCTAGGGCACCCCTAGGCTTTAGGCTAGGGCTCCCCTAGGCTAAGGCTTGGGCTCCCCGAGCCTTCAGGCTAGGGCACCACTAGGCTTTAGGCTAGGGCTCCCCTAGGCTAAGACTTGGGTTCCCCGAGCCTTCAGGCTAGGGCACCCCTAGGCTTTAGGCTAGGGCTCCCCTAGGCTAAGGCTAGGGCTCCCCGAGCCTTCAGGCTAGGGCACCCCTAGGCTTTAGGCTAGGGCTCCCCTAGGCTAAGGCTAGGGCTCCCCGAGCCTTAAGGCTAGGGCACCCCTAGGCTTTAGGCTAGGGCTCCCCTATGCTAAGGCTTGGGCTCCCCGAGCCTTCAGGCTAGGGCACCCCTAGGCTTTAGGCTAGGGCTCCCCTAGGCTAAGGCTTGGGCTCCCCGAGCCTTCAGGCTAGGGCACCCCTAGGCTTTAGGCTAGGGCTCCCCTAGGCTAAGGCTTGGGCTCCCCGAGTCTTCAGGCTAGGGCACCCCTAGGCTTTAGGCTAGGGCTCCCCTAGGCTAAGGCTTGGGCTCCCCGAGCCTTCAGGCTAGGGCACCCCTAGGCTTTAGGCTAGGGCTCCCCTAGGCTAAGGCTTGGGCTCCCCGAACCTTCAGGCTAGGGCACCCCTAGGCTTTAGGCTAGGGCTCCCCTAGGCTAAGGCTAGGGCTCCCCGAGCCTTCAGGCTATGGCACCCCTAGGCTTTAGGCTAGGGCTCCCCTAGGCTAAGGCTAGGGCTCCCCTAGCCTTCAGGCTAGGGCACCCCTAGTCTTTAGGCTAGGGCTCCCCTAGGCTAAGGCTAGGGCTCCGCTAGCCTTCAGGCTAGGGCACCCCTAGGCTTTAGGCTAGGGCTCCCCTAGGCTAAGGCTAGGGCTCCCCTAGCCTTCAGGATTAGGGCACCCCTAGGCTTTAGGCTAGGGCTCCCCTAGGCTAAGGCTAGGGCTCCCCTAGCCTTCAGGCTAGGGCACCCCTAGGCTTTAGGCTAGGGTTCCCCTTGGCTAAGGCTAGGGCTCCCCTAGCCTTCAGGCTAGGGCACCCCTAGGCTTTAGGCTAGGGCTCCCCTTGGCTAAGGCTAGGGCTCCCCTAGCCTTCAGGCTAGGGCACCCCTAGGCTTTAGGCTAGGGCTCCCCTAGGCTAAGGCTAGGGCTCCCCTAGCCTTCAGGCTAGGGCACCCCTAGGCTTTAGGCTAGGGCTCCCCTAGGCTAAGGCTAGGGCTCCCCTAGCCTTCAGGCTAGGGCACCCCTAGGCTTTAGGCTAGGGCTCCCCTAGGCTAAGGCTAGGGCTCCCCTAGCCTTCAGGCTAGGGCACCCCTAGGCTTTAGGCTAGGGCTCTCCTAGGCTAAGGCTAGGGCTCCCCTAGCCTTCAGGCTAGGGCACCCCTAGGCTTTAGGCTAGGGCTCTCCTAGGCTAAGGCTAGGGCTCCCCTAGGCTTCAGGCTAGGCACCCCTAGGCTTTAGGCTCCCCTAGGCTAAGGCTAGGGCTCCCCTAGCCTTCAGGCTAGGGCACCCCTAGGCTTTAGGCTCCCCTAGGCTAAGGCCAGGGCTCCCCTTGCCTTCAGGCTAGGGCACCCCTAGGCTTTAGGCTAGGGCTCCCCTAGGCTAAGGCTAGGGCTCCCCTAGCCTTCAGGCTAGGGCACCCCTAGGCTTTAGGCTAGGGCTCCCCTAGGCTAAGGCTAGGGCTCCCCTAGCCTTCAGGCTAGGGCACCCCTAGGCTTTAGGCTAGGGCTCCCCTAGGCTAAGGCAAGGGCTCCCCTAGCCTTCAGGCTAGGGCACCCCTAGGCTTTAGGCTAGGGCTCCCCTAGGCTAAGGCTAGGGCTCCCCTAGCCTTCAGGCTAGGGCACCCCTAGGTTTTAGGCCAGGGCTCCCCTAGGCTAAGGCTAGGGCTCCCCTAGCCTTCAGGCTAGGGCACCCCTAGGCTTTAGGCTAGGGCTCCCCTAGGCTAAGGCTAGGGCTCCCCTAGCCTTCAGGCTTGGGCACCCCTAGGCTTTAGGCTAGGGCTCTCCTAGGCTAAGGCTAGGGCTGCCCTAGCCTTCAGGCTAGGGCACCCCTAGGCTTTAGGCTAGGGCTCCCCTAGGCTAAGGCTAGGGCTCCCCTAGCCTTCAGGCTAGGGCACCCCTAGGCTTTAGGCTAGGGCTCCCCTAGGCTAAGGCTAGGGCTCCCCTAGCCTTCAGGCTAGGGCACCCGTAGGCTTTAGGCTAGGGCTCCCCTAGGCTAAGGCTAGGGCTCCCCTAGCCTTCAGGCTAGGGCACCCCTAGGCTTTAGGCTAGGGCTCCCCTAGGCTAAGGCTAGGGCTCCCCTAGCCTTCAGGCTAGGGCACCCCTAGGCTATAGGCTAGGGCTCCCCTAGGCTAAGGCTAGGGCTCCCCTAGCCTTCAGGCTAGGGCACCCCTAGGCTTTAGGCTAGGGCTCCCCTAGGCTAAGGCTAGGGCTCCCCTAGCCTTCAGGCTAGGGCACCCCTAGGCTTTAGGCTAGGGCTCCCCTAGGCTAAGGCTAGGTCTCCCCTAGCCTTCAGGCTAGGGCACCCCTAGGCTTTAGGCTAGGGCTCCCCTAGGCTAAGGCTAGGGCTCCCCTAGCCTTCAGGCTAGGGCACCCCTAGGCTTTAGACTAGGGCTCCCCTAGGCTAAGGCTAGGGCTCCCCTAGCCTTCAGGCTAGGGCACCCCTAGGCTTTAGGCTAGGGCTCCCCTAGGCTAAGGCTAGGGCTCCCCTAGCCTTCAGGCTAGGGCACCCCTAGGCTTTAGGCTAGGGCTCCCCTAGGCTAAGGCTAGGGCTCCCCTAGCCTTCAGGCTAGAGCACCCCTAGTTTTTAGGCTAGGGCTCCCCTAGGCTAAGGCTAGGGCTCCCCTAGCCTTCAGGCTAGGGCACCCCTAGGCTTTAGGCTCCCCTAGGCTAAGGCTAGGGCTCCCCTAGCCTTCATGCTAGGGCACCCCTAGGCTTTAGGCTCCCCTAGGCTAAGCCTACGGCTCCCCTAGCCTTCAGGCTAGGGTACCCCTAGGCTTTAGGCTAGGGCTCCCCTAGGCTAAGGCTAGGGCTCCCCTAGCCTTGGGGCTAGGGCACCCCTAGGCTTTAGGCTAGGGCTCCCCTAGGCTAAGGCTAGGGCTCCCCTAGCCTTCGGGCTAGGGTACCCCTAGGCTTTAGGCTAGGGCTCCCCTAGGCTAAGGCTAGGGCTCCCCTAGCCTTCGGGCTAGGGCACCCCTAGGCTTTAGGCTAGGGCTCCCCTAGGCTAAGGCTAGGGCTCCCCTAGTCTTCGGGCTAGGGCACCCCTAGGCTTTAGGCTAGGGCTCCCCTAGGCTAAGGCTAGGGCTCCCCTAGCCTTCGGGCTAGGGCACCCCTAGGCTTTAGGCTAGGGCTCCCCTAGGCTAAGGCTAGGGCTCCCCTAGCCTTCGGGCTAGGGCACACCTAGGCTTTAGGCTACGGCTCCCCTAGGCTAAGGCTAGGGCTCCCCTAGCCTTCGGGCTAGGGCACCCCTAGGCTTTAGGCTAGGGCTCCCCTAGGCTAAGGCTAGGGTTCCCCTAGCCTTCGGGCTAGGGCACCCCTAGGCTTTAGGCTAGGGCTCCCCTAGGCTAAGGCTAGGGCTCCCCTAGCCTTCAGGCTAGGGCACCCCTAGGCTTTAGGCTAGGGCTCCCCTAGGCTAAGGCTAGGGCTCCCGTAGCCTTCAGGCTAGGGCACCCCTAGGCTTTAGGCTAGGGCTCCCCTAGGCTAAGGCTAGGGCTCCCCTAGCCTTCAGGCTAGGGCACCCCTAGGCTTTAGGCTAGGGCTCCCCTAGGCTAAGGCTAGGGCTCCCCTAGCCTTCAGGCTAGGGCACCCCTAGGCTTTAGGCTCCCCTAGGCTAAGGCTAGGGCTCCCCTAGCCTTCAGGCTAGGGCACCCCTAGGCTTTAGGCTAGGGCTCCCCTAGGCTAAGGCTAGGGCTCCCCTAGCCTTCAGGCTAGGGCACCCCTAGGCTTTAGGCTAGGGCTCCCCTAGGCTAAGGCTAGGGCTCCCCTAGCCTTCAGGCTAGGGCACCCCTAGGCTCTAGGCTAGGGCTCCCCTAGGCTAAGGCTAGGGCTCCCCTAGCCTTCAGGCTAGGGCACCCCTAGGCTTTAGGTTAGGGCTCCCCTAGGCTAAGGCTAGGGCTCCCCTAGCCTTCAGGCTAGGGCACCCCTAGGCTTTAGGCTAGGGCTCCCCTAGGCTAAGGCTAGGGCTCCCCTAGCCTTCAGGCTAGGGCACCCCTAGGCTTTAGGCTAGGGCTCCCCTAGGCTAAGGCTAGGGCTCCCCTAGCCTTCAGGCCAGGGCACCCCTAGGCTTTAGACTAGGGCTCCCCAAGGCTAAGGCTAGGGCTCCCCTAGCCTTCAGGCCAGGGCACCCCTAGGCTTTATGCTGGGCTCCCCTAGGCTAAGGCTAGGGCTCCCCTAGCCTTCAGGCCAGGGCACCCCTAGGTTTTAGGCTAGGGCTCCCCTAGGCTAAGGCTAGGGCTCCCCTAGCCTTCAGGCCAGGGCACCCCTAGGCTTTAGGCTTGGGCTCCCCTAGGCTAAGGCTAGGGCTCCCCGAGCCTTCAGGCTTGGGCACCCCTAGGCTTTAGGCTAGGGCTCCCCTAGGCTAAGGCTAGGGCTCCCCGAGCCTTCAGGCTAGGGCACCCCTAGGCTTTAGGCTAGGGCTCCCCTAGGCTAAGGCTAGGGCTCCCCTAGCCTTCAGGCTAGGGCACCCCTAGGCTTTAGGCTAGGGTTCCCCTTGGCTAAGGCTAGGGCTCCCCTAGCCTTCAGGCTAGGGCACCCCTAGGCTTTAGGCTAGGGCTCCCCTTGGCTAAGGCTAGGGCTCCCCTAGCCTTCAGGCTAGGGCACCCCTAGGCTTTAGGCTAGGGCTCCCCTAGGCTAAGGCTAGGGCTCCCCTAGCCTTCAGGCTAGGGCACCCCTAGGCTTTAGGCTAGGGCTCCCCTAGGCTAAGGCTAGGGCTCCCCTAGCCTTCAGGCTAGGGCACCCCTAGGCTTTAGGCTAGGGCTCCCCTAGGCTAAGGCTAGGGCTCCCCTAGCCTTCAGGCTAGGGCACCCCTAGGCTTTAGGCTAGGGCTCTCCTAGGCTAAGGCTAGGGCTCCCCTAGCCTTCAGGCTAGGGCACCCCTAGGCTTTAGGCTAGGGCTCTCCTAGGCTAAGGCTAGGGCTCCCCTAGCCTTCAGGCTAGGCACCCCTAGGCTTTAGGCTCCCCTAGGCTAAGGCTAGGGCTCCCCTAGCCTTCAGGCTAGGGCACCCCTAGGCTTTAGGCTCCCCTAGGCTAAGGCCAGGGCTCCCCTTGCCTTCAGCCTAGGGCACCCCTAGGCTTTAGGCTAGGGCTCCCCTAGGCTAAGTCTAGGGCTCCCCTAGCCTTCAGGCTAGGGCACCCCTAGGCTTTAGGCTAGGGCTCCCCTAGGCTAAGGCTAGGGCTCCCCTAGCCTTCAGGCTAGGGCACCCCTAGGCTTTAGGCTAGGGCTCCCCTAGGCTAAGGCAAGGGCTCCCCTAGCCTTCAGGCTAGGGCACCCCTAGGCTTTAGGCTAGGGCTCCCCTAGGCTAAGGCTAGGGCTCCCCTAGCCTTCAGGCTAGGGCACCCCTAGGTTTTAGGCCAGGGCTCCCCTAGGCTAAGGCTAGGGCTCCCCTAGCCTTCAGGCTAGGGCACCCCTAGGCTTTAGGCTAGGGCTCCCCTAGGCTAAGGCTAGGGCTCCCCTAGCCTTCAGGCTAGGGCACCCCTAGGCTTTAGGCTAGGGCTCTCCTAGGCTAAGGCTAGGGCTGCCCTAGCCTTCAGGCTAGGGCACCCCTAGGCTTTAGGCTAGGGCTCCCCTAGGCTAAGGCTAGGGCTCCCCTAGCCTTCAGGCTAGGGCACCCCTAGGCTTTAGGCTAGGGCTCCCCTAGGCTAAGGCTAGGGCTCCCCTAGCCTTCAGGCTAGGGCACCCGTAGGCTTTAGGCTAGGGCTCCCCTAGGCTAAGGCTAGGGCTCCCCTAGCCTTCAGGCTAGGGCACCCCTAGGCTTTAGGCTAGGGCTCCCCTAGGCTAAGGCTAGGGCTCCCCTAGCCTTCAGGCTAGGGCACCCCTAGGCTATAGGCTAGGGCTCCCCTAGGCTAAGGCTAGGGCTCCCCTAGCCTTCAGGCTAGGGCACCCCTAGGCTTTAGGCTAGGGCTCCCCTAGGCTAAGGTTAGGGCTCCCCTAGCCTTCAGGCTAGGGCACCCCTAGGCTTTAGGCTAGGGCTCCCCTAGGCTAAGGCTAGGGCTCCCCTAGCCTTCAGGCTAGGGCACCCCTAGGCTTTAGGCTAGGGCTCCCCTAGGCTAAGGCTAGGGCTCCCCTAGCCTTCAGGCTAGGGCACCCCTAGGCTTTAGGCTAGGGCTCCCTTAGGCTAAGGCTAGGGCTCCCCTAGCCTTCAGGCTAGGGCACCCCTAGGCTTTAGGCTAGGGCTCCCCTAGGCTAAGGCTAGGGCTCCCCTAGCCTTCAGGCTAGGGCACCCCTAGGCTTTAGGCTAGGGCTCCCCTAGGCTAAGGCTAGGGCTCCCCTAGCCTTCAGGCTAGGGCACCCCTAGTTTTTAGGCTAGGGCTCCCCTAGGCTAAGGCTAGGGCTCCCCTAGCCTTCAGGCTAGGGCACCCCTAGGCTTTAGGCTCCCCTAGGCTAAGGCTAGGGCTCCCCTAGCCTTCATGCTAGGGCACCCCTAGGCTTTAGGCTCCCCTAGGCTAAGGCTACGGCTCCCCTAGCCTTCAGGCTAGGGTACCCCTAGGCTTTAGGCTAGGGCTCCCCTAGGCTAAGGCTAGGGCTCCCCTAGCCTTGGGGCTAGGGCACCCCTAGGCTTTAGGCTAGGGCTCCCCTAGGCTAAGGCTAGGGATCCCCTAGCCTTCGGGCTAGGGCACCCCTAGGCTTTAGGCTAGGGCTCCCCTAGGCTAAGGCTAGGGCTCCCCTAGCCTTCGGGCTAGGGCACCCCTAGGCTTTAGGCTAGGGCTCCCCTAGGCTAAGGCTAGGGCTCCCCTAGCCTTCGGGCTAGGGCACCCCTAGGCTTTAGGCTAGGGCTCCCCTAGGCTAAGGCTAGGGCTCCCCTAGCCTTCGGGCTAGGGCACCCCTAGGCTTTAGGCTAGGGCTCCCCTAGGCTAAGGCTAGGGCTCCCCTAGCCTTCGGGCTAGGGCACCCCTAGGCTTTAGGCTAGGGCTCCCCTAGGCTAAGGCTAGGGCTCCCCTAGCCTTCGGGCTAGGGCACCCCTAGGCTTTAGGCTAGGGCTCCCCTAGGCTAAGGCTAGGGCTCCCCTAGCCTTCAGGCTAGGGCACCCCTAGGCTTTAGGCTAGGGCTCCCCTAGGCTAAGGCTAGGGCTCCCCTAGCCTTCAGGCTAGGGCACCCCTAGGCTTTAGGCTAGGGCTCCCCTAGGCTAAGGCTAGGGCTCCCCTAGCCTTCAGGCTAGGGCACCCCTAGGCTTTAGGCTCCCCTAGGCTAAGGCTAGGGCTCCCCTAGCCTTCAGGCTAGGGCACCCCTAGGCTTTAGGCTAGGGCTCCCCTAGGCTAAGGCTAGGGCTCCCCTAGCCTTCAGGCTAGGGCACCCCTAGGCTTTAGGCTAGGGCTCCCCTAGGCTAAGGCTAGGGCTCCCCTAGCCTTCAGGCTAGGGCACCCCTAGGCTCTAGGCTAGGGCTCCCCTAGGCTAAGGCTAGGGCTCCCCTAGCCTTCAGGCTAGGGCACCCCTAGGCTTTAGGTTAGGGCTCCCCTAGGCTAAGGCTAGGGCTCCCCT
Source organism: Tenrec ecaudatus (assembly GCF_050624435.1). Classification (NCBI taxonomy): domain Eukaryota; kingdom Metazoa; phylum Chordata; class Mammalia; order Afrosoricida; family Tenrecidae; genus Tenrec; species Tenrec ecaudatus. Next base: position 158,074 of record NW_027459396.1, on the reverse strand, counting down.
AGCCTTCAGGCTAGGGCACCCCTAGGCTTTAGGCTAGGGCTCCCCTAGGCTAAGGATAGGGCTCCCCTAGCCTTCAGGCTAGGGCACCCCTAGGCTTTAGGCTAGGGCTCCCCTAGGCTAAGGCTAGGGCTCCCCTAGCCTTCAGGCCAGGGCACCCCTAGGCTTTAGACTAGGGCTCCCCAAGGCTAAGGCTAGGGCTCCCCTAGCCTTCAGGCCAGGGCACCCCTAGGCTTTATGCTGGGCTCCCCTAGGCTAAGGCTAGGGCTCCCCTAGCCTTCAGGCCAGGGCACCCCTAGGTTTTAGGCTAGGGCTCCCCTAGGCTAAGGCTAGGGCTCCCCTAGCCTTCAGGCCAGGGCACCCCTAGGCTTTAGGCTTGGGCTCCCCTAGGCTAAGGCTAGGGCTCCCCGAGCCTTCAGGCTAGGGCACCCCTAGGCTTTAGGCTAGGGCTCCCCTAGGCTAAGGCTAGGGCTCCCCGAGCCTTCAGGCTAGGGCACCCCTAGGCTTTCGGCTAGGGCTCCCCTAGGCTAAGGCTAGGGCTCCCCGAGCCTTCAGGCTAGGGCACCCCTAGGCTTTAGGCTAGGGCACCCCTAGGCTAAGGCTAGGGCTCCCCGAGCCTTCAGGCTAGGGCACCCCTAGGCTTTAGGCTCCCCTAGGCTAAGGCTAGGGCTCCCCGAGCCTTCAGGCTAGGGCACCCCTAGGCTTAGGCTCCCCTAGGCTAAGGCTAGGGCTCCCCGAGCCTTCAGGCTAGGGCACCCCTAGGCTTTAGGCTCCCCTAGGCTAAGGCAAGGGCTCCCCGAGCCTTCAGGCTAGGGCACCCCTAGGCTTTAGGCTCCCCTAGGCTAAGGCTAGGGCTCCCCGAGCCTTCAGTCTAGGGCACCCCTAGGCTTTAGGCTCCCCTAGGCTAAGGCTAAGGCTCCCCGAGCATTCAGGCTAGGGCACCCCTAGGCTTAGGCTCCCCTAGGCTAAGGCTAGGGCTCCCCGAGCCTTCAGGCTAGGGCACCCCTAGGCTTTAGGCTCCCCTAGGCTAAGGCAAGGGCTCCCCGAGCCTTCAGGCTAGGGCACCCCTAGGCTTTAGGCTCTCCTAGGTTAAGGCTAGGGCTCCCCGAGCCTTCAGGCTAGGGCACCCCTAGGCTTTAGGCTCCCCTAGGCTAAGGCTAGGGCTCCCCGATCCTTCAGGCTAGGGCACCCCTAGGCTTTAGGCTCCCCTAGGCTAAGGCTAGGGCTCCCCGAGCCTTCAGGCTAGGGCACCCCTAGGCTTTAGGCTCCCCTAGGCTAAGGCTAGGGCTCCCCGAGCCTTCAGGCTAGGGCACCCCTAGGCTTTAGGCTCCCCTAGGCTAAGGCTAGGGCTCCCCGAGCCTTCAGGCTAGGGCACCCCTAGGCTTTAGGCTAGGGCTCCCCTAGGCTAAGGCTAGGGCTCCCCGAGCCTTCAGGCTAGGGCACCCCTAGGCTTTAGGCTAGGGATCCCCTAGGCTAAGGCTAGGGCTCCCCGAGCCTTCAGGCTAGGGCACCCCTAGGCTTTAGGCTAGGGCTCCCCTAGGCTAAGGCTAGGTCTCCCCGAGCCTTCAGGCTAGGGTACCCCTAGGCTTTAGGCTAGGGCTCCCCTAGGCTAAGGCTAGGTCTCCCCGAGCCTTCAGGCTAGGGCACCCCTAGGCTTCAGGCTAGGGCTCCCCTAGGCTAAGGCTAGGGCTCCCCGAGCCTTCAGGCTAGGGCACCCCTAGGCTTCAGGCTAGGGCTCCCCTAGGCTAAGGCTAGGGCTCCCCGAGCCTTCAGGCTAGGGCACCCCTAGGCTTCAGGCTAGGGCTCCCCTAGGCTAAGGCTAGGGCTCACCGAGCCTTCAGGCTAGGGCACCCCTAGGCTTCAGGCTAGGGCTCCCCTAGGCTAAGGCTAGGGCTCCCCGAGCCTTCAGGCTAGGGCACCCCTAGGCTTCAGGCTAGGGCTCCCCTAGGCTAAGGCTAGGGCTCCCCGAGCCTTCAGGCTAGGGCACCCCTAGGCTTCAGGCTAGGGCTCCCCTAGGCTAAGGCTAGGGCTCCCCGAGCCTTCAGGCTAGGGCACCCATAGGCTTCAGGCTAGGGCTCCCCTAGGCTAAGGCTAGGGCTCCCCGAGCCTTCAGGCTAGGGCACCCCTAGGCTTCAGGCTAGGGCTCCCCTAGGCTAAGGCTAGGGCTCCCCGAGCCTTCAGGCTAGGGCACCCCTAGGCTTCAGGCTAGGGCTCCCCTAGGCTAAGGCTAGGGCTCCCCGAGCCTTCAGGCTAGGGCACCCCTAGGCTTCAGGCTAGGGCTCCCCTAGGCTAAGGCTAGGGCTCCCCGAGCCTTCAGGCTAGGGCACCCCTAGGCTTCAGGCTAGGGCTCCCCTAGGCTAAGGCTAGGGCTCCCCGAGCCTTCAGGCTAGGGCACCCCTAGGCTTCAGGCTAGGGCTCCCCTAGGCTAAGGCTAGGGCTCCCCGAGCCATCAGTCTAGGGCACCCCTAGGCTTCAGGCTAGGGCTCCCCTAGGCTAAGGCTAGGGCTCCCCGAGCCTTCAGGCTAGGGCACCCCTAGGCTTCAGGCTAGGGCTCCCCTAGGCTAAGGCTAGGGCTCCCCGAGCCTTCAGGCTAGGGCACCCCTAGGCTTCAGGCTAGGGCTCCCCTAGGCTAAGGCTAGGGCTCCCCCAGCCTTCCGGCTAGGGCACCCCTAGGCTTCAGGCTAGGGCTCCCCTAGGCTAAGGCTAGGGCTCCCCGAGCCTTCAGGCTAGAGCACCCCTAGGCTTCAGGCTAGGGCTCCCCTAAGCTAAGGCTAGGGCTCCCCGAGCCTTCAGGCTAGGGCACCCCTAGGCTTCAGGCTAGGGCTCCCCTTGGCTAAGGCTAGGGCTCCCCGAGCCTTCAGGCTAGGGCACCCCTAGGCTTCAGGCTAGGGCTCCCCTTGGCTAAGGCTAGGGCTCCCCGAGCCTTCAGGCTAGGGCACCCCTAGGCTTCAGGCTAGGGCTCCCCTAGGCTAAGGCTAGGGCTCCCCGAGCCTTCAGGCTAGGGCACCCCTAGGCTTCAGGCTAGGGCTCCCCTAGGCTAAGGCTAGGGCTCCCCGAGCCTTCAGGCTAGGGCACCCCTAGGCTTCAGGCTAGGGCTCCCCTAGGCTAAGGCTAGGGCTCCCCGAGCCTTCAGGCTAGGGCACCCCTAGGCTTCAGGCTAGGGCACCCCTAGGCTAAGGCTAGGGCTCCCCGAGCCTTCAGGCTAGGGCACCCCTAGGCTTCAGGCTAGGGCTCCCCTAGGCTAAGGCTAGGGATCCCCGAGCCTTCAGGCTAGGGCACCCCTAGGCTTCAGGCTAGGGCTCCCCTAGGCTAAGGCTAGGGCTCCCCGAGCCTTCAGGCTAGGGCACCCCTAGGCTTCAGGCTAGGGCTCCCCTAGGCTAAGGCTAGGGCTCCTCGAGCCTTCAGGCTAGGGCACCCCTAGGCTTCAGGCTAGGGCTCCCCTAGGCTAAGGCTAGGGCTCCCCGAGCCTTCAGGCTAGGGCACCCCTAGGCTTCAGGCTAGGGCTCCCCTAGGCAAAGGCTAGGGCTCCCCGAGCCTTCAGGCTAGGGCACCCCTAGGCTTCAGGCTAGGGCTCCCCTAGGCTAAGGCTAGGGCTCCCCGAGCCTTCAGGCTAGGGCACCCCTAGGCTTCAGGCTAGGGCTCCCCTCGGCTAAGGCTAGGGCTCCCCGAGCCTTCAGGCTAGGGCACCCCTAGGCTTCAGGCTAGGGCTCCCCTAGGCTAAGGCTAGGGCTCCCCGAGCCTTCAGGCTAGGGCACCCCTAGGCTTCAGGCTAGGGCTCCCCTAGGCTAAGGCTAGGGCTCCCCGAGCCTTCAGGCTAGGGCACCCCTAGGCTTCAGGCTAGGGCTCCCCTAGGCTAAGGCTAGGGCTCCCCGAGCCTTCAGGCTAGGGCACCCCTAGGCTTCAGGCTAGGGCTCCCCTAGGCTAAGGCTAGGGCTCCCCGAGCCTTCAGGCTAGGGCAGCCCTAGTCTTCAGGCTAGGGCTCCCCTAGGCTAAGGCTAGGGCTCCCCGAGCCTTCAGGCTAGGGCAGCCCTAGGCTTCAGGCTAGGGCTCCCCTAGGCTAAGGCTAGGGCTCCCCGAGCCTTCAGGCTAGGGCAGCCCTAGGCTTCAGGCTAGGGCTCCCCTAGGCTAAGGCTAGGGCTCCCCGAGCCTTCAGGCTAGGGCAGCCCTAGGCTTCAGGCTAGGGCTCCCCTAGGCTAAGGCTAGGGCTCCCCGAGCCTTCAGGCTAGGGCAGCCCTAGGCTTCAGGCTAGGGCTCCCCTAGGCTAAGGCTAGGGCTCCCCGAGCCTTCAGGCTAGGGCAGCCCTAGGCTTCAGGCTAGGGCACCCCTAGGCTAAGGCTAGGGCTCCCCGAGCATTCAGGCTAGGGCAGCCCTAGGCTTCAGGCTATGGCTCCCCTAGGCTAAGGCTAGGGCTCCCCGAGCCTTCAGGCTAGGGCAGCCCTAGGCTTCAGGCAGGGCTCCCCTAGGCTAAGGCTAGGGCTCCCCGAGCCTTCAGGCTAGGGCACCCCTAGGCTTCAGGCTAGCGCTCCCCTAGGCTAAGGCTAGGGCTCCCCGAGCCTTCAGGCTAGGGCTCCCCTAGCCTTCAGGCTAGGGCACCCCTAGGCTTAAGGCTAGGGCTCCCCTAGGCTAAGGCTAGGGCAACCCTAGCCTTCAGGCTAGGGCACGCCTAGGCTTTAGGCTAGGGCTCCCCTAGGCTAAGGCTAGGGCTCCCCGAGCCTTCAGGCTAGGGCACCCCTAGGCTTTAGGCTAGGGCTCCCCTAGGCTAAGGCTAGGGCTCCCCGAGCCTTCAGGCTAGGGCACCCCTAGGCTTTAGGCTAGGGCTCCCCTAGGCAAAGGCTAGGGCTCCCCGAGCCTTCAGGCTAGGGCACCCCTAGGCTTTAGGCTAGGGCTCCCCTAGGCTAAGGCTAGGGCTCCCCGAGCCTTCAGGCTAGGGCACCCCTAGGCTTTAGGCTAGGGCTCCCCTAGGCTAAGGCTAGGGCTCCCCGAGCCTTCAGGCTAGGGCACCCCTAGGCTTTAGGCTAGGGCTCCCCTAGGCTAAGGCTAGGGCTCCCCGAGCCTTCAGGCTAGGGCACCCCTAGGCTTTAGGCTAGGGCTCCCCTAGGCTAAGGCTAGGGCTCCCCGAGCCTTCAGGCTAGGGCACCCCTAGGCTTTAGGCTAGGGCTCCCCTAGGCTAAGGCTAGGGCTCCCCGAGCCTTCAGGCTAGGGCACCCCTAGGCTTTAGGCTAGGGCTCCCCTAGGCTAAGGCTAGGGCTCCCCGAGCCTTCAGGCTAGGGCACCCCTAGGCTTTAGGCTAGGGCTCCCCTAGGCTAAGGCTAGGGCTCCCCGAGCCTTCAGGCTAGGGCACCCCTAGGCTTTAGGCTAGGGCTCCCCTAGGCTAAGGCTAGGGCTCCCCGAGCCTTCAGGCTAGGGCACCCCTAGGCTTTAGGCTAGGGCTCCCCTAGGCTAAGGCTAGGGCTCCCCGAGCCTTCAGGCTAGGGCACCCCTAGGCTTTAGGCTAGGGCTCCCCTAGGCTAAGGCTAGGGCTCCCCGAGCCTTCAGGCTAGGGCACCCCTAGGCTTTAGGCTAGGGCTCCCCTAGGCTAAGGCTAGGGCTCCCCGAGCCTTCAGGCTAGGGCACCCCTAGGCTTTAGGCTAGGGCTCCCCTAGGCTAAGGCTAGGGCTCCCCGAGCCTTCAGGCTAGGGCACCCCTAGGCTTTAGGCTAGGGCTCCCCTAGGCTAAGGCTAGGGCTCCCCGAGCCTTCAGGCTAGGGCACCCCTAGGCTTTAGGCTAGGGCTCCCCTAGGCTAAGGCTAGGGCTCCCCGAGCCTTCAGGCTAGGGCACCCCTAGGCTTTAGGCTAGGGCTCCCCTAGGCTAAGGCTAGGGCTCCCCGAGCCTTCAGGCTAGGGCACCCCTAGGCTTTAGGCTAGGGCTCCCCTAGTCTAAGGCTAGGGCTCCCCGAGCCTTCAGGCTAGGGCACCCCTAGGCTTTAGGCTAGGGCTCCCCTAGGCTAAGGCTAGGGCTCCCCGAGCCTTCAGGCTAGGGCACCCCTAGGCTTTAGGCTAGGGCTCCCCTAGGCTAAGGCTAGGGCTCCCCGAGCCTTCAGGCTAGGGCACCCCTAGGCTTTAGGCTAGGGCTCCCCTAGGCTAATGCTAGGGCTCCCCGAGCCTTCAGGCTAGGGCACCCCTAGGCTTTAGGCTAGGGTTCCCCTAGGCTAAGGCTTGGGCTCCCCGAGCCTTAAGGCTAGGGCACCCCTAGGCTTTAGGCTAGGGCTCCCCTAGGCTAAGGCTTGGGCTCCCCGAGCCTTCAGGCTAGGGCACCCCTAGGCTTTAGGCTAGGGCTCCCCTAGGCTAAGGCTAGGGCTCCCCGAGCCTTCAGGCTAGGGCACCCCTAGGCTTTAGTCTAGGGCTCCCCTAGGCTAAGGCTAGGGCTCCCCGAGCCTTCAGGCTAGGGCACCCCTAGGCTTCAGGCTAGGGCTCCCCTAGGCTAAGGCTAGGGCTCCCCGAGCCTTCAGGCTAGGGCACCCCTAGGCTTTAGGCTAGGGCTCCCCTAGGCTAAGGCTAGGGCTGCCCGAGCCTTCAGGCTAGGGCACCCCTAGGCTTTAGGCTAGGGCTCCCCTAGGCTAAGGCTAGGGCTCCCCGAGCCTTCAGGCTAGGGCACCCCTAGGCTTTAGGCTAGGGCTCCCCTAGGCTAAGGCTAGGGCTCCCCGAGCCTTCAGGCTAGGGCACCCCTAGGCTTTAGGCTAGGGCTCCCCTAAGCTAAGGCTAGGGCTCACCGAGCCTTCAGGCTAGGGCACCCTTAGGCTTTAGGCTAGGGCTCCCCTAGGCTAAGGCTAGGGCTCCCCGAGCCTTCAGGCTAGGGCACCCCTAGGCTTCAGGCTAGGGCTCCCCTCGGCTAAGGCTTGGGCTCCCCGAGCCTTCAGGCTAGGGCACCCCTAGGCTTTAGGCTAGGGCTCCCCTAGGCTAAGGCTTGGGCTCCCCGAGCCTTCAGGCTAGGGCACCCCTAGGCTTTAGGCTAGGGCTCCCCTAGGCTAAGGCTAGGGCTCCCCGAGCCTTCAGGCTAGGGCACCCCTAGGCTTTAGGCTAGGGCTCCCCTAGGCTAAGGCTAGGGCTCCCCGAGCCTTCAGGCTAGGGCACCCCTAGGCTTTAGGCTAGGGCTCCCCTAGGCTAAGGCTAGGGCTCCCCGAGCCTTCAGGCTAGGGCACCCCTAGGCTTTAGGCTAGGGCTCCCCTAGGCTAAGGCTAGGGCTCCCCGAGCCTTCAGGCTAGGGCACTCCTAGGCTTTAGGCTAGGGCTCCCCTATGCTAAGGCTAGGGCTCCCCTAGCCTTCAGGCTAGGGCACCCCTAGGCTTTAGGCTAGGGCTCCCCTAGGCTAAGGCTAGGGCTCCCCGAGCCTTCAGGCTAGGGCACCCCTAGGCTTTAGGCTAGGGCTCCCCTAGGCTAAGGCTAGGGCTCCCCGAGCCTTCAGGCTAGGGCACCCCTAGGCTTTAGGCTAGGGCTCCCCTAGGCTAAGGCTTGGGCTCCCCGAGCCTTCAGGCGAGGGCACCCCTAGGCTTTAGGCTAGGGCTCCCCTAGGCTAAAGCTTGGGCTCACCGAGCCTTCAGGCGAGGGCACCCCTAGGCTTTAGGCTAGGGCTCCCCTAGGCTAAGGCTTGGGCTCCCCGAGCCTTCAGGCGAGGGCACCCCTAGGCTTTAGGCTAGGGCTCACCTAGGCTAAGGCTTGGGCTCCCCGAGCCTTCAGGCTAGGGCAACCCTAGGCTTTAGGCTAGGGCTCCCCTAGGCTAAGGCCTGGGCTCCCCGAGCCTTCAGGCGAGGGCACCCCTAGGCTTTAGGCTAGGGCTCCCCTAGGCTAAGGCTTGGGCTCCCCGAGCCTTCAGGCGAGGGCACCCCTAGGCTTTAGGCTAGGGCTCCCCTAGGCTAAGGCTTGGGCTCCCCGAGCCTTCAGGCGAGGGCACCCCTAGGCTTTAGGCTAGGGCTCCCCTAGGCTAAGGCTTGGGCTCCCCGAGCCTTCAGGCGAGGGCACCCCTAGGCTTTAGGCTACGGCTCCCCTAGGCTAAGGCTTGGGCTCCCCGAGCCTTCAGGCGAGGGCACCCCTAGGCTTTAGGCTACGGCTCCCCTAGGCTAAGGCTTGGGCTCCCCGAGCCTTCAGGCGAGGGCACCCCTAGGCTTTAGGCTAGGGCTCCCCTAGGCTAAGGCTTGGGCTCCCCGAGCCTTCAGGCGAGGGCACCCCTAGGCTTTAGGCTAGGGCTCCCCTAGGCTAAGGCTTGGGCTCCCCGAGCCTTCAGGCGAGGGCACCCCTAGGCTATAGGCTAGGGCTACCCGAGGCTAAGGCTTGGGCTCCCCGAGCCTTCAGGCTAGGGCACCCCTAGGCTTTAGGCTAGGGCTCCCCGAGGCTAAGGCTTGGGCTCCCCGAGCCTTCAGGCTAGGGCACCCCTAGGCTTTAGGCTAGGGCTCCCCGAGGCTAATGCTTGGGCTCCCCGAGCCTTTAGGCTAGGGCACCCCTAGGCTTTAGGCTAGGGCTCCCCGAGGCTAAGGCTTGGGCTCCCCGAGCCTTCAGGCTAGGGCACCCCTAGGCTTTAGGCTAGGGCTCCCCGAGGCTAAGGCTTGGGCTCCCCGAGCCTTCAGGCTAGGGCACCCCTAGGCTTTAGGCTAGGGCTCCCCGAGGCTAAGGCTTGGGCTCCCCGAGCCTTCAGGCTAGGGCACCCCTAGGCTTTAGGCTAGGGCTCCCCGAGGCTAAGGCTTGGGCTCCCCGAGCCTTCAGGCTAGGGCACCCCTAGGCTTTAGGCTAGGGATCCCGAGGCTAAGGCTTGGGCTCCCCGAGCCTTCAGGCTAGGGCACCCCTAGGCTTTAGGCTAGGGCTGCCCGAGGCTAAGCCTTGGGCTCGCCGAGCCTTCAGGCTAGGGCACCCCTAGGCTTTAGGCTAGGGCTGCCCGAGGCTAAGGCTTGGGCTCCCCGAGCCTTCAGGCTAGGGCACCCCTAGGCTTTAGGCTAGGGCTCCCCGAGGCTAAGGCTTGGGCTCCCCGAGCCTTCAGGCTAGGGCACCCCTAGGCTTTAGGCTAGGGCTCCCCGAGGCTAAGGCTTGGGCTCCCCGAGCCTTCAGGCTAGGGCACCCCTAGGCGTTAGGCTAGGGCTCCCCGAGGCTAAGGCTTGGGCTCCCCGAGCCTTCAGGCTAGGGCACCCCTAGGCTTTAGGCTAGGGCTCCCCGAGGCTAAGGCTTGGGCTCCCCGAGCCTTCAGGCTAGGGCACCCCTAGGCTTTAGGCTAGGGCTCCCCGAGGCTAAGGCTTGGGCTCCCCGAGCCTTCAGGCTAGGGCACCCCTAGGCTTTAGGCTAGGGCTCCCCGAGGCTAAGGCTTGGGCTCCCCGAGCCTTCAGGCTAGGGCACCCCTAGGCTTTAGGCTAGGGCTCCCCGAGGCTAAGGCTTGGGCTCCCCGAGCCTTCAGGCTAGGGCACCCCTAGGCTTTAGGCTAGGGCTCCCCGAGGCTAAAGCTTGGGCTCCCCGAGCCTTCAGGCTAGGGCACCCCTAGGCTTTAGGCTAGGGCTCCCCGAGGCTAAGGCTTGGGCTCCCCGAGCCTTCAGGCTAGGGCACCCCTAGGCTTTAGGCTAGGGCTCCCCGAGGCTAAGGCTTGGGCTCCCCGAGCCTTCAGGCTAGGGCACCCCTAGGCTTTAGGCTAGGGCTCCCCGAGGCTAAGGCTTGGGCTCCCCAAGCCTTCAGGCTAGGGCACCCCTAGGCTTTAGGCTAGGGCTCCCCGAGGCTATGGCTTGGGCTCCCCGAGCCTTCAGGCTAGGGCACCCCTAGGCTTTAGGCTAGGGCTCCCCGAGGCTAAGGCTTGGGCTACCCGAGCCTTCAGGCGAGGGCAACCCTAGGCTTTAGGCTAGGGCTCCCCGAGGCTAAGGCTTGGGCTCCCCGAGCCTTCAGGCGAGGGCAACCCTAGGCTTTAGGCTAGGGCTCCCCGAGGCTAAGGCTTGGGCTCCCCGAGCCTTCAGGCTAGGGCACCCCTAGGCTTTAGGCTAGGGCTCCCCGAGGCTAAGGCTTGGGCTCCCCGAGCCTTCAGGCTAGGGCACACCTAGGCTTTAGGCTAGGGCTCCCCGAGGCTAAGGCTTGGGCTCCCCGAGCCTCCAGGCTAGGGCACCCCTAGGCTTTAGGCTAGGGCTCCCCGAGGCTAAGGCTTGGGCTCCCCGAGCCTTCAGGCTAGGGCACCCCTAGGCTTTAGGCTAGGGCTCCCCGAGGCTAATTCTTGGGCTCCCCGAGCCTTCAGGCTAGGGCACCCCTAGGCTTTAGGCTAGGGCTCCCCTAGGCTAAGGCTTGGGCTCCCCGAGCCTTCAGGCTAGGGCACCCCTAGGCTTTAGGCTAGGGCTCCCCGAGGCTAAGGCTTGGGCTCCCCGAGCCTTCAGGCTAGGGCACCCCTAGGCTTTAGGCTAGGGCTCCCCGAGGCTAAGGCTTGGCCTCCCCGAGCCTTCAGGCTAGGGCACCCCTAGGCTTTAGGCTAGGGCTCCCCTAGGCTAAGGCTAGGGCTTCCTGAGCCTTCAGGCTAGGGCACCCCTAGGCTTTAGGCTAGGGCTCCCCTAGGCTAAGGCTAGGGCTCCCCGAGCCTTCAGGCTAGGGCACCCCTAGGCTTTAGGCTAGGGCTCCCCTAGGCTAAGGCTAGGGCTCCCCGAGCCTTCAGGCTAGGGCACCCCTAGGCTTTAGGCTAGGGATCCCCTAGGCTAAGGCTAGGGCTCCCCTAGCCTTCAGGCTAGGGCACCCCTAGGCTTTAGGCTAGGGCTCCCCGAGGCTAAGGCTTGGGCTCCCCGAGCCTTCAGGCTAGGGCACCCCTAGGCTTTAGGCTAGGGCTCCCCGAGGCTAAGGCTAGGGCTCCCCGAGCCTTCAGGCTAGGGCACCCCTAGGCTTTAGGCTAGGGCTCCCCTAGGCTAAGGCTAGGGCTCCCCGAGCCTTCAGGCTAGGGCACCCCTAGGCTTTAGGCTAGGGCTCCCCGAGGCTAAGGCTTGGGCTCCCTGAGCCTTCAGGTTAGGGCACCCCTAGGCTTTAGGCTAGGGCTCCCAGAGGCTAAGGCTTGGGCTCCCCGAGCCTTCAGGCTAGGGCACCCCTAGGCTTTAGGCTAGGGCTCCCCGAGGCTAAGGCTTGGGCTCCCCGAGCCTTCAGGCTAGGGCACCCCTAGGCTTTAGGCTAGGGCTCCCCGAGGCTAAGGCTTGGGCTCCCCGAGCCTTCAGGCTAGGGCACCACTAGGCTTTAGGCTAGGGCTCCCCGAGGCTAAGGCTTGGGCTACCCGAGCCTTCAGGCTAGGGCACCACTAGGCTTTAGGCTAGGGCTCCCCGAGGCTAAGGCTTGGGCTACCCGAGCCTTCAGGCTAGGGCACCCCTAGGCTTTAGGCTAGGGCTCCCCGAGGCTAAGGCTTGGGCTACCCGAGCCTTCAGGCTAGGGCACCCCTAGGCTTTAGGCTAGGGCTCCCCGAGGCTAAGGCTTGGGCTCCCCGAGCCTTCAGGCTAGGGCACCCCTAGGCTTTAGGCTAGGGCTCCCCGAGGCTAAGGCTTGGGCTCCCCGAGCCTTCAGGCTAGGGCACACCTAGGCTTTAGGCTAGGGCTCCCCGAGGCTAAGGCTTGGGCTCCCCGAGCCTTCAGGCTAGGGCACCCCTAGGCTTTAGGCTAGGGCTCCCCGAGGCTAAGGCTTGGGCTCCCCGAGCCTTCAGGCTAGGGCACCCCTAGGCTTTAGGCTAGGGCTCCCCGAGGCTAATTCTTGGGCTCCCCGAGCCTTCAGGCTAGGGCACCCCTAGGCTTTAGGCTAGGGCTCCCCGAGGCTAAGGCTTGGCCTCCCCGAGCCTTCAGGCTAGGGCACCCCTAGGCTTTAGGCTAGGGCTCCCTGAGGTTAAGGCTTGGCCTCCCCGAGCCTTCAGGCTAGGGCACCCCTAGGCTTTAGGCTAGGGCTCCCCGAGGCTAAGGCTTGGGCTCCCCGAGCCTTCAGGCTAGGGCACCCCTAGGCTTTAGGCTAGGGCTCCCCGAGGCTAAGGCTTGGGCTCCCCGAGCCTTCAGGCTAGGGCACCCCTAGGCTTTAGGCTAGGGCTCCCCGAGGCTAAGGCTTGGGCTCCCCGAGCCTTCAGGCTAGGGCACCCCTAGGCTTTAGGCTAGGGCTCCCCTAGGCTAAGGCTAGGGCTCCCCGAGCCTTCAGGCTAGGGCACCCCTAGGCTTTAGGCTCGGGCTCCCCTAGGCTAAGGCTAGGGCTCCCCGAGCCTTCAGGCTAGGGCACCCCTAGGCTTTAGGCTAGGGCTCCCCTAGGCTAAGGCTAGGGCTCCCCTAGCCTTCAGGCTAGGGCACCCCTAGGCTTTAGGCTAGGGCTCCCCTAGGCTAAGGCTAGGGCTCCCCTAGCCTTCAGGCTAGGGCACCCCTAGGCTTTAGGCTAGGGCTCCCCTAGGCTAAGGCTAGGGCTCCCCTAGCCTTCAGGCTAGGGCACCCCTAGGCTTTAGGCTCCCCTAGGCTAAGGCTAGGGCTCCCCTAGCCTTCAGGCTAGGGCACCCCTAGGCTTTAGGCTCCCCTAGGCTAAGGCTAGGGCTCCCCTAGCCTTCAGGCTAGGGCACCCCTAGGCTTTAGGCTAGGGCTCCCCTAGGCTAAGGCTAGGGCTCCCCTAGCCTTCAGGCTAGGGCACCCCTAGGCTTTAGGCTAGGGCTCCCCTAGGCTAAGGCTAGGGCTCCCCTAGCCTTCAGGCTAGGGCACCCCTAGGCTTTAGGCTAGGGCTCCCCTAGGCTAAGGCTAGGGCTCCCCTAGCCTTCAGGCCAGGGCACCCCTAGGCTTTAGGCTAGGGCTCCCCTAGGCTAAGGCTAGGGCTCCCCTAGCCTTCAGGCCAGGGCACCCCTAGGCTTTAGGCTAGGGCTCCCCAAGGCTAAGGCTAGGGCTCCCCTAGCCTTCAGGCCAGGGCACCCCTAGGCTTTAGGCTAGGGCTCCCCTAGGCTAAGGCTAGGGCTCCCCTAGCCTTCAGGCCAGGGCACCCCTAGGCTTTAGGCTAGGGCTCCCCTAGGCTAAGGCTAGGGCTCCCCTAGCCTTCAGGCCAGGGCACCCCTAGGCTTTAGGCTAGGGCTCCCCTAGGCTAAGGCTAGGGCTCCCCTAGCCTTCAGGCCAGGGCACCCCTAGGCTTCAGGCTAGGGCACCCTTAGGCTTTAGGCTAGGGCTCCCCTAAGCTAAGGCTAGGGCTCCCCGAGCCTTCAGGCTAGGGCACCCTTAGGCTTTAGGCTAGGGCTCCCCTAGGCTAAGGCTAGGGCTCCCCGAGCCTTCAGGCTAGGGCACCCCTAGGCTTCAGGCTAGGGCTCCCCTAGGCTAAGGCTTGGGCTCCCCGAGCCTTCAGGCTAGGGCACCCCTAGGCTTTAGGCTAGGGCTCCCCTAGGCTAAGGCTTGGGCTCCCCGAGCCTTCAGGCTAGGGCACCCCTAGGCTTTAGGCTAGGGCTCCCCTAGGCTAAGGCTAGGGCTCCCCGAGCCTTCAGGCTAGGGCACCCCTAGGCTTTAGGCTAGGGCTCCCCTAGGCTAAGGCTAGGGCCCCCCGAGCCTTCAGGCTAGGGCACCCCTAGGCTTTAGGCTAGGGCTCCCCTAGGGTAAGGCTAGGGCTCCCCGAGCCTTCAGGCTAGGGCACCCCTAGGCTTTAGGCTAGGGCTCCCCTAGGCTAAGGCTAGGGCTCCCCGAGCCTTCAGGCTAGGGCACCCCTAGGCTTTAGGCTAGGGCTCCCCTAGGCTAAGGCTAGGGCTCCCCGAGCCTTCAGGCTAGGGCACCCCTAGGCTTTAGGCTAGGGCTCTCCTAGGCTAAGGCTAGGGCTCCCCGAGCCTTCAGGCTAGGGCACCCCTAGGCTTTAGGCTAGGGCTCCCCTAGGCTAAGGCTTGGGCTCCCCGAGCCTTCAGGCGAGGGCACCCCTAGGCTTTAGGCTAGGGCTCCCCTAGGCTAAAGCTTGGGCTCCCCGAGCCTTCAGGCGAGGGCACCCCTAGGCTTTAGGCTAGGGCTCCCCTAGGCTAAAGCTTGGGCTCCCCGAGCCTTCAGGCGAGGGCACCCCTAGGCTTTAGGCTAGGACTCCCCTAGGCTAAGGCTTGGGCTCCCCGAGCCTTCAGGCGAGGGCACCCCTAGGCTTTAGGCTAGGGCTCCCCGAGGCTAAGGCTTGGGCTCCCCGAGCCTTCAGGCTAGGGCACCCCTAGGCTTTAGGCTAGGGCTCCCCGAGGCTAAGGCTTGGGCTACCCGAGCCTTCAGGCTAGGGCACCCCTAGGCTTTAGGCTAGGGCTCCCCGAGGCTAAGGCTTGGGCTACCCGAGCCTTCAGGCTAGGGCACCCCTAGGCTTTAGGCTAGGGCTCCCCGAGGCTAAGGCTTGGGCTACCCGAGCCTTCAGGCTAGGGCACCCCTAGGCTTTAGGCTAGGGCTCCCCGAGGCTAAGGCTTGGGCTGCCCGAGCCTTCAGGCTAGGGCACCCCTAGGCTTTAGGCTATGGCTCCCCGAGGCTAATTCTTGGGCTCCCCGAGCCTTCAGGCTAGGGCACCCCTAGGCTTTAGGCTAGGGCTCCCCGAGGCTAATTCTTGGGCTCCCCGAGCCTTCAGGCTAGGGCACCCCTAGGCTTTAGGCTAGGGCTCCCCGAGGCTAATTCTTGGGCTCCCCGAGCCTTCAGGCTAGGGCACCCCTAGGCTTTAGGCTAGGGCTCCCCGAGGTTAAGGCTTGGCCTCCCCGAGCCTTCAGGCTAGGGCACCCCTAGGCTTTAGGCTAGGGCTCCCCGAGGCTAAGGCTTGGGCTCCCCGAGCCTTCAGGCTAGGGCACCCCTAGGTTTTAGGCTAGGGCTCCCCGAGGCTAAGGCTTGGGCTCCCCGAGCCTTCAGGCTAGGGCACCCCTAGGTTTTAGGCTAGGGCTCCCCGAGGCTAAGGCTTGGGCTCCCCGAGCCTTCAGGCTAGGGCACCCCTAGGCTTTAGGCTAGGGCTCCCCGAGGCTAAGGCTTGGGCTCCCCGAGCCTTCAGGCTAGGGCACCCCTAGGCTTTAGGCTAGGGCTCCCCTAGGCTAAGGCTAGGGCTCCCCGAGCCTTCAGGCTAGGGCACCCCTAGGCTTTAGGCTAGGGCTCCCCTAGGCTAAGGCTAGGTCTCCCCGAGCCTTCAGGCTAGGGCACCCCTAGGCTTTAGGCTAGGGCTCCCCTAGGCTAAGGCTAGGTCTCCCCGAGCCTTCAGGCTAGGGCACCCCTAGGCTTTAGGCTAGGGCTCCCCTAGGCTAAGGCTAGGGCTCCCCTAGCCTTCAGGCTAGGGCACCCCTAGGCTTTAGGCTAGGGCTCCCCTAGGCTAAGGCTAGGGCTCCCCTAGCCTTCAGGCTAGGGCACCCCTAGGCTTTAGGCTCCCCTAGGCTAAGGCTAGGGCTCCCATAGCCTTCAGGCTAGGGCACCCCTAGGCTTTAGGCTCCCCTAGGCTAAGGCTAGGGCTCCCATAGCCTTCAGTCTAGGGCACCCCTAGGCTTTAGGCTAGGGCTCCCCTAGGCTAAGGCTAGGGCTCCCCTAGCCTTCAGGCTAGGGCACCCCTAGGCTTTAGGCTAGGGCTCCCCTAGGCTAAGGCTAGGGCTCCCCTAGCCTTCAGGCTAGGGCACCCCTAGGCTTTAGGCTAGGGCTCCCCTAGGCTAAGGCTAGGGCTCCCCTAGCCTTCAGGCCAGGGCACCCCTTGGCTTTAGGCTAGGGCTCCCCTAGGCTAAGGCTAGGGCTCCCCTAGCCTTCAGGCCAGGGCACCCCTTGGCTTTAGGCTAGGGCTCCCCTAGGCTAAGGCTAGGGCTCCCCTAGCCTTCAGGCCAGGGCACCCCTAGGCTTTAGGCTAGGGCTCCCCTAGGCTAAGGCTAGGGCTCCCCTAGCCTTCAGGCCAGGGCACCCCTAGGCTTTAGGCTAGGGCTCCCCTAGGCTAAGGCTAGGGCTCCCCTAGCCTTCAGGCCAGGGCACCCCTAGGCTTTAGGCTAGGGCTCCCCTAGGCTAAGGCTAGGGCTCCCCTAGCCTTCAGGCCAGGGCACCCCTAGGCTTCAGGCTAGGGCACCCCTAGGCTTTAGGCTAGGGCTCCCCTAGGCTAAGGCTTGGGCTCCCCGAGCCTTCAGGCTAGGGCACCCTTAGGCTTTAGGCTAGGGCTCCCCTAGGCTAAGGCTTGGGCTCCCCGAGCCTTCAGGCTAGGGCACCCCTAGGCTTTAGGCTAGGGCTCCCCTAGGCTAAGGCTAGGGCTCCCCGAGCCTTCAGGCTAGGGCACCCCTAGGCTTTAGGCTAGGGCTCCCCTAGGCTAAGGCTAGGGCTCCCCGAGCCTTCAGGCTAGGGCACCCCTAGGCTTTAGGCTAGGGCTCCCCTAGGCTAAGGCTAGGGCTCCCCGAGCCTTCAGGCTAGGGCACCCCTAGGCTTTAGGCTAGGGCTCCCCTAGGCTAAGGCTAGGGCTCCCCTAGCCTTCAGGCTAGGGCACCCCTAGGCTTTAGGCTAGGGCTCCCCTAGGCTAAGGCTAGGGCTCCCCGAGCCTTCAGGCGAGGGCACCCCTAGGCTTTAGGCTAGGGCTCCCCTAGGCTAAGGCTTGGGCTCCCCGAGCCTTCAGGCGAGCGCACCCCTAGGCTTTAGGCTAGGGCTCCCCTAGGCTAAAGCTTGGGCTCCCCGAGCCTTCAGGCGAGGGCACCCCTAGGCTTTAGGCTAGGGCTCCCCTAGGCTAAGGCTTGGGCTCCCCGAGCCTTCAGGCGAGGGCACCCCTAGGCTTTAGGCTAGGGCTCACCTAGGCTAAGGCTTGGGCTCCCCGAGCCTTCAGGCTAGGGCACCCCTAGGCTTTAGGCTAGGGCTCCCCTAGGCTAAGGCTTGGGCTCCCCGAGCCTTCAGGCGAGGGCACCCCTAGGCTTTAGGCTAGGGCTCCCCTAGGCTAAGGCTTGGGCTCCCCGAGCCTTCAGGCGAGGGCACCCCTAGGCTTTAGGCTAGGGCTCCCCTAGGCTAAGGCTTGGGCTCCCCGAGCCTTCAGGCGAGGGCACCCCTAGGCTTTAGGCTAGGGCTCCCCTAGGCTAAGGCTTGGGCTCCCCGAGCCTTCAGGCGAGGGCACCCCTAGGCTTTAGGCTAGGGCTCCCCTTGGCTAAGGCTTGGGCTCCCCGAGCCTTCAGGCGAGGGCACCCCTAGGCTTTAGGCTAGGGCTCCCCTAGGCTAAGGCTTGGGCTCCCCGAGCCTTCAGGCGAGGGCACCCCTAGGCTATAGGCTAGGGCTCCCCTAGGCTAAGGCTTGGGCTCCCCGAGCCTTCAGGCGAGGGCACCCCTAGGCTTTAGGCTAGGGCTACCCGAGGCTAAGGCTTGGGCTCCCCGAGCCTTCAGGCTAGGGCACCCCTAGGCTTTAGGCTAGGGCTACCCGAGTCTAAGGCTTGGGCTCCCCGAGCCTTCAGGCTAGGGCACCCCTAGGCTTTAGGCTAGGGCTACCCGAGGCTAAGGCTTGGGCTCCCCGAGCCTTCAGGCTAGGGCACCCCTAGGCTTTAGGCTAGGGCTACCCGAGGCTAAGGCTTGGGCTCCCCGAGCCTTCAGGCTAGGGCACCCCTAGGCTTTAGGCTAGGGCTACCCGAGGCTAAGGCTTTGGCTCCCCGAGCCTTCAGGCTAGGGCACCCCTAGGCTTTAGGCTAGGGCTCCCCGAGGCTAAGGCTTGGGCTCCCCGAGCCTTCAGGCTAGGGCACCCCTAGGCTTTAGGCTAGGGCTCCCCGAGGCTAATGCTTGGGCTCCCCGAGCCTTCAGGCTAGGGCACCCCTAGGCTTTAGTCTAGGGCTCCCCGAGGCTAAGGCTTGGGCTCCCCGAGCCTTCAGGCTAGGGCACCCCTAGGCTTTAGGCTAGGGCTCCCCGAGGCTAAGGCTTGGGCTCCCCGAGCCTTCAGGCTAGGGCACCCCTAGGCTTTAGGCTAGGGCTCCCCGAGGCTAAGGCTTGGGCTCCCCGAGCCTTCAGGCTAGGGCACCCCTAGGCTTTAGGCTAGGGCTCCCCGAGGCTAAGGCATGAGATCCCCGAGCCTTCAGGCTAGGGCACCCCTAGGCTTTAGGCTAGGGATCCCGAGGCTAAGGCTTGGGCTCCCCGAGCCTTCAGGCTAGGGCACCCCTAGGCTTTAGGCTAGGGCTGCCCGAGGCTAAGCCATGGGCTCGCCGAGCCTTCAGGCTAGGGCACCCCTAGGCTTTAGGCTAGGGCTGCCCGAGGCTAAGGCTTGGGCTCCCCGAGCCTTCAGGCTAGGGCACCCCTAGGCTTTAGGCTAGGGCTCCCCGAGGCTAAGGCTTGGGCTCCCCGAGCCTTCAGGCTAGGGCACCCCTAGGCTTTAGGCTAGGGCTCCCCGAGGCTAAGGCTTGGGCTCCCCGAGCCTTCAGGCTAGGGCACCCCTAGGCGTTAGGCTAGGGCTCCCCGAGGCTAAGGCTTGGGCTCCCCGAGCCTTCAGGCTAGGGCACCCCTAGGCTTTAGGCTAGGGCTCCCCGAGGCTAAGGCTTGGGCTCCCCGAGCCTTCAGGCTAGGGCACCCCTAGGCTTTAGGCTAGGGCTCCCCGAGGCTAAGGCTTGGGCTCCCCTAGCCTTCAGGCTAGGGCACCCCTAGGCTTTAGGCTAGGGCTCCCCGAGGCTAAGGCTTGGGCTCCCCGAGCCTTCAGGCTAGGGCACCCCTAGGCTTTAGGCTAGGGCTCCCCGAGGCTAAGGCTTGGGCTCCCCGAGCCTTCAGGCTAGGGCACCCCTAGGCTTTAGGCTAGGGCTCCCCGAGGCTAAGGCTTGGGCTCCCCGAGCCTTCAGGCTAGGGCACCCCTAGGCTTTAGGCTAGGGCTCCCCGAGGCTAAGGCTTGGGCTCCCCGAGCCTTCAGGCTAGGGCACCCCTAGGCTTTAGGCTAGGGCTCCCCGAGGCTAAGGCTTGGGCTCCCCGAGCCTTCAGGCTAGGGCACCCCTAGGCTTTAGGCTAGGGCTCCCCGAGGCTAAGGCTTGGGATCCCCAAGCCTTCAGGCTAGGGCACCCCTAGGCTTTAGGCTAGGGCTCCCCGAGGCTATGGCTTGGGCTCCCCGAGCCTTCAGGCTAGGGCACCCCTAGGCTTTAGGCTAGGGCTCCCCGAGGCTAAGGCTTGGGCTACCCGAGCCTTCAGGCCAGGGCACCCCTAGGCTTTAGGCTAGGGCTCCCCGAGGCTAAGGCTTGGGCTACCCGAGCCTTCAGGCGAGGGCAACCCTAGGCTTTAGGCTAGGGCTCCCCGAGGCTAAGGCTTGGGCTCCCCGAGCCTTCAGGCTAGGGCACCCCTAGGCTTTAGGCTAGGGCTCCCCGAGGCTAAGGCTTGGGCTCCCCGAGCCTTCAGGCTAGGGCACACCTAGGCTTTAGGCTAGGGCTCCCCGAGGCTAAGGCTTGGGCTCCCCGAGCCTTCAGGCTAGGGCACCCCTAGGCTTTAGGCTAGGGCTCCCCGAGGCTAAGGCTTGGGCTCCCCGAGCCTTCAGGCTAGGGCACCCCTAGGCTTTAGGCTAGGGCTCCCCGAGGCTAATTCTTGGGCTCCCCGAGCCTTCAGGCTAGGGCACCCCTAGGCTTTAGGCTAGGGCTCCCCGAGGCTAAGGCTTGGGCTCCCCGAGCCTTCAGGCTAGGGCACCCCTAGGCTTTAGGCTAGGGCTCCCCGAGGCTAAGGCTTGGCCTCCCCGAGCCTTCAGGCTAGGGCACCCCTAGGCTTTAGGCTAGGGCTCCCCGAGGCTAAGGCTTGGGCTCCCCGAGCCTTCAGGCTAGGGCACCCCTAGGCTTTAGGCTAGGGCTCCCCGAGGCTAAGGCTTGGGCTCCCCGAGCCTTCAGGCTAGGGCACCCCTAGGCTTTAGGCTAGGGCTCCCCGAGGCTAAGGCTTGGGCTCCCCGAGCCTTCAGGCTAGGGCACCCCTAGGCTTTAGGCTAGGGCTCCCCTAGGCTAAGGCTAGGGCTTCCTGAGCCTTCAGGCTAGGGCACCCCTAGGCTTTAGGCTAGGGCTCCCCTAGGCTAAGGCTAGGGCTCCCCGAGCCTTCAGGCTAGGGCACCCCTAGGCTTTAGGCTAGGGCTCCCCTAGGCTAAGGCTAGGGCTCCCCGAGCCTTCAGGCTAGGGCACCCCTAGGCTTTAGGCTAGGGATCCCCTAGGCTAAGGCTAGGGCTCCCCGAGCCTTCAGGCTAGGGCACCCCTAGGCTTTAGGCTAGGGCTCCCCGAGGCTAAGGCTTGGGCTACCCGAGCCTTCAGGATAGGGCACCCCTAGGCTTTAGGCTAGGGCTCCCCGAGGCTAAGGCTTGGGCTCCCCGAGCCTTCAGGCTAGGGCACCCCTAGGCTTTAGGCTAGGGCTCCCCTAGGCTAAGGCTAGGGCTCCCAGAGCCTTCAGGCTAGGGCACCCCTAGGCTTTAGGCTAGGGCTCCCCGAGGCTAAGGCTTGGGCTCCCTGAGCCTTCAGGCTAGGGCACCCCTAGGCTTTAGGCTAGGGCTCCCCGAGGCTAAGGCTTGGGCTCCCCGAGCCTTCAGGTTAGGGAACCCCTAGGCTTTAGGCTAGGGCTCCCCGAGGCTAAGGCTTGGGCTCCCCGAGCCTTCAGGCTAGGGCACCCCTAGGCTTTAGGCTAGGGCTCCCCGAGGCTAAGGCTTGGGCTCCCCGAGCCTTCAGGCTAGGGCACCCCTAGGCTTTAGGCTAGGGCTCCCCGAGGCTAAGGCTTGGGCTCCCCGAGCCTTCAGGCTAGGGCACCCCTAGGCTTTAGGCTAGGGCTCCCCGAGGCTAAGGCTTGGGCTACCCGAGCCTTCAGGCTAGGGCACCCCTAGGCTTTAGGCTAGGGCTCCCCGAGGCTAAGGCTTGGGCTACCCGAGCCTTCAGGCTAGGGCACCCCTAGGCTTTAGGCTAGGGCTCCCCGAGGCTAAGGCTTGGGCTGCCCGAGCCTTCAGGCTAGGGCACCCCTAGGCTTTAGGCTAGGGCTCCCCGAGGCTAAGGCTTGGGCTCCCCGAGCCTTCAGGCTAGGGCACACCTAGGCTTTAGGCTAGGGCTCCCCGAGGCTAAGGCTTGGGCTCCCCGAGCCTTCAGGCTAGGGCACCCCTAGGCTTTAGGCTAGGGCTCCCCGAGGCTAAGGCTTGGGCTCCCCGAGCCTTCAGGCTAGGGCACCCCTAGGCTTTAGGCTAGGGCTCCCCGAGGCTAATTCTTGGGCTCCCCGAGCCTTCAGGCTAGGGCACCCCTAGGCTTTAGGCTAGGGCTCCCCTAGGTTAAGGCTTGGGCTCCCCGAGCCTTCAGGCTAGGGCACCCCTAGGCTTTAGGCTAGGGCTCCCTGAGGTTAAGGCTTGGCCTCCCCGAGCCTTCAGGCTAGGGCACCCCTAGGCTTTAGGCTAGGGCTCCCCGAGGCTAAGGCTTGGGCTCCCCGAGCCTTCAGGCTAGGGCACCCCTAGGCTTTAGGCTAGGGCTCCCCGAGGCTAAGGCTTGGGCTCCCCGAGCCTTCAGGCTAGGGCACCCCTAGGCTTTAGGCTAGGGCTCCCCGAGGCTAAGGCTTGGGCTCCCCGAGCCTTCAGGCTAGGGCACCCCTAGGCTTTAGGCTAGGGCTCCCCTAGGCTAAGGCTAGGGCTCCCCGAGCCTTCAGGCTAGGGCACCCCTAGGCTTTAGGCTCGGGCTCCCCTAGGCTAAGGCTAGGGCTCCCCGAGCCTTCAGGCTAGGGCACCCCTAGGCTTTAGGCTAGGGCTCCCCTAGGCTAAGGCTAGGTCTCCCCGAGCCTTCAGGCTAGGGCACCCCTAGGCTTTAGGCTAGGGCTCCCCTAGGCTAAGGCTAGGGCTCCCCTAGCCTTCAGGCTAGGGCACCCCTAGGCTTTAGGCTAGGGCTCCCTAGGCTAAGGCTAGGGCTCCCCTAGCCTTCTGGCTAGGGCACCCCTAGGCTTTAGGCTCCCCTAGGCTAAGGCTAGGGCTCCCCTAGCCTTCAGGCTAGGGCACCCCTAGGCTTTAGGCTCCCCTAGGCTAAGGCTAGGGCTCCCCTAGCCTTCAGGCTAGGGCACCCCTAGGCTTTAGGCTAGGGCTCCCCTAGGCTAAGGCTAGGGCTCCCCTAGCCTTCAGGCTAGGGCACCCCTAGGCTTTAGGCTACGGCTCCCCTAGGCTAAGGCTAGGGCTCCCCTAGCCTTCAGGCTAGGGCACCCCTAGGCTTTAGGCTAGGGCTCCCCTAGGCTAAGGCTAGGGCTCCCCTAGCCTTCAGGCCAGGGCACCCCTAGGCTTTAGGCTAGGGCTCCCCTAGGCTAAGGCTAGGGCTCCCCTAGCCTTCAGGCCAGGGCACCCCTAGGCTTTAGGCTAGGGCTCCCCTAGGCTAAGGCTAGGGCTCCCCTAGCCTTCAGGCCAGGGCACCCCTAGGCTTTAGGCTAGGGCTCCCCTAGGCTAAGGCTAGGGCTCCCCTAGCCTTCAGGCTAGGGCACCCCTAGGCTTTAGGCTAGGGCTCCCCTAGGCTAAGGCTAGGGCTCCCCTAGCCTTCAGGCTAGGGCACCCCTAGGTTTTAGGCTAGGGCTCCCCTAGGCTAAGGCTAGGGCTCCCCTAGCCTTCAGGCTAGGGCACCCCTAGGCTTTAGGCTAGGGCTCCCCTAGCCTTCAGGCTAGGGCACCCCTAGGCTTTAGGCTAGGGCTCCCCTAGGCTAAGGCTAGGGCTCCCCTAGCCTTCAGGCTAGGGCACCCCTAGGCTTTAGGCTCCCCTAGGCTAAGGCTAGGGCTCCCCTAGCCTTCAGGCTAGGGCACCCCTAGGCTTTAGGCTCCCCTAGGCTAAGGCTAGGGCTCCCCTAGCCTTCAGGCTAGGGCACCCCTAGGCTTTAGGCTCCCCTAGGCTAAGGCTAGGGCTCCCCTAGCCTTCAGGCTAGGGCACCCCTAGGCTTTAGGCTCCCCTAGGCTAAGGCTAGGGCTCCCCTAGCCTTCAGGCTAGGGCACCCCTAGGCTTTAGGCTCCCCTAGGCTAAGGCTAGGGCTCCCCTAGCCTTCAGGCTAGGGCACCCCTAGGCTTTAGGCTCCCCTAGGCTAAGGCTAGGGCTCCCCTAGCCTTCAGGCTAGGGCACCCCTAGGCTTTAGGCTAGGGCTCCCCTAGGCTAAGGCTAGGGCTCCCCTAGCCTTCAGGCTAGGGCACCCCTAGGCTTTAGGCTAGGGCTCCCCTAGGCTAAGGCTAGGGCTCCCCTAGCCTTCAGGCTAGGGCACCCCTAGTGTTTAGGCTAGGGCTCCCCTAGGCTAAGGCTTGGGCTCCCCTAGCCTTCAGGCTAGGGCACCCCTAGGCTTTAGGCTAGGGCTCCCCTAGGCTAAGGCTTGGGCTCCCTAGCCTTCAGGCTAGGGCACCCCTAGGCTTTAGGCTAGGGCTACCCTAGGCTAAGGCTTGGGCTCCCCTAGCCTTCAGGCTAGGGCACCCCTAGGCTTTAGGCTAGGGCTCCCCTAGGCTAAGGCTTGGGATCCCCTAGCCTTCAGGCTAGGGCACCCCTAGGCTTTAGGCTAGGGCTCCCCTAGGCTAAGTCTTGGGCTCCCCTAGCCTTCAGGCTAGGGCACCCCTAGGCTTTAGGCTAGGGCTCCCCTAGGCTAAGGCTTGGGCTCCCCTAGCCTTCAGGCCAGGGCACCCCTAGGCTTTAGGCTAGGGCTCCCCTAGGCTAAGGCTTGGGCTCCCCTAGCCTTCAGGCCAGGGCACCCCTAGGCTTTAGGCTAGGGCTCCCCTAGGCTAAGGCTAGGGCTCCCCTAGCCTTCAGGCCAGGGCACCCCTAGGCTTTAGGCTAGGGCTCCCCTAGGCTAAGGCTAGGGCTCCCCTAGCCTTCAGGCTAGGGCACCCCTAGGCTTTAGGCTAGGGCTCCCCTAGGCTAAGGCTAGGGTTCCCCTAGCCTTCAGGCTAGGGCACCCCTAGGCTTTAGGCTAGGGCTCCCCTAGGCTAAGGCTAGGGCTCCCCTAGCCTTCAGGCTAGGGCACCCCTAGGCTTTAGGCTAGGGCTCCCCTAGGCTAAGGCTAGGGCTCCCCTAGCCTTCAGGCTAGGGCACCCCTAGGCTTTAGGCTAGGGCTCCCCTAGGCTAAGGCTAGGGCTCCCCTAGCCTTCAGGCTAGTGCACCCCTAGGCTTTAGGCTAGGGCTCCCCTAGGCTAAGGCTAGGGCTCCCCTAGCCTTCAGGCTAGGGCACCCCTAGGCTTTAGGCTAGGTCTCCCCTAGACTAAGGCTAGGGCTCCCCTAGCCTTCAGGCTAGGGCACCCCTAGGCTTTAGGCTAGGGCTCCCCTAGGCTAAGGCTAGGGCTCCCCTAGCCTTCAGGCTAGGGCACCCCTAGGCTTTAGGCTAGGGCTCCCCTAGGCTAAGGCTAGGGCTCCCCTAGCCTTCAGGCTAGGGCACCCCTACGCTTTAGGCTAGGGCTCCCCTAGGCTAAGGCTAGGGCTCCCCTAGCCTTCAGGCTAGGGCACCCCTAGGCTTTAGGCTCCCCTAGGCTAAGGCTAGGGCTCCCCTAGCCTTCAGGCTAGGGCACCCCTAGGCTTTAGGCTCCCCTAGGCTAAGGCTAGGGCTCCCCTAGCCTTCAGGCTAGGGCACCCCTAGGCTTTAGGCTCCCCTAGGCTAAGGCTAGGGCTCCCCTAGCCTTCAGGCTAGGGCACCCCTAGGCTTTAGGCTCCCCTAGGCTAAGGCTAGGGCTCCCCTAGCCTTCAGGCTAGGGCACCCCTAGGCTTTAGGCTCCCTAGGCTAAGGCTAGGGCTCCCCTAGCCTTCAGGCTAGGGCACCCCTAGGCTTTAGGCTAGGGCTCCCCTAGGCTAAGGCTAGGGCTCCCCTAGCCTTCAGGCTAGGGCACCCCTAGGCTTTAGGCTAGGGCTCCCCTAGGCTAAGGCTAGGGCTCCCCTAGCCTTCAGGCTAGGGCACCCCTAGGCTTTAGGCTAGGGCTCCCCTAGGCTAAGGCTAGGGCTCCCCTAGCCTTCAGGCCAGGGCACCCCTAGGCTTTAGGCTAGGGCTCCCCTAGGCTAAGGCTAGGGCTCCCCTAGCCTTCAGGCCAGGGCACCCCTAGGCTTTAGGCTAGGGCTCCCCTAGGCTAAGGCTAGGGCTCCCCTAGGCTTCAGGCCAGGAAACCCCTAGGCTTTAGGCTAGGGCTCCCCTAGGCTAAGGCTAGGGCTCCCCTAGCCTTCAGGCTAGGGCACCCCTAGGCTTTAGGCTAGGGCTCCCCTAGGCTAAGGCTAGGGCTCCCCTAGCCTTCAGGCTAGGGCACCCCTAGGCTTTAGGCTAGGGCTCCCCTAGGCTAAGGCTAGGGCTCCCCTAGCCTTCAGGCTAGGGCACCCCTAGGCTTTAGGCTAGGGCTCCCCTAGGCTAAAGCTAGGGCTCCCCTAGCCTTCAGGCTAGGGCACCCCTAGGCTTTAGGCTAGGGCTCCCCTAGGCTAAGGCTAGGGCTCCCCTAGGCTAAGGCTAGGGCTGCCCTAGCCTTCAGGCTAGGGCACCCCTAGGCTTTAGGCTAGGGCTCCCCTAGGCTAAGGCTAGGGCTCCCCTAGCCTTCAGGCTAGGGCTCCCCTAGGCTAAGGCTAGGGCTCCCCTAGCCTTCAGGCTAGGGCACCCCTAGTGTTTAGGCTAGGGCTACCCTAGGCTAAGGCTTGGGCTCCCCTAGCCTTCAGGCTAGGGCACCCCTAGGCTTTAGGCTAGGGCTCCCCTAGGCTAAGGCTTGGGCTCCCTAGCCTTCAGGCTAGGGCACCCCTAGGCTTTAGGCTAGGGCTCCCCTAGGCTAAGGCTTGGGCTCCCCTAGCCTTCAGGCTAGGGCACCCCTAGGCTTTAGGCTAGGGCTCCCCTAGGCTAAGGCTTGGGATCCCCTAGCCTTCAGGCTAGGGCACCCCTAGGCCTTAGGGTAGGGCTCCCCTAGGCTAAGGCTTGGGCTCCCCTAGCCTTCAGGCTAGGGCACCCCTAGGCTTTAGGCTAGGGCTCCCCTAGGCTAAGTCTTGGGCTCCCCTAGCCTTCAGGCCAGGGCACCCCTAGGCTTTAGGCTAGGGCTCCCCTAGGCTAAGGCTAGGGCTCCCCTAGCCTTCAGGCCAGGGCACCCCTAGGCTTTAGGCTAGGGCTCCCCTAGGCTAAGGCTAGGGCTCCCCTAGCCTTCAGGCCAGGGCACCCCTAGGCTTTAGGCTAGGGCTCCCCTAGGCTAAGGCTAGGGCTCCCCTAGCCTCCAGGCTAGGGCACCCCTAGGCTTTAGGCTAGGGCTCCCCTAGGCTAAGGCTAGGGTTCCCCTAGCCTTCAGGCTAGGGCACCCCTAGGCTTTAGGCTAGGGCTCCCCTAGGCTAAGGCTAGGGCTCCCCTAGCCTTCAGGCTAGGGCACCCCTAGGCTTTAGGCTAGGGCTCCCCTAGGCTAAGGCTAGGGCTCCCCTAGCCTTCAGGCTAGGGCACCCCTAGGCTTTAGGCTAGGGCTCCCCTAGGCTAAGGCTAGGGCTCCCCTAGCCTTCAGGCTAGGGCACCCCTAGGCTTTAGGCTAGGGCTCCCCTAGGCTAAGGCTAGGGCTCCCCTAGCCTTCAGGCTAGGGCACCCCTAGGCTTTAGGCTAGGGCTCCCCTAGGCTAAGGCTAGGGCTCCCCTAGCCTTCAGGCTAGGGCACCCCTAGGCTTTAGGCTCCCCTAGGCTAAGGCTAGGGCTCCCCTAGCCTTCAGGCTAGGGCACCCCTAGGCTTTAGGCTCCCCTAGGCTAAGGCTAGGGCTCCCCTAGCCTTCAGGCTAGGGCACCCCTAGGCTTTAGGCTAGGGCTCCCCTAGGCTAAGGCTAGGGCACCCCTAGGCTTTAGGCTCCCCTAGGCTAAGGCTAGGGCTCCCCTAGCCTTCAGGCTAGGGCACCCCTAGGCTTTAGGCTAGGGCTCCCCTAGGCTAAGGCTAGGGCTCCCCTAGCCTTCAGGCTAGGGCACCCCTAGGCTTTAGGCTAGGGCTCCCCTAGGCTAAGGCTAGGGCTCCCCTAGCCTTCAGGCTAGGGCACCCCTAGGCTTTAGGCTAGGGCTCCCCTAGGCTAAGGCTTGGGCTCCCTAGCCTTCAGGCTAGGGCACCCCTAGGCTTTAGGCTAGGGCTCCCCTAGGCTAAGGCTTGGGCTCCCCTAGCCTTCAGGCTAGGGCACCCCTAGGCTTTAGGCTAGGGCTCCCCTAGGCTAAGGCTTGGGATCCCCTAGCCTTCAGGCTAGGGCACCCCTAGGCTTTAGGCTAGGGCTCCCCTAGGCTAAGGCTTGGGCTCCCCTAGCCTTCAGGCCAGGGCACCCCTAGGCTTTAGGCTAGGGCTCCCCTAGGCTAAGGCTTGGGCTCCCCTAGCCTTCAGGCCAGGGCACCCCTAGGCTTTAGGCTAGGGCTCCCCTTGGCTAAGGCTAGGGCTCCCCTAGCCTTCAGGCCAGGGCACCCCTAGGCTTTAGGCTAGGGCTCCCCTAGGCTAAGGCTAGGGCTCCCCTAGCCTTCAGGCCAGGGCACCCCTAGGCTTTAGGCTAGGGCTCCCCTAGGCTAAGGCTAGGGTTCCCCTAGCCTTCAGGCTAGGGCACCCCTAGGCTTTAGGCTAGGGCTCCCCTAGGCTAAGGCTAGGGCTCCCCTAGCCTTCAGGCTAGGGCACCCCTAGGCTTTAGGCTAGGGCTCCCCTAGGCTAAGGCTAGGGCTCCCCTAGCCTTCAGGCTAGGGCACCCCTAGGCTTTAGGCTAGGGCTCCCCTAGGCTAAGGCTAGGGCTCCCCTAGCCTTCAGGCTAGGGCACCCCTAGGCTTTAAGCTAGGGCTCCCCTAGGCTAAGGCTAGGGCTCCCCTAGCCTTCAGGCTAGGGCACCCCTAGGCTTTAGGCTAGGGCTCCCCTAGGCTAAGGCTAGGGCTCCCCTAGCCTTCAGGCTAGGGCACCCCTAGGCTTTAGGCTAGGTCTCCCCTAGGCTAAGGCTAGGGCTCCCCTAGGCTAAGGCTAGGGCTGCCCTAGCCTTCAGGCTAGGGCACCCCTAGGCTTTAGGCTAGGGCTTCCCTAGGCTAAGGCTAGGGCTCCCCTATCCTTCAGGCTAGGGCACCCCTAGGCTTTAGGCTAGGGCTCCCCTAGGCTAAGGCTAGGGCTCCCCTAGCCTTCAGGCTAGGGCACCCCTAGGCTTTAGGCTAGGGCTCCCCTAGGCTAAGGCTAGGGCTCCCCTAGCCTTCAGGCTAGGGCACCCCTAGGCTTTAGGCTAGGGCTCCCCTAGGCTAAGGCTAGGGCTCCCCTAGCCTTCAGGCTAGGGCACCCCTAGGCTTTAGGCTAGGGCTCCCCTAGGCTAAGGCTAGGGCTCCCCTAGCCTTCAGGCTAGGGCACCCCTAGGCTTTAGGCTCCCCTAGGCTAAGGCTAGGGCTCCCCTAGCCTTCAGGCTAGGGCACCCCTAGGCTTTAGGCTCCCCTAGGCTAAGGCTAGGGCTCCCCTAGCCTTCAGGCTAGGGCACCCCTAGGCTTTAGGCTCCCCTAGGCTAAGGCTAGGGCTCCCCTAGCCTTCAGGCTAGGGCACCCCTAGGCTTTAGGCTCCCCTAGGCTAAGGCTAGGGCTCCCCTAGCCTTCAGGCTAGGGCACCCCTAGGCTTTAGGCTCCCCTAGGCTAAGGCTAGGGCTCCCCTAGCCTTCAGGCTAGGGCACCCCTAGGCTTTAGGCTCCCCTAGGCTAAGGCTAGGGCTCCCCTAGCCTTCAGGCTAGGGCACCCCTAGGCTTTAGGCTAGGGCTCCCCTAGGCTAAGGCTAGGGCTCCCCTAGCCTTCAGGCTAGGGCACCCCTAGGCTTTAGGCTAGGGCTCCCCTAGGCTAAGGCTAGGGCTCCCCTAGCCTTCAGGCTAGGGCACCCCTAGTGTTTAGGCTAGGGCTCCCCTAGGCTAAGGCTTGGGCTCCCCTAGCCTTCAGGCTAGGGCACCCCTAGGCTTTAGGCTAGGGCTCCCCTAGGCTAAGGCTTGGGCTCCCTAGCCTTCAGGCTAGGGCACCCCTAGGCTTTAGGCTAGGGCTCCCCTAGGCTAAGGCTTGGGCTCCCCTAGCCTTCAGGCTAGGGCACCCCTAGGCTTTAGGCTAGGGCTCCCCTAGGCTAAGGCTTGGGATCCCCTAGCCTTCAGGCTAGGGCACCCCTAGGCTTTAGGCTAGGGCTCCCCTAGGCTAAGGCTTGGGCTCCCCTAGCCTTCAGGCTAGGGCACCCCTAGGCTTTAGGCTAGGGCTCCCCTAGGCTAAGGCTTGGGCTCCCCTAGCCTTCAGGCCAGGGCACCCCTAGGCTTTAGGCTAGGGCTCCCCTAGGCTAAGGCTTGGGCTCCCCTAGCCTTCAGGCCAGGGCACCCCTAGGCTTTAGGCTAGGGCTCCCCTAGGCTAAGGCTAGGGCTCCCCTAGCCTTCAGGCCAGGGCACCCCTAGGCTTTAGGCTAGGGCTCCCCTAGGCTAAGGCTAGGGCTCCCCGAGCCTTCAGGCTAGGGCACCCCTAGGCTTTAGGCTAGGGCTCCCCTAGGCTAAGGCTAGGGTTCCCCGAGCCTTCAGGCTAGGGCACCCCTAGGCTTTAGGCTAGGGCTCCCCTAGGCTAAGGCTAGGGCTCCCCTAGCCTTCAGGCTAGGGCACCCCTAGGCTTTAGGCTAGGGCTCCACTAGGCTAAGGCTAGGGCTCCCCTAGCCTTCAGGCTAGGGCACCCCTAGGCTTTAGGCTAGGGCTCCCCTAGGCTAAGGCTAGGGCTCCCCTAGCCTTCAGGCTAGTGCACCCCTAGGCTTTAGGCTAGGGCTCCCCTAGGCTAAGGCTAGGGCTCCCCTAGCCTTCAGGCTAGGGCACCCCTAGGCTTTAGGCTAGGGCTCCCCTAGGCTAAGGCTAGGGCTCCCCTAGCCTTCAGGCTAGGGCACCCCTAGGCTTTAGGCTAGGGCTCCCCTAGGCTAAGGCTAGGGCTCCCCTAGCCTTCAGGCTAGGGCACCCCTAGGCTTTAGGCTAGGGCTCCCCTAGGCTAAGGCTAGGGCTCCCCTAGCCTTCAGGCTAGGAAACCCCTACGCTTTAGGCTAGGGCTCCCCTAGGCTCAGGCTAGGGCTCCCCTAGCCTTCAGGCTAGGGCACCCCTAGGCTTTAGGCTAGGGCTCCCCTAGGCTAAGGCTAGGGCTCCCCTAGGCTAAGGCTAGGGCTGCCCTAGCCTTCAGGCTAGGGCACCCCTAGGCTTTAGGCTAGGGCTCCCCTAGGCTAAGGCTAGGGCTCCCCTAGCCTTCAGGCTAGGGCTCCCCTAGGCTAAGGCTAGGGCTCCCCTAGCCTTTAGGCTAGGGCACCCCTAGTGTTTAGGCTAGGGCTACCCTAGGCTAAGGCTTGGGCTCCCCTAGCCTTCAGGCTAGGGCACCCCTAGGCTTTAGGCTAGGGCTCCCCTAGGCTAAGGCTTGGGCTCCCTAGCCTTCAGGCTAGGGCACCCCTAGGCTTTAGGCTAGGGCTCCCCTAGGCTAAGGCTTGGGCTCCCCTAGCCTTCAGGCTAGGGCACCCCTAGGCTTTAGGCTAGGGCTCCCCTAGGCTAAGGCTTGGGATCCCCTAGCCTTCAGGCTAGGGCACCCCTAGGCCTTAGGGTAGGGCTCCCCTAGGCTAAGGCTTGGGCTCCCCTAGCATTCAGGCTAGGGCACCCCTAGGCTTTAGGCTAGGGCTCCCCTAGGCTAAGGCTTGGGCTCCCCTAGCCTTCAGGCCAGGGCACCCCTAGGCTTTAGGCTAGGGCTCCCCTAGGCTAAGGCTAGGGCTCCCCTAGCCTTCAGGCCAGGGCACCCCTAGGCTTTAGGCTAGGGCTCCCCTAGGCTAAGGCTAGGGCTCCCCTAGCCTTCAGGCCAGGGCACCCCTAGGCTTTAGGCTAGGGCTCCCCTAGGCTAAGGCTAGGGCTCCCCTAGCCTCCAGGCTAGGGCACCCCTAGGCTTTAGGCTAGGGCTCCCCTAGGCTAAGGCTAGGGTTCCCCTAGCCTTCAGGCTAGGGCACCCCTAGGCTTTAGGCTAGGGCTCCCCTAGGCTAAGGCTAGGGCTCCCCTAGCCTTCAGGCTAGGGCACCCCTAGGCTTTAGGCTAGGGCTCCCCTAGGCTAAGGCTAGGGCTCCCCTAGCCTTCAGGCTAGGGCACCCCTAGGCTTTAGGCTAGGGCTCCCCTAGGCTAAGGCTAGGGCTCCCCTAGCCTTCAGGCTAGTGCACCCCTAGGCTTTAGGCTAGGGCTCCCCTAGGCTAAGGCTAGGGCTCCCCTAGCCTTCAGGCTAGGGCACCCCTAGGCTTTAGGCTAGGGCTCCCCTAGGCTAAGGCTAGGGCTCCCCTAGCCTTCAGGCTAGGGCACCCCTAGGCTTTAGGCTAGGGCTCCCCTAGGCTAAGGCTAGGGCTCCCCTAGCCTTCAGGCTAGGGCACCCCTAGGCTTTAGGCTAGGGCTCCCCTAGGCTAAGGCTAGGGCTCCCCTAGCCTTCAGGCTAGGAAACCCCTACGCTTTAGGCTAGGGCTCCCCTAGGCTCAGGCTAGGGCTCCCCTAGCCTTCAGGCTAGGGCACCCCTAGGCTTTAGGCTCCCCTAGGCTAAGGCTAGGGCTCCCCTAGCCTTCAGGCTAGGGCACCCCTAGGCTTTAGGCTCCCCTAGGCTAAGGCTAGGGCTCCCCTAGCCTTCAGGCTAGGGCACCCCTAGGCTTTAGGCTCCCCTAGGCTAAGGCTAGGGCTCCCCTAGCCTTCAGGCTAGGGCACCCCTAGGCTTTAGGCTAGGGCTCCCCTAGGCTAAGGCTAGGGCTCCCCTAGCCTTCAGGCTAGGGCACCCCTAGGCTTTAGGCTAGGGCTCCCCTAGGCTAAGGCTAGGGCTCCCCTAGCCTTCAGGCTAGGGCACCCCTAGGCTTTAGGCTAGGGCTCCCCTAGGCTAAGGCTAGGGCTCCCCTAGCCTTCAGGCCAGGGCACCCCTAGGCTTTAGGCTAGGGCTCCCCTAGGCTAAGGCTAGGGCTCCCCTAGCCTTCAGGCCAGGGCACCCCTAGGCTTTAGGCTAGGGCTCCCCTAGGCTAAGGCTAGGGCTCCCCTAGCCTTCAGGCCAGGGCACCCCTAGGCTTTAGGCTAGGGCTCCCCTAGGCTAAGGCTAGGGCTCCCCTAGCCTTCAGGCCAGGGCACCCCTAGGCTTTAGGCTAGGGCTCCCCTAGGCTAAGGCTAGGGCTCCCCTAGCCTTCAGGCTAGGGCACCCCTAGGCTTTAGGCTAGGGCTCCCCTAGGCTAAGGCTAGGGCTCCCCTAGCCTTCAGGCTAGGGCACCCCTAGGCTTTAGGCTAGGGCTCCCCTAGGCTAAGGCTAGGGCTCCCCTAGCCTTCAGGCTAGGGCACCCCTAGGCTTTAGGCTAGGGCTCCCCTAGGCTAAGGCTAGGGCTCCCCTAGGCTAAGGCTAGGGCTGCCCTAGCCTTCAGGCTAGGGCACCCCTAGGCTTTAGGCTAGGGCTCCCCTAGGCTAAGGCTAGGGCTCCCCTAGCCTTCAGGCTAGGGCTCCCCTAGGCTAAGGCTAGGGCTCCCCTAGCCTTTAGGCTAGGGCACCCCTAGTGTTTAGGCTAGGGCTACCCTAGGCTAAGGCTTGGGCTCCCCTAGCCTTCAGGCTAGGGCACCCCTAGGCTTTAGGCTAGGGCTCCCCTAGGCTAAGGCTTGGGCTCCCTAGCCTTCAGGCTAGGGCACCCCTAGGCTTTAGGCTAGGGCTCCCCTAGGCTAAGGCTTGGGCTCCCCTAGCCTTCAGGCTAGGGCACCCCTAGGCTTTAGGCTAGGGCTCCCCTAGGCTAAGGCTTGGGATCCCCTAGCCTTCAGGCTAGGGCACCCCTAGGCCTTAGGGTAGGGCTCCCCTAGGCTAAGGCTTGGGCTCCCCTAGCATTCAGGCTAGGGCACCCCTAGGCTTTAGGCTAGGGCTCCCCTAGGCTAAGGCTTGGGCTCCCCTAGCCTTCAGGCCAGGGCACCCCTAGGCTTTAGGCTAGGGCTCCCCTAGGCTAAGGCTAGGGCTCCCCTAGCCTTCAGGCCAGGGCACCCCTAGGCTTTAGGCTAGGGCTCCCCTAGGCTAAGGCTAGGGCTCCCCTAGCCTTCAGGCCAGGGCACCCCTAGGCTTTAGGCTAGGGCTCCCCTAGGCTAAGGCTAGGGCTCCCCTAGCCTCCAGGCTAGGGCACCCCTAGGCTTTAGGCTAGGGCTCCCCTAGGCTAAGGCTAGGGTTCCCCTAGCCTTCAGGCTAGGGCACCCCTAGGCTTTAGGCTAGGGCTCCCCTAGGCTAAGGCTAGGGCTCCCCTAGCCTTCAGGCTAGGGCACCCCTAGGCTTTAGGCTAGGGCTCTCCTAGGCTAAGGCTAGGGCTCCCCTAGCCTTCAGGCTAGGGCACCCCTAGGCTTTAGGCTAGGGCTCCCCTAGGCTAAGGCTAGGGCTCCCCTAGCCTTCAGGCTAGGGCACCCCTAGGCTTTAGGCTAGGGCTCCCCTAGGCTAAGGCTAGGGCTCCCCTAGCCTTCAGGCTAGGGCAACCCTAGGCTATAGGCTAGGGCTCCCCTAGGCTAAGGCTAGGGCTCCCCTAGCCTTCAGGCTAGGGCACCCCTAGGCTTTAGGCTAGGGCTCCCCTAGGCTAAGGCTAGGGCTCCCCTAGCCTTCAGGCTAGGGCACCCCTAGGCTTTAGGCTAGGGCTCCCCTAGGCTAAGGCTAAGGCTCCCCTAGCCTTCAGGCTAGGGCACCCCTAGGCTTTAGGCTAGGGCTCCCCTAGGCTAAGGCTAGGGCTCCCCTAGCCTTCAGGCTAGGGCACCCCTAGGCTTTAGGCTAGGGCTCCCCTAGGCTAAGGCTAAGGCTCCCCTAGCCTTCAGGCTAGGGCACCCCTAGGCTTTAGGCTAGGGCTCCCATAGGCTAAGGCTAGGGCTCCCCTAGCCTTCAGGCTAGGGCACCCCTAGTGTTTAGGCTAGGGCTCCCCTAGGCGAAGGCTTGGGCTCCCCGAGTTTCAGGCTAGGGCACCCCTAGGCTTTAGGCTAGGGCTCCCCTAGGCTAAGGCTTGGGCTCCCTAGCCTTCAGGCTAGGGCACCCCTAGGCTTTAGGCTAGGGCTCCCCTAGGCTTAGGCTTGGGCTCCCCTAGCCTTCAGGCTAGGGCACCCCTAGGCTTTAGGCTAGGGCTCCCCTAGGCTAAGGCTTGGGATCCCCTAGCCTTCAGGCTAGGGCACCCCTAGGCTTTAGGCTAGGGCTCCCCTAGGCTAAGGCTTGGGCTCCCCTAGCCTTCAGGCTAGGGCACCCCTAGGCTTTAGGCTAGGGCTCCCCTAGGCTAAGGCTTGGGCTCCCCTAGCCTTCAGGCTAGGGCACCCCTAGGCTTTAGGCTAGGGCTCCCCTAGTCTAAGGCTTGGGCTCCCCTAGCCTTCAGGCTAGGGCACCCCTAGGCTTTAGGCTAGGGCTCCCCTAGGCTAAGGCTTGGGCTCCCCTAGCCTTCAGGCTAGGGCACCCCTAGGCTTTAGGCTAGGGCTCCCCTAGGCTAAGGCTTGGGCTCCCCTAGCCTTCAGGCTTGGGCACCCCTAGGCTTTAGGCTA
The DNA here is from genome assembly GCF_050624435.1 of Tenrec ecaudatus. Lineage (NCBI taxonomy): Eukaryota > Metazoa > Chordata > Mammalia > Afrosoricida > Tenrecidae > Tenrec > Tenrec ecaudatus. The sequence goes on along the minus strand of NW_027459396.1, from coordinate 123,849 downwards.
GCGCTCCCCTAGGCTAAGGGTTGGGCGCCCCTAGACTTCAGGCTAGGGCACCCCTTGGCTTTAGGCTCCCCTAGGCTAAGGCTTGGGCTCCCCTAGCCTTCAGGCTAGGGCACCCCTTGGCATTAGGCTCCCCTAGGCTAAGGCTAGGGCTCCCCTAGCCTTCAGGCTAGGGCACCCCTTGGCTTTAGGCTCCCCTAGGCTAAGGCTAGGGCTCCCCTAGCCTTCAGGCTAGGGCACCCCTAGGCTTTTGGCTCCCCTAGGCTAAGGCTAGGGCTCCCCTAGCCTTCAGGCTAGGGCACCCCTAGGCTTTAGGCTCCCCTAGGCTAAGGCTAGGGCTCCCCTAGCCTTCAGGCTAGGGCACCCCTAGGCTTTAGGCTCCCCTAGGCTAAGGCTAGGGCTCCCCTAGCCTTCAGGCTAGGGCACCCCTAGGCTTTAGGCTCCCCTAGGCTAAGGCTAGGGCTCCCCTAGCCTTCAGGCTAGGGCACCCCTATGCTTTAGGCTCCCCTAGGCTAAGGCTAGGGCTCCCCTAGCCTTCAGGCTCCCCTAGGCTTAGGCTAGGCCTCCCCTAGCCTTCAGGCTAGGGCACCCCTAGGCTTTAGGCTCCCCAGGCTAAGGCTTGGGCTCCCCTAGACTTCAGGCTAGGGCACCCCTAGGCTTTAGGCTCCCCTAGGCTAACGCTAGGGCTCCCCTAGCCTTCAGGCTAGGCACCCCTAGGCTTTAGGCTCCCCTAGGCTAAGGCTATGCCTCCCCTAGCCTTCAGGCTAGGGCACCCCTAGGCTTTAGGCTCCCCTAGGCTAAGGCTAGGGCTCCCCTAGCCTTCAGGCTAGGGCACCCCTAGGCTTTAGGCTCCCCTAAGCTAAGGTTAGGGCTCTCCTAGCCTTCAGGCTAGGGCACGCCTAGGCTTTAGGCTCCCCTAGGCTAAGGCTAGGGCTCCCCTAGCCTTCAGGCTAGGGCACCCCTAGGCTTTAGGCTCCCCTAGGCTAAGGCTAGGGCTCCCCTAGCCTTCAGGCTAGGGCACCCCTAGGCTTTAGGCTCCCCTAGGCTAAGGCTAGGGCTCCCCTAGCCTTCAGGCTAGGGCACCCCTAGGCTTTAGGCTCCCCTAGGCTAAGGCTAGGGCTCCCCTAGGCTTCAGGCTAGGGCACCCCTAGGCTTTAGGCTAGGGCTCCCCTAGGCTTTAGGCTAGGGCTCCCCTAGGCTAAGGCTAGGGCTCCCCTAGCCTTCAGGCTAGGGCACCCCTAGGCTTTAGGCTAGGGCTCCCCTAGGCTAAGGCTAGGGCTCCCCTAGCCTTCAGGCTAGGGCACCCCTAGGCTTTAGGCTAGGGCTCCCCTAGGCTAAGGCTAGGGCTCCCCTAGCCTTCAGGCTAGGGCACCCCTAGGCTTTACGCTAGGGCTCCCCTAGGCTAAGGCTAGGGCTCCCCTAGCCTTCAGGCTAGGGCACCCCTCGGCTTTAGGCTAGGGCTCCCCTAGGCTAAGGCTAGGGCTCCCCTAGCCTTCAGGCTAGGGCACCCCTAGGCTTTAGGCTCCCCTAGGCTAAGGCTAGGGCTCCCCTAGCCTTCAGGCTAGGGCACCCCTAGGTTTAGGCTCCCCTAGTCTAAGGCTAGGGCTCCCCTAGCCGTCAGGCTAGGGCACCCCTAGGCTTTAGGCTAGGGCTCCCCTAGGCTAAGGCTAGGGCTCCCCTAGCCTTCAGGCTAGGGCACCCCTAGGCTTTAGGCTAGGGCTCCCCTAGGCTAAGGCTAGGGCTCCCCTAGCCTTCAGGCTAAGGCACCCCTGGGCTTTAGGCTAGGGCTCCCCTAGGCTAAGGCTAGGGCTCCCCTAGACTTCAGGCTAGGGCACCCCTAGGCTTTAGGCTCCCCTAGGCTAAGGCTAGGGCTCCCCTAGCCTTCAGGCTAGGCACCCCTAGGCTTTAGGCTCCCCTAGGCTAAGGCTAGGGCTCCCCTAGCCTTCAGGCTAGGGCACCCCTAGGCTTTAGGCTCCCCTAGGCTAAGGCTAGGGCTCCCCTAGCCTTCAGGCTAGGGCACCCCTAGGCTTTAGGCTCCCCTAAGCTAAGGCTAGGGCTCTCCTAGCCTTCAGGCTAGGGCACGCCTAGGCTTTAGGCTCCCCTAGGCTAAGGCTAGGGCTCCCCTAGCCTTCAGGCTAGGGCACCCCTAGGCTTTAGGCTCCCCTAGGCTAAGGCTAGGGCTCCCCTAGCCTTCAGGCTAGGGCACCCCTAGGCTTTAGGCTCCCCTAGGCTAAGGCTAGGGCTCCCCTAGCCTTCAGGCTAGGGCACCCCTAGGCTTTAGGCTCCCCTAGGCTAAGGCTAGGGCTCCCCTAGCCTTCAGGCTAGGGCACCCCTAGGCTTTAGGCTCCCCTAGGCTAAGGCTAGGGCTCCCCTAGGCTTCAGGCTAGGGCAACCCTAGGCTTTAGGCTAGGGCTCCCCTAGGCTTTAGGCTAGGGCTCCCCTACGCTAAGGCTAGGGCTCCCCTAGCCTTCAGGCTAGGGCACCCCTAGGCTTTAGGCTAGGGCTCCCCTAGGCTAAGGCTAGGGCTCCCCTAGCCTTCAGGCTAGGGCACCCCTAGGCTTTAGGCTAGGGCTTCCCTAGGCTAAGGCTAGGGCTCCCCTAACCTTCAGGCTAGGGCACCCCTAGGCTTTAGGCTAGGGCTCCCCTAGGCTAAGGCTAGGGCTCCCCTAGCCTTCAGGCTAGGGCACCCCTCGGCTTTAGGCTAGGGCTCCCCTAGGCTAAGGCTAGGGCTCCCCTAGCCTTCAGGCTAGGGCACCCCTAGGCTTTAGGCTCGCCTAGGCTAAGGCTAGGGCTCCCCTAGCCTTCAGGCTAGGGCACCCCTAGGCTTTAGGCTCCCCTAGGCTTTAGGCTAGGGCTCCCCTAGGCTAAGGCTAGGGCTCCCCTAGCCTTCAGGCTAGGGCACCCCTAGGCTTTAGGCTAGGGCTCCCCTAGGCTAAGGCTAGGGCTCCCCTAGCCTTCAGGCTAGGGCACCCCTGGGCTTTAGGCTAGGGCTCCCCTAGGCTAAGGCTAGGGCTCCCCTAGCCTTCAGGCTCGGGCACCCCTAGGCTTTAGGCTAGGGCTCCCCTAGGCTAAGGCTAGGGCTCCCCTAGCCTTCAGGCTAGGGTACCCCAAGGCTTTAGGCTAGGGCTCCCCTAGGCTAAGGCTAGGGCTCCCCTAGCCTTCAGGCTAGGGCACCCCTAGGCTTTAGGCTAGGGCTCCCCTAGGCTAAGGCTAGGGCTCCCCTAGCCTTCAGGCTAGGGCACCCCTAGGCTTTAGGCTAGGGCTCCCCTAGGCTAAGGCTAGGGCTCCCCTAGCCTTCAGGCTAGGGCACCCCTAGGCTTTAGGCTAGGGCTCCCCTAGGCTAAGGCTAGGGCTCCCCTAGCCTTCAGGCTAGGGCACCCCTAGGCTTTAGGCTAGGGCACCCCTAGGCTATGGCTAGGGCTCCCCTAGCCTTCAGGCTAGGGCACCCCTAGGCTTTAGGCTAGGGCTCCCCTAGGCTAAGGCTAGGGCTCCCCTAGCCTTTAGGCTAGGGCACCCCTAGGCTTTAGGCTAGGGCTCCCCTGGGCTAAGGCTTGGGCTCCCCTAGCCTTCCGGCTAGGGCACCCCTAGGCTTTAGGCTAGTGCTCCCCTAGGCTAAGGCTTGGGCTCCCCTAGCCTTCAGGCTAGGGCACCCCTAGGCTTTAGGCTAGGGCTCCCCTAGGCTAAGGCTTGGGCTCCCCTAGCCTTCTGGCTAGGGCACCCCTAGGCTTTAGGCTAGGGCTCCCCTAGGCTAAGGATTGGGCTCCCCTAGCCTTCAGGCTAGGGCACCCCTAGGCTTTAGGCTCCCCTAGGCTAAGGCTAGGGCTCCCCTAGCCTTCAGGCTAGGGCACCCCTAGGCTTTAGGCTAGGGCTCCCCTAGGCTAAGGCTAGGGCACCCCTAGGCTTTAGGCTCCCCTAGGCTAAGGCTAGGGCTCCCCTAGCCTTCAGGCTAGGGCACCCCTAGGCTTTAGGCTAGGGCTCCCCTAGGCTAAGGCTTGGGCTCCCTAGCCTTCAGGCTAGGGCACCCCTAGTGTTTAGGCTAGGGCTACCCTAGGCTAAGGCTTGGGCTCCCCTAGCCTTCAGGCTAGGGCACCCCTAGGCTTTAGGCTAGGGCTCCCCTAGGCTAAGGCTTGGGCTCCCTAGCCTTCAGGCTAGGGCACCCCTAGGCTTTAGGCTAGGGCTCCCCTAGGCTAAGGCTTGGGCTCCCCTAGCCTTCAGGCTAGGGCACCCCTAGGCTTTAGGCTAGGGCTCCCCTAGGCTAAGGCTTGGGATCCCCTAGCCTTCAGGCTAGGGCACCCCTAGGCTTTAGGCTAGGGCTCCCCTAGGCTAAGGCTTGGGCTCCCCTAGCCTTCAGGCTAGGGCACCCCTAGGCTTTAGGCTAGGGCTCCCCTAGGCTAAGGCTAGGTCTCCCCTAGCCTTCAGGCTAGGGCACCCCTAGGCTTTAGGCTCCCCTAGTCTAAGGCTAGGGCTCCCCTAGCCGTCAGGCTAGGGCACCCCTAGGCTTTAGGCTAGGGCTCCCCTAGGCTAAGGCTAGGGCTCCCCTAGCCTTCAGGCTAGGGCACCCCTAGGATTTAGGCTAGGGCTCCCCTAGGCTAAGGCTAGGGCTCCCCTAGCCTTCAGGCTAAGGCACCCCTGGGCTTTAGGCTAGGGCTCCCCTAGGCTAAGGCTAGGGCTCCCCTAGACTTCAGGCTAGGGCACCCCTAGGCTTTAGGCTCCCCTAGGCTAAGGCTAGGGCTCCCCTAGCCTTCAGGTTAGGCACCCCTAGGCTTTAGGCTCCCCTAGGCTAAGGCTAGGGCTCCCCTAGCCTTCAGGCTAGGGCACCCCTAGGCTTTAGGCTCCCCTAGGCTAAGGCTAGGGCTCCCCTAGCCTTCAGGCTAGGGCACCCCTAGGCTTTAGGCTCCCCTAAGCTAAGGCTAGGGCTCTCCTAGCCTTCAGGCTAGGGCACGCCTAGGCTTTAGGCTCCCCTAGGCTAAGGCTAGGGCTCCCCTAGCCTTCAGGCTAGGGCACCCCTAGGCTTTAGGCTCCCCTAGGCTAAGGCTAGGGCTCCCCTAGCCTTCAGGCTAGGGCACCCCTAGGCTTTAGGCTCCCCTAGGCTAAGGCTAGGGCTCCCCTAGCCTTCAGGCTAGGGCACCCCTAGGCTTTAGGCTCCCCTAGGCTAAGGCTAGGGCTCCCCTAGCCTTCAGGCTAGGGCACCCCTAGGCTTTAGGCTCCCCTAGGCTAAGGCTAGGGCTCCCCTAGGCTTCAGGCTAGGGCAACCCTAGGCTTTAGGCTAGGGCTCCCCTAGGCTTTAGGCTAGGGCTCCCCTACGCTAAGGCTAGGGCTCCCCTAGCCTTCAGGCTAGGGCACCCCTAGACTTTAGGCTAGGGCTCCCCTAGGCTAAGGCTAGGGCTCCCCTAGCCTTCAGGCTAGGGCACCCCTAGGCTTTAGGCTAGGGCTTCCCTAGGCTAAGGCTAGGGCTCCCCTAGCCTTCAGGCTAGGGCACCCCTAGGCTTTAGGCTAGGGCTCCCCTAGGCTAAGGCTAGGGCTCCCCTAGCCTTCAGGCTAGGGCACCCCTCGGCTTTAGGCTAGGGCTCCCCTAGGCTAAGGCTAGGGCTCCCCTAGCCTTCAGGCTAGGGCACCCCTAGGCTTTAGGCTCGCCTAGGCTAAGGCTAGGGCTCCCCTAGCCTTCAGGCTAGGGCACCCCTAGGCTTTAGGCTCCCCTAGGCTTTAGGCTAGGGCTCCCCTAGGCTAAGGCTAGGGCTCCCCTAGCCTTCAGGCTAGGGCACCCCTAGGCTTTAGGCTAGGGCTCCCCTAGGCTAAGGCTAGGGCTCCCCTAGCCTTCAGGCTAGGGCACCCCTGGGCTTTAGGCTAGGGCTCCCCTAGGCTAAGGCTAGGGCTCCCCTAGCCTTCAGGCTAGGGCACCCCTAGGCTTTAGGCTAGGGCTCCCCTAGGCTAAGGCTAGGGCTCCCCTAGCCTTCAGGCTAGGGTACCCCAAGGCTTTAGGCTAGGGCTCCCCTAGGCTAAGGCTAGGGCTCCCCTAGCCTTCAGGCTAGGGCACCCCTAGGCTTTAGGCTAGGGCTCCCCTAGGCTAAGGCTAGGGCTCCCCTAGCCTTCAGGCTAGGGCACCCCTAGGCTTTAGGCTAGGGCTCCCCTAGGCTAAGGCTAGGGCTCCCCTAGCCTTCAGGCTAGGGCACCCCTAGGCTTTAGGCTAGGGCTCCCCTAGGCTAAGGCTAGGGCTCCCCTAGCCTTCAGGCTAGGGCACCCCTAGGCTTTTTGGCTAGGGCACCCCTAGGCTATGGCTAGGGCTCCCCTAGCATTCAGGCTAGGGCACCCCTAGGCTTTAGGCTAGGGCTCCCCTAGGCTAAGGCTAGGGCTCCCCTAGCCTTCAGGCTAGGGCACCCCTAGGCTTTAGGCTAGGGCTCCCCTGGGCTAAGGCTTGGGCTCCCCTAGCCTTCCGGCTAGGGCACCCCTAGGCTTTAGGCTAGTGCTCCCCTAGGCTAAGGCTTGGGCTCCCCTAGCCTTCAGGCTAGGGCACCCCTAGGCTTTAGGCTAGGGCTCCCCTAGGCTAAGGCTTGGGCTCCCCTAGCCTTCTGGCTAGGGCACCCCTAGGCTTTAGGCTAGGGCTCCCCTAGGCTAAGGATTGGGCTCCCCTAGCCTTCAGGCTAGGGCACCCCTAGGCTTTAGGCTCCCCTAGGCTAAGGCTAGGGCTCCCCTAGCCTTCAGGCTAGGGCACCCCTAGGCTTTAGGCTAGGGCTCCCCTAGGCTAAGGCTAGGGCACCCCTAGGCTTTAGGCTCCCCTAGGCTAAGGCTAGGGCTCCCCTAGCCTTCAGGCTAGGGCACCCCTAGGCTTTAGGCTAGGGCTCCCCTAGGCTAAGGCTTGGGCTCCCTAGCCTTCAGGCTAGGGCACCCCTAGTGTTTAGGCTAGGGCTACCCTAGGCTAAGGCTTGGGCTCCCCTAGCCTTCAGGCTAGGGCACCCCTAGGCTTTAGGCTAGGGCTCCCCTAGGCTAAGGCTTGGGCTCCCTAGCCTTCAGGCTAGGGCACCCCTAGGCTTTAGGCTAGGGCTCCCCTAGGCTAAGGCTTGGGCTCCCCTAGCCTTCAGGCTAGGGCACCCCTAGGCTTTAGGCTAGGGCTCCCCTAGGCTAAGGCTTGGGATCCCCTAGCCTTCAGGCTAGGGCACCCCTAGGCTTTAGGCTAGGGCTCCCCTAGGCTAAGGCTTGGGCTCCCCTAGCCTTCAGGCCAGGGCACCCCTAGGCTTTAGGCTAGGGCTCCCCTAGGCTAAGGCTTGGGCTCCCCTAGCCTTCAGGCCAGGGCACCCCTAGGCTTTAGGCTAGGGCTCCCCTTGGCTAAGGCTAGGGCTCCCCTAGCCTTCAGGCCAGGGCACCCCTAGGCTTTAGGCTAGGGCTCCCCTAGGCTAAGGCTAGGGCTCCCCTAGCCTTCAGGCCAGGGCACCCCTAGGCTTTAGGCTAGGGCTCCCATAGGCTAAGGCTAGGGTTCCCCTAGCCTTCAGGCTAGGGCACCCCTAGGCTTTAGGCTAGGGCTCCCCTAGGCTAAGGCTAGGGCTCCCCTAGCCTTCAGGCTAGGGCACCCCTAGGCTTTAGGCTAGGGCTCCCCTAGGCTAAGGCTAGGGCTCCCCTAGCCTTCAGGCTAGGGCACCCCTAGGCTTTAGGCTAGGGCTCCCCTAGGCTAAGGCTAGGGCTCCCCTAGCCTTCAGGCTAGGGCACCCCAAGGCTTTAGGCTAGGGCTCCCCTAGGCTAAGGCTAGGGCTCCCCTAGCCTTCAGGCTAGGGCACCCCTAGGCTTTAGGCTAGGGCTCCCCTAGGCTAAGGCTAGGGCTCCCCTAGCCTTCAGGCTAGGGCACCCCTAGGCTTTAGGCTAGGTCTCCCCTAGGCTAAGGCTAGGGCTCCCCTAGGCTAAGGCTAGGGCTGCCCTAGCCTTCAGGCTAGGGCACCCCTAGGCTTTAGGCTAGGGCTCCCCTAGGCTAAGGCTAGGGCTCCCCTAGCCTTCAGGCTAGGGCACCCCTAGGCTTTAGGCTAGGGCTCCCCTAGGCTAAGGCTAGGGCTCCCCTAGCCTTCAGGCTAGGGCACCCCTAGGCTTTAGGCTAGGGCTCCCCTAGGCTAAGGCTAGGGCTCCCCTAGCCTTCAGGCTAGGGCACCCCTAGGCTTTAGGCTCCCCTAGGCTAAGGCTAGGGCTCCCCTAGCCTTCAGGCTATGGCACCCCTAGGCTTTAGTCTCCCCTAGGCTAAGGCTAGGGCTCCCCTAGCCTTCAGGCTAGGGCACCCCTAGGCTTTAGGCTAGGGCTCCCCTAGGCTAAGGCTAGGGCTCCCCTAGCCTTCAGGCTAGGGCACCCCTAGGCTTTAGGCTAGGGCTCCCCTAGGCTAAGGCTTGGGATCCCCTAGCCTTCAGGCTAGGGCACCCCTAGGCTTTAGGCTAGGGCTCCCCTAGGCTAAGGCTTGGGCTCCCCTAGCCTTCAGGCTAGGGCACCCCTAGGCTTTAGGCTAGGGCTCCCCTAGGCTAAGGCTTGGGCTCCCCTAGCCTTCAGGCTAGGGCACCCCTAGGCTTTAGGCTAGGGCTCCCCTAGGCTAAGGCTTGGGCTCCCCTAGCCTTCAGGCTAGGGCACCCCTAGGCTTTAGGCTAGGGCTCCCCTAGGCTAAGGCTTGGGCTCCCCTAGCCTTCAGGCTAGGGCACCCCTAGGCTTTAGGCTAGGGCTCCCCTAGGCTAAGGCTTGGGCTCCCCTAGCCTTCAGGCTTGGGCACCCCTAGGCTTTAGGCTAGCGCTCCCCTAGGCTAAGGCTTGGGCGCCCCTAGCCTTCAGGCTAGGGCACCCCTTGGCTTTAGGCTCCCCTAGGCTAAGGCTTGGGCTCCCCTAGCCTTCAGGCTAGGGCACCCCTTGGCATTAGGCTCCCCTAGGCTAAGGCTAGGGCTCCCCTAGCCTTCAGGCTAGGGCACCCCTTGGCTTTAGGCTCCCCTAGGCTAAGGCTAGGGCTCCCCTAGCCTTCAGGCTAGGGCACCCCTAGGCTTTAGGCTCCCCTAGGCTAAGGCTAGGGCTCCCCTAGCCTTCAGGCTAGGGCACCCCTAGGCTTTAGGCTCCCCTAGGCTAAGGCTAGGGCTCCCCTAGCCTTCAGGCTAGGGCACCCCTAGGCTTTAGGCTCCCCTAGGCGAAGGCTAGGGCTCCCCTAGCCTTCAGGCTAGGGCACCCCTAGGCTTTAGGCTCCCCTAGGCTAAGGCTAGGGCTCCCCTAGCCTTCAGGCTAGGGCACCCCTAGGCTTTAGGCTCCCCTAGGCTAAGGCTAGGGCTCCCCTAGCCTTCAGGCTCCCCTAGGCTTAGGCTAGGCCTCCCCTAGCCTTCAGGCTAGGGCACCCCTAGGCTTTAGGCTCCCCAGGCTAAGGCTAGGGCTCCCCTAGACTTCAGGCTAGGGCACCCCTAGGCTTTAGGCTCCCCTAGGCTAACGCTAGGGCTCCCCTAGCCTTCAGGCTAGGCACCCCTAGGCTTTAGGCTCCCCTAGGCTAAGGCTATGCCTCCCCTTGCCTTCAGGCTAGGGCACCCCTAGGCTTTAGGCTCCCCTAGGCTAAGGCTAGGGCTCCCCTAGCCTTCAGGCTAGGGCACCCCTAGGCTTTAGGCTCCCCTAAGCTAAGGCTAGGGCTCTCCTAGCCTTCAGGCTAGGGCACGCCTAGGCTTTAGGCTCCCCTAGGCTAAGGCTAGGGCTCCCCTAGCCTTCAGGCTAGGGCACCCCTAGGCTTTAGGCTCCCCTAGGCTAAGGCTAGGGCTCCCCTAGCCTTCAGGCTAGGGCACCCCTAGGCTTTAGGCTCCCCTAGGCTAAGGCTAGGGCTCCCCTAGCCTTCAGGCTAGGGCACCCCTAGGCTTTAGGCTTTCCTAGGCTAAGGCTAGGGCTCCCCTAGGCTTCAGGCTAGGGCACCCCTAGGCTTTAGGCTAGGGCTCCCCTAGGCTTTAGGCTAGGGCTCCCCTAGGCTAAGGCTAGGGCTCCCCTAGCCTTCAGGCTAGGGCACCCCTAGGCTTTAGGCTAGGGCTCCCCTAGGCTAAGGCTAGGGCTCCCCTAGCCTTCAGGCTAGGGCACCCCTAGGCTTTAGGCTAGGGCTCCCCTAGGCTAAGGCTAGGGCTCCCCTAGCCTTCAGGCTAGGGCACCCCTAGGCTTTACGCTAGGGCTCCCCTAGGCTAAGGCTAGGGCTCCCCTAGCCTTCAGGCTAGGGCACCCCTCGGCTTTAGGCTAGGGCTCCCCTAGGCTAAGGCTAGGGCTCCCCTAGCCTTCAGGCTAGGGCACCCCTAGGCTTTAGGCTCCCCTAGGCTAAGGCTAGGGCTCCCCTAGCCTTCAGGCTAGGGCACCCCTAGGCTTTAGGCTCCCCTAGTCTAAGGCTAGGGCTCCCCTAGCCGTCAGGCTAGGGCACCCCTAGGCTTTAGGCTAGGGCTCCCCTAGGCTAAGGCTAGGGCTCCCCTAGCCTTCAGGCTAGGGCACCCCTAGGCTTTAGGCTAGGGCTCCCCTAGGCTAAGGCTAGGGCTCCCCTAGCCTTCAGGCTAAGGCACCCCTGGGCTTTAGGCTAGGGCTCCCCTAGGCTAAGGCTAGGGCTCCCCTAGACTTCAGGCTAGGGCACCCCTAGGCTTTAGGCTCCCCTAGGCTAAGGCTAGGGCTCCCCTAGCCTTCAGGCTAGGCACCCCTAGGCTTTAGGCTCCCCTAGGCTAAGGCTAGGGCTCCCCTAGCCTTCAGGCTAGGGCACCCCTAGGCTTTAGGCTCCCCTAGGCTAAGGCTAGGGCTCCCCTAGCCTTCAGGCTAGGGCACCCCTAGGCTTTAGGCTCCCCTAAGCTAAGGCTAGGGCTCTCCTAGCCTTCAGGCTAGGGCACGCCTAGGCTTTAGGCTCCCCTAGGCTAAGGCTAGGGCTCCCCTAGCCTTCAGGCTAGGGCACCCCTAGGCTTTAGGCTCCCCTAGGCTAAGGCTAGGGCTCCCCTAGCCTTCAGGCTAGGGCACCCCTAGGCTTTAGGCTCCCCTAGGCTAAGGCTAGGGCTCCCCTAGCCTTCAGGCTAGGGCACCCCTAGGCTTTAGGCTCCCCTAGGCTAAGGCTAGGGCTCCCCTAGCCTTCAGGCTAGGGCACCCCTAGGCTTTAGGCTCCCCTAGGCTAAGGCTAGGGCTCCCCTAGGCTTCAGGCTAGGGCACCCCTAGGCTTTAGGCTAGGGCTCCCCTAGGCTTTAGGCTAGGGCTCCCCTAGGCTAAGGCTAGGGCTCCCCTAGCCTTCAGGCTAGGGCACCCCTAGGCTTTAGGCTAGGGCTCCCCTAGGCTAAGGCTAGGGCTCCCCTAGCCTTCAGGCTAGGGCACCCCTAGGCTTTAGGCTAGGGCTTCCCTAGGCTAAGGCTAGGGCTCCCCTAGCCTTCAGGCTAGGGCACCCCTAGGCTTTAGGCTAGGGCTCCCCTAGGCTAAGGCTAGGGCTCCCCTAGCCTTCAGGCTAGGGCACCCCTCGGCTTTAGGCTAGGGCTCCCCTAGGCTAAGGCTAGGGCTCCCCTAGCCTTCAGGCTAGGGCACCCCTAGGCTTTAGGCTCGCCTAGGCTAAGGCTAGGGCTCCCCTAGCCTTCAGGCTAGGGCACCCCTAGGCTTTAGGCTCCCCTAGGCTTTAGGCTAGGGCTCCCCTAGGCTAAGGCTAGGGCTCCCCTAGCCTTCAGGCTAGGGCACCCCTAGGCTTTAGGCTAGGGCTCCCCTAGGCTAAGGCTAGGGCTCCCCTAGCCTTCAGGCTAGGGCACCCCTGGGCTTTAGGCTAGGGCTCCCCTAGGCTAAGGCTAGGGCTCCCCTAGCCTTCAGGCTAGGGCACCCCTAGGCTTTAGGCTAGGGCTCCCCTAGGCTAAGGCTAGGGCTCCCCTAGCCTTCAGGCTAGGGTACCCCAAGGCTTTAGGCTAGGGCTCCCCTAGGCTAAGGCTAGGGCTCCCCTAGCCTTCAGGCTAGGGCACCCCTAGGCTTTAGGCTAGGGCTCCCCTAGGCTAAGGCTAGGGCTCCCCTAGCCTTCAGGCTAGGGCACCCCTAGGCTTTAGGCTAGGGCTCCCCTAGGCTAAGGCTAGGGCTCCCCTAGCCTTCAGGCTAGGGCACCCCTAGGCTTTAGGCTAGGGCTCCCCTAGGCTAAGCCTAGGGCTCCCCTAGCCTTCAGGCTAGGGCACCCCTAGGCTTTAGGCTAGGGCACCCCTAGGCTATGGCTAGGGCTCCCCTAGGCTAAGGCTTGGGATCCCCTAGCCTTCAGGCTAGGGCACCCCTAGGCTTTAGGCTAGGGCTCCCCTAGGCTAAGGCTAGGGCTCCCCTAGCCTTCAGGCTAGGGCACCCCTAGGCTTTAGGCTAGGGCACCCCTAGGCTTTAGGCTAGGGCTCCCCTAGGCTAAGGCTTGGGATCCCCTAGCCTTCAGGCTAGGGACCCCTAGGCTTTAGGCTAGGGCTCCCCTAGGCTAAGGCTTGGGCTCCCCTAGCCTTCAGGCTAGGGCACCCCTAGGCTTTAGGCTAGGGCTCCCCTAGGCTAAGGCTTGGGCTCCCCTAGCCTTCAGGCTAGGGCACCCCTAGGCTTTAGGCTAGGGCTCCCCTAGGCTAAGGCTTGGGCTCCCCTAGCCTTCAGGCTAGGGCACCCCTAGGCTTTAGGCTAGGGCTCCCCTAGGCTAAGGCTTGGGCTCCCCTCGCCTTCAGGCTAGGGCACCCCTAGGCTTTAGGCTAGGGCTCCCCTAGGCTAAGGCTTGGGCTCCCCTAGCCTTCAGGCTTGGGCACCCCTAGGCTTTAGGCTAGCGCTCCCCTAGGCTAAGGCTTGGGCGCCCCTAGCCTTCAGGCTAGGGCACCCCTTGGCTTTAGGCTCCCCTAGGCTAAGGCTTGGGCTCCCCTAGCCTTCAGGCTAGGGCACCCCTTGGCATTAGGCTCCCCTAGGCTAAGGCTAGGGCTCCCCTAGCCTTCAGGCTAGGGCACCCCTTGGCTTTAGGCTCCCCTAGGCTAAGGCTAGGGCTCCCCTAGCCTTCAGGCTAGGGCACCCCTAGGCTTTAGGCTCCCCTAGGCTAAGGCTAGGGCTCCCCTAGCCTTCAGGCTAGGGCACCCCTAGGCTTTAGGCTCCCCTAGGCTAAGGCTAGGGCTCCCCTAGCCTTCAGGCTAGGGCACCCCTAGGCTTTAGGCTCCCCTAGGCTAAGGCTAGGGCTCCCCTAGCCTTCAGGCTAGGGCACCCCTAGGCTTTAGGCTCCCCTAGGCTAAGGCTAGGGCTCCCCTAGCCTTCAGGCTAGGGCACCCCTAGGCTTTAGGCTCCCCTAGGCTAAGGCTAGGGCTCCCCTAGCCTTCAGGCTCCCCTAGGCTTAGGCTAGGCCTCCCCTAGCCTTCAGGCTAGGGCACCCCTAGGCTTTAGGCTCCCCAGGCTAAGGCTAGGGCTCCCCTAGACTTCAGGCTAGGGCACCCCTAGGCTTTAGGCTCCCCTAGGCTAACGCTAGGGCTCCCCTAGCCTTCAGGCTAGGCACCCCTAGGCTTTAGGCTCCCCTAGGCTAAGGCTATGCCTCCCCTAGCCTTCAGGCTAGGGCACCCCTAGGCTTTAGGCTCCCCTAGGCTAAGGCTAGGGCTCCCCTCGCCTTCAGGCTAGGGCACCCCTAGGCTTTAGGCTCCCCTAAGCTAAGGCTAGGGCTCTCCTAGCCTTCAGGCTAGGGCACGCCTAGGCTTTTGGCTCCCCTAGGCTAAGGCTAGGGCTCCCCTAGCCTTTAGGCTAGGGCACCCCTAGGCTTTAGGCTCCCCTAGGCTAAGGCTAGGGCTCCCCTAGCCTTCAGGCTAGGGCACCCCTAGGCTTTAGGCTCCCCTAGGCTAAGGCTAGGGCTCCCCTAGCCTTCAGGCTAGGGCACCCCTAGGCTTTAGGCTCCCCTAGGCTAAGGCTAGGGCTCCCCTAGGCTTCAGGCTAGGGCACCCCTAGGCTTTAGGCTAGGGCTCCCCTAGGCTTTAGGCTAGGGCTCCCCTAGGCTAAGGCTAGGGCTCCCCTAGCCTTCAGGCTAGGGCACCCCTAGGCTTTAGGCTAGGGCTCCCCTAGGCTAAGGCTAGGGCTCCCCTAGCCTTCAGGCTAGGGCACCCCTAGGCTTTAGGCTAGGGCTCCCCCTAGGCTAAGGCTAGGGCTCCCCTAGCCTTCAGGCTAGGGCACCCCTAGGCTTTACGCTAGGGCTCCCCTAGGCTAAGGCTAGGGCTCCCCTAGCCTTCAGGCTAGGGCACCCCTCGGTTTTAGGGCTAGGGCTCCCCTAGGCTAAGGCTAGGGCTCCCCTAGCCTTCAGGCTAGGGCACCCCTAGGCTTTAGGCTCCCCTAGGCTAAGGCTAGGGCTCCCCTAGCCTTCAGGCTAGGGCACCCCTAGGCTTTAGGCTCCCCTAGTCTAAGGCTAGGGCTCCCCTAGCCGTCAGGCTAGGGCACCCCTAGGCTTTAGGCTAGGGCTCCCCTAGGCTAAGGCTAGGGCTCCCCTAGCCTTCAGGCTAGGGCACCCCTAGGCTTTAGGCTAGGGCCTCCCCTAGGCTAAGGCTAGGGCTCCCCTAGCCTTCAGGCTAAGCACCCCTGGGCTTTAGGCTAGGGCTCCCCTAGGCTAAGGCTAGGGCTCCCCTAGACTTCAGGCTAGGGCACCCCTAGGCTTTAGGCTCCCCTAGGCTAAGGCTAGGGCTCCCCTAGCCTTCAGGCTAGGCACCCTAGGCTTTAGGCTCCCCTAGGCTAAGGCTAGGGCTCCCCTAGCCTTCAGGCTAGGGCACCCCTAGGCTTTAGGCTCCCCTAGGCTAAGGCTAGGGCTCCCCTAGCCTTCAGGCTAGGGCACCCCTAGGCTTTAGGCTCCCCTAAGCTAAGGCTAGGGCTCTCCTAGCCTTCAGGCTAGGGCACGCCTAGGCTTTAGGCTCCCCTAGGCTAAGGCTAGGGCTCCCCTAGCCTTCAGGCTAGGGCACCCCTAGGCTTTAGGCTCCCCTAGGCTAAGGCTAGGGCTCCCCTTGCCTTCAGGCTAGGGCACCCCTAGGCTTAGGCTCCCTAGGCTAAGGCTAGGGCTCCCCTAGCCTTCAGGCTAGGGCACCCCTAGGCTTTAGCTCCCCTAGGCTAAGGCTAGGGCTCCCCTAGCCTTCAGGCTAGGGCACCCCTAGGCTTTAGGCTCCCCTAGGCTAAGGCTAGGGCTCCCCTAGGCTTCAGGCTAGGGCACCCCTAGGCTTTAGGCTAGGGCTCCCCTAGGCTTTAGGCTAGGGCTCCCCTAGGCTAAGGCTAGGGCTCCCCTAGCCTTCAGGCTAGGGCACCCCTAGGCTTTAGGCTAGGGCTCCCCTAGGCTAAGGCTAGGGCTCCCCTAGCCTTCAGGCTAGGGCACCCCTAGGCTTTAGGCTAGGGCTTCCCTAGGCTAAGGCTAGGGCTCCCCTAGCCTTCAGGCTAGGGCACCCCTAGGCTTTAGGCTAGGGCTCCCCTAGGCTAAGGCTAGGGCTCCCCTAGCCTTCAGGCTAGGGCACCCCTCGGCTTTAGGCTAGGGCTCCCCTAGGCTAAGGCTAGGGCTCCCCTAGCCTTCAGGCTAGGGCACCCCTAGGCTTTAGGCTCGCCTAGGCTAAGGCTAGGGCTCCCCTAGCCTTCAGGCTAGGGCACCCCTAGGCTTTAGGCTCCCCTAGGCTTTAGGCTAGGGCTCCCCTAGGCTAAGGCTAGGGCTCCCCTAGCCTTCAGGCTAGGGCACCCCTAGGCTTTAGGCTAGGGCTCCCCTAGGCTAAGGCTAGGGCTCCCCTAGCCTTCAGGCTAGGGCACCCCTGGGCTTTAGGCTAGGGCTCCCCTAGGCTAAGGCTAGGCTCCCCTAGCCTTCAGGCTAGGGCACCCCTAGGCTTTAGGCTAGGGCTCCCCTAGGCTAAGGCTAGGGCTCCCCTAGCCTTCAGGCTAGGGTACCCCAAGGCTTTAGGCTAGGGCTCCCCTAGGCTAAGGCTAGGGCTCACCTAGCCTTCAGGCTAGGGCACCCCTAGGCTTTAGGCTAGGGCTCCCCTAGGCTAAGGCTAGGGCTCCCCTAGCCTTCAGGCTAGGGCACCCCTAGGCTTTAGGCTAGGGCTCCCCTAGGCTAAGGCTAGGGCTCCCCTAGCCTTCAGGCTAGGGCACCCCTAGGCTTTAGGCTAGGGCTCCCCTAGGCTAAGGCTAGGGCTCCCCTAGCCTTCAGGCTAGGGCACCCCTAGGCTTTAGGCTAGGGCACCCCTAGGCTATGGCTAGGGCTCCCCTAGCATTCAGGCTAGGGCACCCCTAGGCTTTAGGCTAGGGCTCCCCTAGGCTAAGGCTAGGGCTCCCCTAGCCTTCAGGCTAGGGCACCCCTAGGCTTTAGGCTAGGGCTCCCCTAGGCTAAGGCTTGGGCTCCCCTAGCCTTCCGGCTAGGGCACCCCTAGGCTTTAGGCTAGGGCTCCCCTAGGCTAAGGCTTGGGCTCCCCTAGCCTTCAGGCTAGGGCACCCCTAGGCTTTAGGCTAGGGCTCCCCTAGGCTAAGGCTTGGGCTCCCCTAGCCTTCTGGCTAGGGCACCCCTAGGCTTTAGGCTAGGGCTCCCCTAGGCTAAGGATTGGGCTCCCCTAGCCTTCAGGCTAGGGCACCCCTTGGCTTTAGGCTCCCCTAGGCTAAGGCTTGGGCTCCCCTAGCCTTCAGGCTAGGGCACCCCTTGGCATTAGGCTCCCCTAGGCTAAGGCTAGGGCTCCCCTAGCCTTCAGGCTAGGGCACCCCTTGCCTTAAGGCTCCCCTAGGCTAAGGCTAGGGCTCGCCTAGCCTTCAGGCTAGGGCACCCCTAGGCTTTAGGCTCCCCTAGGCTAAGGCTAGGGCTCCCGTAGCCTTCAGGCTAGGGCACCCCTAGGCTTTAGGCTCCCCTAGGCTAAGGCTAGGGCTCCCCTAGCCTTCAGGCTAGGGCACCCCTAGGCTTTAGGCTCCCCTAGGCTAAGGCTAGGGCTCCCCTAGCCTTCAGGCTAGGGAACTCCTAGGCTTTAGGCTCCCCTATGCTAAGGCTAGGGCTCCCCTAGCCTTCAGGCTAGGGCACCCCTAGGCTTTAGGCTCCCCTAGGCTAAGGCTAGGGCTCCCCTAGCCTTCAGGCTAGGGCACCCCTAGGCTTTAGGCTCCCCTAGGCTAAGGCTAGGGCTCCCCTAGCCTTCAGGCTAGGGCACCCCTAGGCTTTAGGCTTCTAGGCTAAGGCTAGGGCTCCCCTAGCCTTCAGGCTAGGGCACCCCTAGGCTTTAGGCTCCCCTAGGCTAAGGCTAGGCCTCCCCTAGCCTTCAGGCTAGGGCACCCCTAGGCTTTAGGCTCCCCTAGGCTAAGGCTAGGGCTCCCCTAGCCTTCAGGCTAGGGCACCCCTAGGCTTTAGGCTAGGGCTCCCCTAGGCTAAGGCTTGGGCTCCCCTAGCCTTCAGGCTAGGGCACCCCTAGGCTTTAGGCTAGGGCTCCCCTAGGCTAAGGCTTGGGCTCCCCTAGCCTTCAGGCTAGGGCACCCCTAGGCTTTAGGCTAGGGCTCCCCTAGGCTAAGGCTTGGGCTCCCCTAGCCTTCAGGCTAGGGCACCCCTAGGCTTTAGGCTAGGGCTCCCCTAGGCTAAGGCTTGGGCTCCCCTAGACTTCAGACTAGGGCACCCCTAGGCTTTAGGCTAGGGCTCCCCTAGGCTAAGGCTTGGGCTCCCCTAGCCTTCAGGCTTGGGCACCCCTAGGCTTTAGGCTAGCGCTCCCCTAGGCTAAGGCTTGGGCTCCCCTAGCCTTCAGGCTATGGCACCCCTTGGCTTTAGGCTCCCCTAGGCTAAGGCTTGGGCTCCCCTAGCCTTCAGGCTAGGGCACCCCTTGGCATTAGGCTCCCCTAGGCTAAGGCTAGGGCTCACCTAGCCTTCAGGCTAGGGCACCCCTTGGCTTTAGGCTCCCCTAGGCTAAGGCTAGGGCTCCCCTAGCCTTCTGGCTAGGGCACCCCTAGGCTTTAGGCTCCCCTAGGCTAAGGCTAGGGCTCCCCTAGCCTTCAGGCTAGGGCACCCCTAGGCTTTAGGCTCCCCTAGGCTAAGGCTAGGGCTCCCCTAGCCTTCAGGCTAGGGCACCCCTAGGCTTTAGGCTCCCCTAGGCTAAGGCTAGGGCTCCCCTAGCCTTCAGGCTAGGGCACCCCTAGGCTTTAGGCTCCCCTAGGCTAAGTCTAGGGCTCCCCTAGCCTTCAGGCTAGGGCACCCCTAGGCTTTAGGCTCCCCTAGGCTAAGGCTAGGGCTCCCCTAGCCTTCAGGCTCCCCTAGGCTTAGGCTAGGGCTCCCCTAGCCTTCAGGCTAGGGCACCCCTAGGCTTTAGGCTCCCCAGGCTAAGGCTAGGGCTCCCCTAGACTTCAGGCTAGGGCACCCCTAGGCTTTAGGCTCCCCTAGGCTAAGGCTAGGGCTCCCCTAGCCTTCAGGCTAGGCACCCCTAGGCTTTAGGCTCCCCTAGACTAAGGCTAGGGCTCCCCTAGCCTTCAGGCTAGGGAACCCCTAGGCTTTAGGCTCCCCTAGGCTAAGGCTAGGGCTGCCCTAGCCTTCAGGCTAGGGCACCCCTAGGCTTTAGGCTCCCCTAAGCTAAGGCTAGAGCTCTCCTAGCCTTCAGGCTAGGGCACGCCTAGGCTTTAGGCTCCCCTAGGCTAAGGCTATGCCTCCCCTAGCCTTCAGGCTAGGGCACCCCTAGGCTTTAGGCTCCCCTAGGATAAGGCTAGGGCTCCCCTAGTCTTCAGGCTAGGGCACCCCTAGGCTTTAGGCTCCCCTAGGCTAAGGCTAGGGCTCCCCTAGCCTTCAGGCTAGGGCACCCCTAGGCTTTAGGCTCCCCTAGGCTAAGGCTAGGGCTCCCCTAGCCTTCAGGCTAGGGCACCCCTAGGCTTTAGGCTCCCCTAGGCTAAGGCTAGGGCTCCCCTAGCCTTGAGGCTAGGGCACCCCTAGGCTTTAGGCTAGGGCTCCCCTAGGCTAAGGCTAGGGCTCCCCTAGCCTTCAGGCTAGGGCACCCCTAGGCTTTAGGCTAGGGCTCCCCTAGGCTAAGGCTAGGGCTCCCCTAGCCTTCAGGCTAGGGCACCCCTGGGCTTTAGGCTAGGGCTCCCCTAGGCTAAGGCTAGGGCTCCCCTAGCCTTCAGGCTAGGGCACCCCTAGGCTTTAGGCTAGGGCTCCCCTAGGCTAAGGCTAGGACTCCCCTAGCCTTCAGGCTAGGGCACCCCAAGGCTTTAGGCTAGGGCTCCCCTAGGCTAAGGCTAGGGCTCCCCTAGCCTTCAGGCTAGGGCACCCCTAGGCTTTAGGCTAGGGCTCCCCTAGGCTAAGGCTAGGGCTCCCCTAGCCTTCAGGCTAGGGCACCCCTAGGCTTTAGGCTAGGGCTCCCCTAGGCTAAGGCTAGGGCTCCCCTAGCCTTCAGGCTAGGGCACCCCTAGGCTTTAGGCTAGGGCTCCCCTAGGCTAAGGCTAGGGCTCCCCTAGCCTTCAGGCTAGGGCACCCCTAGGCTTTAGGCTAGGGCTCCCCTAGGCTAAGGCTTGGGCTCCCCTAGCCTTCTGGCTAGGGCACCCCTAGGCTTTAGGCTAGGGCTCCCCTAGGCTAAGGATTGGGCTCCCCTAGCCTTCAGGCTAGGGCACCCCTTGGCTTTAGGCTCCCCTAGGCTAAGGCTTGGGCTCCCCTAGCCTTCAGGCTAGGGCACCCCTTGGCATTAGGATCCCCTAGGCTAAGGCTAGGGCTCCCCTAGCCTTCAGGCTAGGGCACCCCTTGCCTTTAGGCTCCCCTAGGCTAAGGCTAGGGCTCCCATAGCCTTCAGGCTAGGGCACCCCTAGGCTTTAGGCTCCCCTAGGCTAAGGCTAGGGCTCCCGTAGCCTTCAGGCTAGGGCACCCCTAGGCTTTAGGCTCCCCTAGGCTAAGGCTAGGGCTCCCCTAGCCTTCAGGCTAGGGCACCCCTAGGCTTTAGGCTCCCCTAGGCTAAGGCTAGGGCTCCCCTAGCCTTCAGGCTAGGGAACCCCTAGGCTTTAGGCTCCCCTAGGCTAAGGCTAGGGCTCCCCTAGCCTTCAGGCTAGGGCACCCCTAGGCTTTAGGCTCCCCTAAGCTAAGGCTAGGGCTCCCCTAGCCTTCAGGCTAGGGCACCCCTAGGCTTTAGGCTCCCCTAGGCTAAGGCTAGGGCTCCCCTAGCCTTCAGGCTAGGGCACCCCTAGGCTTTAGGCTCCCCTAGGCTAAGGCTAGGGCTCCCCTAGCCTTCAGGCTAGGGCACCCCTAGGCTTTAGGCTCCCCTAGGCTAAGGCTAGGGCTCCCCTAGCCTTCAGGCTAGGGCACCCCTAGGCTTTAGGCTCCCCTAGGCTAAGGCTAGGGCTCCCCTAGCCTTCAGGCTAGGGCACCCCTAGGCTTTAGGCTCCCCTAGGCTAAGGCTAGGGCTCCCCTAGCCTTCAGGCTAGGGCACCCCTAGGCTTTAGGCTCCCCTAGGCTAAGGCTAGGTCTCCCCTAGCCTTCAGGCTAGGGCACCCCTAGGCTTTAGGCTCCCCTAGGCTAAGGCTAGGGCTCCCCTAGCCTTCAGGCTAGGGCACCCCTAGGCTTTAGGCTCCCCTAGCCTAAGGCTAGGGCTCCCCTAGACTTCAGGCTAGGGCACCCCTAGGCTTTAGGCTCCCCTAAGCTAAGGTTAGGGCTCCCCTAGCCTTCAGGCAAGGGCACCCCTAGGCTTTAGGCTCCCCTAGGCTAAGGCTAGGGCTCTCCTAGCCTTCAGGCTAGGGCACCCCTAGGCTTTAGGCTCCCCTAGGCTAAGGCTAGGGCTCCCCTAGCCTTCAGGCTAGGGCACCCCTAGGCTTTAGGCTCCCCTACGCTAAGGCTAGGGCTCCCCTAGCCTTCAGGCTAGGGCACCCCTAGGCTTTAGGCTAGGGCTCCCCTAGGCTAAGGCTAGGGCTCCCCTAGCCTTCAGGCTAGGGCACCCCTAGGCTTTAGGCTAGGGCTCCCCTAGGCTAAGGCTATGGCTCCCCTAGCCTTCAGGCTAGGGCACCCCTAGGCTTTAGGCTAGGGCTCCCCTAGGCTAAGTCTAGGGCTCCCCTAGCCTTCAGGCTAGGGCACCCCTAGGCTTTAGGCTAGGGCTCCCCTAGTCTAAGGCTAGGGCTCCCCTAGCCTTCAGGCTAGGGCACCCCTAGGCTTTAGGCTAGGGCTCCCCTAGCCTAAGGCTAGGGCTCCCCTAGCCTTCAGGCTAGGGCACCCCTAGGCTTTAGGCTAGGGCTCCCCTAGGCTAAGGCTAGGGCTCCCCTAGCCTTCAGCCTAGGGCACCCCTAGGCGTTAGGCTAGGTCTCCCCTAGGCTAAGGCTAGGGCTCCCCTAGCCTTCAGGCTAGGGCAACCCTAGGCGTTAGGCTAGGGCTCCCCTAGGCTAAGGCTAGGGCTCCCCTAGGCTAAGGCTTGGGCTCCCCTAGCCTTCAGGCTAGGGCACCCCTAGGCTTTAGGCTAGGGCTCCCCTAGGCTAAGGCTTGGGCTCCCCTAGGCTAAGGCTTGGGCTCCCCTAGCCTTCAGGCTAGGGCACCCCTAGGCTTTAGGCTAGGGCTCCCCTAGGCTAAGGCTAGGGCTCCCCTAGCCTTCAGGCTAGGGCACCCCTAGGCGTTAGGCTAGGGCTCCCCTAGGCTAAGGCTAGGGCTCCCCTAGCCTTCAGGCTAGGGCAACCCTAGGCGTTAGGCTAGGGCTCCCCTAGGCTAAGGCTAGGGCTTCCCTAGGCTAAGGCTTGGGCTCCCCTAGCCTTCAGGCTAGGGCACCCCTAGGCTTTAGGCTAGGGCTCCCCTAGGCTAAGGCTAGGGCTCCCCTAGGCTAAGGATTGGGCTCCCCTAGCCTTCAGGCTAGGGCACCCCTAGGCTTTAGGCTAGGGCTCCCCTAGGCTAAGGCTTGGGATCCCCTAGCCTTCAGGCTAGGGCACCCCTAGGCTTTAGGCTAGGGCTCCCCTAGGCTAAGGCTAGGACTCCCCTAGCCTTCAGGCTAGGGCACCCCTAGGCTTTAGGCTAGGGCTCCCCTAGGCTAAGGCTTGGGCTCCCCTAGCCATCAGGCTAGGGCACCCCTAGGCTTTAGGCTAGGGCTCCCCTACGCTAAGGCTTGGGCTCCCCTAGCCTTCAGGCTAGGGCACCCCTAGGCTTTAGGCTAGGGCTCCCCTAGGCTAAGGCTTGGGCTCCCCTAGCCTTCAGGCTAGGGTACCCCTAGGCTTTAGGCTAGGGCTCCCCTAGGATAAGGCTTGGGCTCCCCTAGCCTTCAGGCTTGGGCACCCCTAGGCTTTAGGCTAGCGCTCCCCTAGGCTAATGCTTGGGCTCCCCTAGCCTTCAGGCTAGGGCACCCCTTGGCTTTAGGCTCCCCTAGGCTAAGGCTTGGGCTCCCCTAGCCTTCAGGCTAGGGCACCCCTTGGCATTAGGCTCCCCTAGGCTAAGGCTAGGGCTCCCCTAGCCTTCAGGCTAGGGCACCCCTTGGCTTTAGGCTCCCCTAGGCTAAGGCTAGGGCTCCCCTAGCCTTCAGGCTAGGGCACCCCTAGGCTTTAGGCTCCCCTAGGCTAAGGCTAGGGCTCCCCTAGCCTTCAGGCTAGGGCACCCCTAGGCTTTAGGCTCCCCTAGGCTAAGGCTAGGGCTCCCCTAGCCTTCAGGCTAGGGCACCCCGAGGCTTTAGGCTCCCCTAGGCTAAGGCTAGGGCTCCCCTAGCCTTCAGGCTAGGGCACCCCTAGGCTTTAGGCTCCCCTAGGCTAAGGCTAGGGCTCCCCTAGCCTTCAGGCTAGGGCACCCCTAGGCTTTAGGCTCCCCTAGGCTAAGGCTAGGGCTCCCCTAGCCTTCAGGCTCACCTAGGCTAAGGCTAGGGCTCCCCTAGCCTTCAGGCTAGGGCACCCCTAGGCTTTAGGCTCCCCAGGCTAAGGCTAGGGCTCCCCTAGACATCAGGCTAGGGCACTCCTAGGCTTTAGGCTCCCCTAGGCTAAGGCTAGGGCTCCCCTAGCCTTCAGGCTAGGCACCCCTAGGCTTTAGGCTCCCCTAGGCTAAGGCTAGGGCTCCCCTAGGCTTTAGGCTACGGCTCTCCTAGGCTAAGGCTAGGGCTCCCCTAGCCTTCAGGTTAGGGCACCCCTAGGCTTTAGGCTACGGCTCTCCTAGGCTAAGGCTAGGGCTCCCCTAGCCTTCAGGCTAGGGCACCCCTAGGCTTTAGGCTCCCCTAAGCTAAGGCTAGGGCTCTCCTAGCCTTCAGGCTAGGGCACGCCTAGGCTTTAGGCTCCCCTAGGCTAAAGCTAGGGCTCCCCTAGCCTTCAGGCTAGGGCACCCCTAGGCTTTAGGCTCCCCTAGGCTAAGGATAGGGCTCCCCTAGCCTTCAGGCTAGGGCACCCCTAGGCTTTAGGCTCCCCTAGGCTAAGGCTAGGGCTCCCCTAGCCTTCAGGCTAGGGCACCCCTAGGCTTTAGGCTCCCCTAGGCTAAGGCTAGGGCTCCCCTAGCCTTCAGGCTAGGGCACCCCTAGGCTTTAGGCTCCCCTAGGCTAAGGCTAGGGCTCCCCTAGGCTTCAGGCTAGGGCACACCTAGGCTTTAGGCTAGGGCTCCCCTAGGCTTTAGGCTAGGGCTCCCCTAGGCTAAGGCTAGGGCTCCCCTAGCCTTCAGGCTAGGGCACCCCTAGGCTTTAGGCTAGGGCTCCCCGAGGCTAAGGCTAGGGCTCCCCTAGCCTTCAGGCAAGGGCACCCCGAGGCTTTAGGCTAGGGCTCCCCTAGGCTAAGGCTAGGGCTCCCCTAGCCTTCAGGCTAGGGCACCCCTAGGCTTTAGGCTAGGGCTCCCCTAGGCTAAGGCTAAGGCTCCCCTAGCCTTCAGGCTAGGGCACCCCTCGGCTTTAGGCTAGGGCTCCCCTAGGCTAAGGCTAGGGCTCCCCTAGCCTTCAGGCTAGGGCACCCCTAGGCTTTAGGCTCCCCTAGGCTAAGGCTAGGGCTCCCCTAGCCTTCATGCTAGGGCACCCCTAGGCTTTAGGCTCCCCTAGGCTAAGGCTAGGGCTCCCCTAGCCTTCAGGCTAGGGCACCCCTAGGCTTTAGGCTAGGGCTCCCCTAGGCTAAGGCTAGGGCTCCCCTAGCCTTCAGGCTAGGGCACCCCTAGGCTTTAGGCTAGGGCTCCCCTAGGCTAAGGCTAGGGCTCCCCTAGCCTTCAGGCAAGGGCACCCCTAGGTTTTAGGCTAGGGCTCCCCTAGGCTAAGGCTAGGGCTCCCCTAGCCTTCAGGCTAGGGCACCCCTAGGCTTTAGGCTGGGGCTCCCCTAGGCTAAGGCTAGAGCTCCCCTAGCCTTCAGGCTAGGGCACCCCAAGGCTTTAGGCTAGGGCTCCCCTAGGCTAAGGCTAGGGCTCCCCTAGCCTTCAGGCTAGGGCACCCCTAGGCTTTAGGCTAGGGCTCCCCTAGGCTAAGGCTAGGGCTCCCCTAGCCTTCAGGCTAGGGCAACCCTAGGCTTTAGGCTAGGGCTCCCCTAGGCTAAGGCTAGGGCTCCCCTAGCCTTCAGGCTAGGGCACCCCTAGGCTTTAGGCTAGGGCTCCCCTAGGCTAAGGCTAGGGCTCCCCTAGCCTTCAGGCTAGGGCACCCCTAGGCTTTAGGCTAGGGCACCCCTAGGCTAAGGCTAGGGCTCCCCTAGCCTTCAGGCTAGGGCACCCCTAAGCTTTAGGCTAGGGCTCCCCTAGGCTAAGGCTAGGGCTCCCCTAGCCTTCAGGCTAGGGCACCCCTAGGCTTTAGGCTAGGGCTCCCCTAGGCTAAGGCTAGGGCTCCCCTAGCCTTCAGGCTAGGGCACCCCTAGGCTTTAGGCTAGGGCTCCCCTAGGCTAAGGCTTGGGCTCCCCTAGCCTTCAGGCTAGGGCACCCCTAGGCTTTAGGCTAGGGCTCCCCTAGGCTAAGGCTTGGGCTCCCCTAGCCTTCAGGCTAGGGCACCCCTAGGCTTTAGGCTAGGGCTCCCCTAGGCTAAGGCTTGGGCTCCCCTAGCCTTCTTGCTAGGGCATCCCTAGGCTTTAGGCTAGGGCTCCCCTAGGCTAAGGATTGGGCTCCCCTAGCCTTCAGGCTAGGGCACCCCTTGGCTTTAGGCTCCCCTAGGCTAAGCCTTGGGCTCCCCTAGCCTTCAGGCTAGGGCACCCCTTGGCATTAGGCTCCCCTAGGCTAAGGCTAGGGCTCCCCTAGCCTTCAGGCTAGGGCACCCCTAGGCTTTAGGCTAGGGCTCCCCTAGGCTAAGGCTAGGGCTCCCCTAGCCTTCAGGCTAGGGCACCCCTAGGCTTTAGGCTCCCCTAGGCTAAGGCTAGGGCTCCCGTAGCCTTCAGGCTAGGGCACCCCTAGGCTTTAGGCTCCCCTAGGCTAAGGGTAGGGCTCCCCTAGCCTTCAGGCTAGGGCACCCCTAGGCTTTAGGCTCCCCTAGGCTAAGGCTAGGGCTCCCCTAGCCTTCAGGCTAGGGCACCCCTAGGCTTTAGGCTCCCCTAGGCTAAGGCTAGGGCTCCCCTAGCCTTCAGGCTAGGGCACCCCTAGGCTTTAGGCTCCCCTAGGCTAAGGCTAGGGCTCCCCTAGCCTTCAGGCTAGGGCACCCCTAGGCTTTAGGCTCCCCTAGGCTAAGGCTAGGGCTCCCCTAGCCTTCAGGCTAGGGCACCCCTAGGCTTTAGGCTCCCCTAGGCTAAGGCTAGGGCTCCCCTAGCCTTCAGGCTAGGGCACCCCTAGGCTTTAGGCTCCCCTAGGCTAAGGCTAGGGCTCCCCTAGCCTTCAGGCTAGGGCACCCCTAGGCTTTAGGCTCCCCTAGCCTAAGGCTAGGGCTCCCCTAGCCTTCAGGCTAGGGCACCCCTAGGCTTTAGGCTCCCCTAGGCTAAGGCTAGGGCTCCACTAGCCTTCAGGCTAGGGCACCCCTAGGCTTTAGGCTCCCCTAGGCTAAGGCTAGGGCTCCCCTAGCCTTCAGGCTAGGGCACCCCTAGGCTTTAGGCTCCCCTAGGCTAAGGCTAGGGCTCCCCTAGCCTTCAGGCTAGGGCACCCCTAGGCTTTAGGCTCCCCTAGGCTAAGGCAAGGGCTCCCCTAGCCTTCAGGCTAGGGCACCCCTAGGCTTTAGGCTCCCCTAGGCTAAGGCTAGGGCTCCCCTAGCCTTCAGGCTAGTGCACCCCTAGGCTTTAGGCTCCCCTAGGCTAAGGCTAGGGCTCCCCTAGCCTTCAGGCTAGGGCACCCCTAGGCTTTAGGCTAGGGCTCCCCTAGGCTAAGGCTAGGGCTCCCCTAGCCTTCAGGCTAGGGCACCCATAGGCTTTAGGCTCCCCTAGGCTAAGGCTAGGGCTCCCCTAGCCTTCAGGCTAGGGCACCCCTAGGCTTTAGGCTAGGGCTCCCCTAGGCTAAGGCTAGGGCTCCCCTAGCCTTCAGGCTAGGGCACCCCTAGGCTTTAGGCTCTCCTAGGCTAAGGCTAGGGCTCCCCTAGCCTTCAGGCTAGGGCACCCCTTGTCTTTAGGCTAGGGCTCCCCTAGGCTAAGGCTAGGGCTCCCCTAGCCTTCAGGCTAGGGCACCCCTAGGCTTTAGGCTCCCCTAGGCTAAGGCTAGGGCTCCCCTAGCCTTCAGGCTAGGGCACCCCTAGGCTTTAGGCTAGGGCTCCCCTAGGCTAAGGCTAGGGCTCCCCTAGCCTTCAGGCTAGGGCACCCCTAGGCTTTAGGCTCCCCTAGGCTAAGGCTAGTGCTCCCCTAGCCTTCAGGCTAGGGCACCCCTAGGCTTTAGGCTAGGGCTCCCCTAGGCTAAGGCTAGGGCTCCCCTAGCCTTCAGGCTAGGGCACCTCTAGGCTTTAGGCTCCCCGAGGCTAAAGCTAGGGCTCCCCTAGCCTTCAGGCTAGGGCACCCATAGGCTTTAGGCTAGGGCTCCCCTAGGCTAAGGCTAGGGCTCCCCTAGCCTTCAGGCTAGGGCACCCCTAGGCTTTAGGCTCCCCTAGGCTAAGGCTAGGGCTCCCCTAGCCTTCAGGCTAGGGCACCCCTAGGCTTTAGGCTAGGGCTCCCCTAGGCTAAGGCTAGGGCTCCCCTAGCCTTCAGGCTAGGGCACCCCTAGGCTTTAGGCTCCCCTAGGCTAAGGCTAGGGCTCCCCTAGCCTTCAGGCTAGGGCACCCCTAGGCTTTAGGCTAGGGCTCCCCTAGGCTAAGGCTAGGGCTCCCCTAGCCTTCAGGCTAGGGCACCCCTAGGCTTTAGGCTCCCCTCGGCTAAGGCTAGGGCTCCCCTAGCGTTCAGGTTAGGGCACCCCTAGGCTTTAGGCTAGGGCTCCCCTAGGCTAAGGCTAGGGCTCCCCTAGCCTTCAGGCTAGGGCACCCCTAGGCTTTGGGCTCCCCTCGGCTAAGGCTAGGGCTCCCCTAGCCTTCAGGCTAGGGCACCCCTAGGCTTTAGGCTCCCCGCGGCTAAGGCTAGGGCTCCCCTAGCCTTCAGGCTAGGGCACCCCTAGGCTTTAGGCTAGGGCTCCCCTCGGCTAAGGCTAGGGCGCCCCTAGCCTTCAGGCTAGGGCACCCCTAGCCTTTAGGCTCCCCTCGGCTAAGGCTAGGGCTCCCCTAGCCTTCAGGCTAGGGCACCCCTAGGCTTTAGGCTAGGGCTCCCCTCGGCTATGGCTAGGGCTCCCCTAGCCTTCAGGCTAGGGCACCCCTAGGCTTTAGGCTAGGGCTCCCCTAAGCTAAGGCTAGGGCTCCCCTAGCCTTCAGGCTAGGGCACCCCTAGGCTTTAGGCTCCCCTAGGCTAAGGCTAGGGCTCCCCTAGCCTTCAGGCTAGGGCACCCCTAGGCTTTAGGCTAGGGCTCCCTTAGGCTAAGGCTAGGGCTCCCCTAGCCTTCAGGCTAGGGCACCCCTAGGCTTTAGGCTCCGCTAGGCTAAGGCTAGGGCTCCCCTAGCCTTCAGGCTAGGGCACCCCTAGGCTTTAGGCTAGGGCTCCCCTAGGCTAAGGCTAGGGCTCCCCTAGCCTTCAGGCTAGGGCACCCCTAGGCTTTTGGCTCCCCTAGGCTAAGGCTAGGGCTCCCCTAGCCTTCAGGCTAGGGCACCCCTAGGCTTTAGGCTAGGGCTCCCCTCGGCTAAGGCTAGGGCTCCCCTAGCCTTCAGGCTAGGGCACCCCTAGGCTTTAGGCTCCCCTAGGCTAAGGCTAGGGCTCCCCTAGCCTTCAGGCTAGGGCACCCCTAGGCTTTAGGCTAGGGCTCCCCTAGGCTAAGGCTAGGGCTCCCCTAGCCTTCAGGCTAGGGCACCTCTAGGCTTTAGGCTCCCCTAGGCTAAGGCTAGGGCTCCCCTAGCCTTCAGGCTAGGGCACCCCTAGGCTTTAAGCTAGGGCTCCCCTAGGCTAAGGCTAGGGCTCCCCTAGCCTTCAGGCTAGGGCACCCCTAGGCTTTAGGCTCCCCTAGGCTAAGGCTAGGGCTCCCCTAGCCTTCAGGCTAGGGCACTCCTAGGCTTTAGGCTAGGGCTCCCCTAGGCTAAGGCTAGGGCTCCCCTAGCCTTCAGGCTAGGGCACCCCTAGGCTTTAGGCTCCCCTAGGCTAAGGCTAGGGCTCCCCTAGCCTTCAGGCTAGGGCACCACTAGGCTTTAGGCTCCCCTCGGCTAAGGCTAGGGCTCCCCTAGCGTTCAGGCTAGGGCACCAATAGGCTTTAGGCTAGGGCTCCCCTAGGCTAAGGCTAGGGCTCCCCTAGCCTTCAGGCTAGGGCACCCCTAGGCTTTGGGCTCCCCTCGGCTAAGGCTAGGGCTCCCCTAGCCTTCAGGCTAGGGCACCCCTAGGCTTTAGGCTCCCCTCGGCTAAGGCTAGGGCTCCCCTAGCCTTCAGGCTAGGGCACCCCTAGGCTTTAGGCTAGGGCTCCCCTCGGCTATGGCTAGGGCTCCCCTAGCCTTCAGGCTAGGGCACCCCTAGGCTTTAGGCTCCCCTCGACTAAGGCTAGGGCTCCCCTAGCCTTCAGGCTAGGGCACCCCTAGGCTTTAGGCTCTCCTCGGCTAAGGCTAGGGCTCCCCTAGCCTTCAGGCTAGGGCACCCCTAGGCTTTGGGCTCCCCTCGGCTAAGGCTAGGGCTCCCCTAGCCTTCAGGCTAGGGCACCCCTAGGCTTTGGGCTCCCCTCGGCTAAGGCTAGGGCTTTCCTAGCCTTCAGGCTAGGGCACCCCTAGGCTTTGGGCTCCCCTCGGCTAAGGCTAGGGCTCCCCTAGCCTTCAGGCTAGGGCACCCCTAGGCTTTGGGCTCCCCTCGGCTAAGGCTAGGGCTCCCCTAGCCTTCAGGCTAGGGCACCCCTAGGCTTTAGGCTAGGGCTCCCCTCGGCTAAGGGTAGGGCTCCCCTAGCCTTCAGGCTAGGGCACCCTAGGCTTTAGGCTAGGGCTCCCCTCGGCTAAGGCTAGGGCTCCCCTAGCCTTCAGGCTAGGGCACCCCTAGGCTTTAGGCTAGGGCTCCCCTCGGCTAAGGCTAGGGCTCCCCTAGCCTTCAGGCTAGGGCACCCCTAGGCTTTAGGCTAGGGCTCCCCTCGGCTAAGGCTAGGGCTCCCCTGGCCTTCAGGCTAGGGCACCCCTAGGCTTTAGGCTAGGGCTCCCCTCGGCTAAGGCTAGGGCTCCCCTAGCCTTCAGGCTAGGGCACCCCCAGGCTTTAGGCTAGGGCTCCCCTCGGCTAAGGCTAGGGCTCCCCTAGCCTTCAGGCTAGGGCACCCCCAGGCTTTAGGCTAGGGCTCCCCTCGGCTAAGGCTAGGTCTCCCCTAGCCTTCAGGCTAGGGCACCCCCAGGCTTTAGGCTAGGGCTCCCCTCGGCTAAGGCTAGGGCTCCCCTAGCCTTCAGGCTAGGGCACCCCTAGGCTTTAGGCTAGGGCTCCCCTCGGCTAAGGCTAGGGCTCACCTAGCCTTCAGGCTAGGGCACCCCTAGGCTTTAGGCTAGGGCTCCCCTCGGCTATGGCTAGGGCTCCCCTAGCCTTCAGGCTAGGGCACCCCTAGGCTTTAGGCTAGGGCTCCCCTCGGCTAAGGCTAGGGCTCCCTTAGCCTTCAGGCTAGGGCACCCCTAGGCTTTAGGCTAGGGCTCCCCTCGGCTAAGGCTAGGGCTCCCCTAGCCTTCAGGCTAGGGCACCCCTAGGCTTTAGGCTAGGGCTCCCCTCGGCTAAGGCTAGGGCTCCCCTAGCCTTCTGGCTAGGGCACCCCTAGGCTTTAGGCTAGGGCTCCCCTCGGCTAAGGCTAGGGCTCCCCTAGCCTTCAGGCTAGGGCACCCCTAGGCTTTAGGCTAGGGCTCCCCTCGGCTAAGGCTAGGGCTCC
The DNA here is from genome assembly GCF_050624435.1 of Tenrec ecaudatus. Classification (NCBI taxonomy): domain Eukaryota; kingdom Metazoa; phylum Chordata; class Mammalia; order Afrosoricida; family Tenrecidae; genus Tenrec; species Tenrec ecaudatus. Next base: position 93,810 of record NW_027459396.1, on the reverse strand, counting down.
CCTAGCCTTCAGGCTAGGGCACCCCTAGGCTTTAGGCTAGGGCTCCCCTCGGCTAAGGCTAGGGCTCCCCTAGCCTTCAGTCTAGGGCACCCCTAGGCTTTAGGCTAGGGCTCCCCTCGGCTAAGGCTAGGGCTCCCCTAGCCTTGAGGCTAGGGCACCCCTAGGCTTTAGGCTAGGGCTCCCATCGGCTAAGGCTAGGGCCCCCCTAGCCTTCAGGCTAGGGCACCCCTAGGCTTTAGGCTAGGGCTCCCCTCGTCTAAGGCTAGGGCCCCCCTAGCCTTCAGGCTAGGGCACCCCTAGGCTTTAGGCTAGGGCACCCCTAGGCTTTAGGCTAGGGCTCCCCTCGGCTAAGGCTAGGGCTCCCCTAGCCTTCAGGCTAGGGCACCCCTAGGCTTTAAGCCAGGGCTCCCCTCGGCTAAGGCTAGGGCTCCCCTAGCCTTCAGGCTAGGGCACCCCTAGGCTTTAGACCAGGGCTCCCCTCGGCTAAGGCTAGGGCTCCCCTAGCCTTCAGGCTAGGGCACCCCTAGACTTTAGGCCAGGGCTCCCCTCGGCTAAGGCTAGGGCTCCCCTAGCCTTCAGGCTAGGGCACACCTAGGCTTTAGGCCAGGGCTCCCCTCCGCTAAGGCTAGGGCGCCCCTAGCCTTCAGGCTAGGGCACCCCTAGGCTTTAGGACAGGGCTCACCTCGGCTAAGGCTAGGGCTCCCCTAGCCTTCAGGCTAGGGCACCCCTAGGCTTTAGGCCAGGGCTCCCCTCGGTTAAGGCTAGGGCTCCCCTAGCCTTCAGGCTAGGGCACCCCTAGGATTTAGGCCAGGGCTCCCCTCGGCCAAGGCTAGGGCTCCCCGAGCCTTCAGGCTAGGGCACCCCTAGGCTTTAGGCCAGGGCTCCCCTCGGCTAAGGCTAGGGCTCCCCTAGCCTTCAGGCTAGGGCACCCCTAGGCTTTAGGCCAGGGCTCCCCTCGGCTAAGGCTATGGCTCCCCTAGCCTTCAGGCTAGGGCACCCCTAGGCTTTAGGCCAGGGCTCCCCTCGGCTAAGGGTAGGGCACCCCTAGGCTTTAGGCCAGGGCTCCCCTCGGCTAAGGCTAGGGCTCCCCTAGCCTTCAGGCTAGGGCACCCCTAGGCTTTAGGCCAGGGCTCCCCTCGGTAAGGCAAGGGCTCCCCTAGCCTACAGGCTAGGGAACCCCTAGGCTTTAGGCCAGGGCTCCCCTCGTCTAAGGCTAGGGCTCCCCTAGCCTTCAGGCTAGGGCACCCCTAGGCTTTAGGCCAGGGCTCCCCTCGGCTAAGGCTAGGGCTCCCCTAGCCTTCAGGCTAGGGCAACCCTAGGCTTTAGGCCAGGGCTCCCCTCGGCTAAGGCTAGAGCTCCCCTAGCCTTCAGGCTAGGGCACCCCTAGGCTTTAGGCCAGGGCTCCCCTCGGCTAAGGCTAGGGCTCCGCTAGCCTTCAGGCTAGGGAACCCCTAGGCTTTAGGCCAGGGCTCCCCTCGGCTAAGGCTAGGGCTCCGCTAGCCTTCAGGCTAGGGCACCCCTAGGCTTTAGGCCAGGGCACCCCTCGGCTAAGGCTAGGGCTCCCCTAGCCTTCAGGCTAGGGCACCCCTAGGCTTTAGGCCAGGGCTCCCCTCGGCTAAGGCTAGGGCTCCCCTAGGTTTCAGGCTAGGGCACCCCTAGGCTTTAGGCTCCCCTCGGCTAAGGCTAGGGCTCCCCTAGCCTTCAGGCTAGGGCACCCCTAGGCTTTAGGCTCCCCTCGGCTAAGGCTAGGGCTCCCCTAGCCTTCAGGCTAGGGCACCCCTAGGCTTTGGGCTCCCCTCGGCTAAGGCTAGGGCTCCCATAGCCTTCAGGCTAGGGCACCCCTAGGCTTTAGGCTAGGGCTCCCCTCGGCTAAGGCTAGGGCTCCCCTAGCCTTCAGGCTAGGGCACCCCCAGGCTTTAGGCTAGGGCTCCCCTCGGCTAAGGCTAGGGCTCCCCTAGCCTTCAGGCTAGGGCACCCCTAGGCTTTAGGCTAGGGCTCCCCTCGGCTAAGGCTAGGGCTCCCCTAGCCTTCAGGCTAGGGCACCCCTAGGCTTTAGTCTAGGGCTCCCCTCGGCTAAGGCTAGGGCTCCCCTAGCCTTCAGGCTAGGGCACCCCTAGGCTTTAGGCTAGGGCTCCCCTCGGCTAAGGCTAGGGCTCACCTAGCCTTCAGGCTAGGGCACCCCTAGGCTTTAGGCTAGGGCTCCCCTCGGCTAAGGCTAGGGCTCCCCTAGCCTTCAGGCTAGGGCACCCCTAGGCTTTAGGCTAGGGCTCCCCTCGGCTAAGGCTAGGGCTCCCCTAGCCTTCAGGCTAGGGCACCCCTAGGCTTTAGGCTAGGGCTCCCCTCGGCTAAGGCTAGGGCTCCCCTAGCCTTCAGGCTAGGGCACCCCTAGGCTTTAGGCTAGGGCTCCCCTCGGCTAAGGCTAGGGCTCCCCTAGCCTTCAGGCTAGGGCACCCCTAGGCTTTAGGCTAGGGCTCCCCTCGGCTAAGGCTAGGGCTCCCCTAGCCTTCAGGCTAGGGCACCCCTAGGCTTTAGGCTAGGGCTCCCCTCGGCTAAGGCTAGGGCTCCCCTAGCCTTCAGGCTAGGGCACCCCTAGGCTTTAGGCTAGGGCTCCCCTCGGCTAAGGCTAGGGCTCCCCTAGCCTTCAGGCTAGGGCACCCCTAGGCTTTAGGCCACGGCTCCCCTCGGCTAAGGCTAGGGCTCCCCTAGCCTTCAGGCTAGGGCACCCCTAGGCTTTAGGCTACGGCTCCCCTCGGCTAAGGCTAGGGCTCCCCTAGCCTTCAGGCTAGGGCACCCCTAGGCTTTAGGCTAGGGCTCCCCTCGGCTAAGGCTAGGGCTCCCCTAGCCTTCAGTCTAGGGCACCCCTAGGCTTTAGGCTAGGGCTCCCCTCGGCTAAGGCTAGGGCTCCCCTAGCCTTCAGGCTAGGGCACCCCTAGGCTTCAGGCTAGGGCTCCCCTCGGCTAAGGCTAGGGCCCCCCCTAGCCTTCAGGCTAGGGCACCCCTAGGCTTTAGGCTAGGGCTCCCCTCGTCTAAGGCTAGGGCCCCCCTAGCCTTCAGGCTAGGGCACCCCTAGGCTTTAGGCTAGGGCACTCTAGGCTTTAGGCTAGGGCTCCCCTCAGCTAAGGCTAGGGCTCCCCTAGCCTTCAGGCTAGGGCACTCCTAGGCTTTAAGCCAGGGCTCCCCTCGGCTAAGGCTAGGGCTCCCCTAGCCTTCAGGCTAGGGCACCCCTAGGCTTTAGGCCAGGGCTCCCCTCGGCTAAGGCTAGGGCTCCCCTAGCCTTCAGGCTAGGGCAACCCTAGGCTTTAGGCCAGGGCTCCCCTCGGCTAAGGCTAGGGCTCCCCTAGCCTTCAGGCTAGGGCACCCCTAGGCCTTAGGCCAGGGCTCCCCTCGGCTAAGTCTAGGGCTCCCCTAGCCTTCAGGCTAGGGCACCCCTTGGCTTTAGGCCAGGGCTCCCCTCCGCTAAGGCTAGGGCTCCCCTAGCCTTCAGGCTAGGGCACCCCTAGGCTTTAGGACAGGGCTCCCCTCGGCTAAGGCTAGGGCTCCCCTAGCCTTCAGGCTAGGGCACCCCTAGGCTTTAGGCCAGGGCTCCCCTCGGCTAAGGCTAGGGCTCCCCTAGCCTTCAGGCTAGGGCACCCCTAGGCATTAGGCCAGGGCTCCCCTCGGCTAAGGCTAGGGCTCCCCTAGCCTTCAGGCTAGGGCACCCCTAGTCTATAGGCTAGGGCTCCCCTCGGCTAAGGCTAGGGCTCCCCTAGCCTTCAGGCTAGGGCACCCCTAGGCTTTAGGCCAGGGCTCCCCTCGGCTAAGGCTAGGGCTCCCCTAGCCTTCAGGCTAGGGCACCCCTAGGCTTTAGGCCAGGGCTCCCCTCGGCTAAGGCTAGGGCTCCCCTAGCCTTCAGGCAAGGGCACCCCTAGGCTTTAGGCCAGGGCTCCCCTCGGCTAAGGCTAGGGCTCCCCTAGCCTTCAGGCTAGGGCACCCCTAGGCTTTAGGCCAGGGCTCCCCTCGGCTAAGGCTAGGGCTCCCCTAGCCTTCAGACTAGGGCACCCCTAGGCTTTAGGCTAGGGCTCCCCTCGGCTAAGGCTAGGGCTCCCCTAGCCTTCAGGCTAGGGCACCCCTAGGCTTTAGGCCAGGGCTCCCCTCGGCTAAGGCTATGACTCCCCTAGCCTTCAGGCTAGGGCACCCCTAGGCTTTAGGCCAGGGCTCCCCTAGGCTAAGGCTAGGGCACCCCTAGGCTTTAGGCCGGGGCTCCCCTCGGCTAAGGCTAGGGCTCCCCTAGCCTTCAGGCTAGGGCACCCCTAGGCTTTAGGCCAGGGCATCCCTCGGCTAAGGCTAGGGCTCCCCTAGCCTTCAGGCTAGGGCACCCCTAGGCTTTAGGCCAGGGCTCCCCTCGGCTAAGGCAAGGGCTCCCCTAGCCTTCAGGCTAGGGAACCCCTAGGCTTTAGGCCAGGGCTCCCCTCGGCTAAGGCTAGGGCTCCCCTAGCCTTCAGGCTAGGGCACCCCTAGGCTTTAGGCCAGGGCTCCCCTCGGCTAAGGCTAGGGCTCCCCTAGCCTTCAGGCTAGGGCACCCCTAGGCTTTAGGCCAGGGCTCCCCTCGGCTAAGGCTAGGGCTCCGCTAGCCTTCAGGCTAGGGCACCCCTAGGCTTTAGGCCAGGGCACCCCTCGGCTAAGGCTAGGGCTCCAATAGCCTTCAGGCTAGGGCACCCCTAGGCTTCAGGCCAGGGCTCCCCTCGACTATGGCTAGGGCTCCCCTAGCCTTCAAGCTAGGGCACCCCTAGGCTTTAGGCCAGGGCTCCCCTCGGCTAAGGCTAGGGCTCCCCTAGCCTTCAGGCTAGGGCACCCCTAGGCTTTAGGCTCCCCTCGGCTAAGGCTAGGGCTCCCCTAGCCTTCAGGCTAGGGCACCCCTAGGCTTTAGGCTCCCCTCGGCTAAGGCTAGGGCTCCCCTTGCCTTCAGGCTAGGGCACCCCTAGGCTTTAGGCTCCCCTCGGCTAAGGCTAGGGCTCCCCTAGCCTTCAGGCTAGGGCACCCCTAGGCTTTAGGCTCCCCTCGGCTAAGGCTAGGGCTCCCCTAGCCTTCAGGCAAGGGCACCCCTAGGCTTTAGGCCAGGGCTCCCCTCGGCTAAGGCTAGGGCTCCCCTAGCCTTCAGGCTAGGGCACCCCTAGGCTTTAGGCTAGGGCTCCCCTCGTCTAAGGCTAGGGCCCCCCTAGCCTTCAGGCTAGGGCACCCCTAGGCTTTAGGCTAGGGCACTCTAGGCTTTAGGCTAGGGCTCCCCTCAGCTAAGGCTAGGGCTCCCCTAGCCTTCAGGCTAGGGCACTCCTAGGCTTTAAGCCAGGGCTCCCCTCGGCTAAGGCTAGGGCTCCCCTAGCCTTCAGGCTAGGGCACCCCTAGGCTTTAGGCCAGGGCTCCCCTCGGCTAAGGCTAGGGCTCCCCTAGCCTTCAGGCTAGGGCAACCCTAGGCTTTAGGCCAGGGCTCCCCTCGGCTAAGGCTAGGGCTCCCCTAGCCTTCAGGCTAGGGCACCCCTAGGCTTTAGGCCAGGGCTCCCCTCGGCTAAGTCTAGGGCTCCCCTAGCCTTCAGGCTAGGGCACCCCTTGGCTTTAGGCCAGGGCTCCCCTCCGCTAAGGCTAGGGCTCCCCTAGCCTTCAGGCTAGGGCACCCCTAGGCTTTAGGACAGGGCTCCCCTCGGCTAAGGCTAGGGCTCCCCTAGCCTTCAGGCTAGGGCACCCCTAGGCTTTAGGCCAGGGCTCCCCTCGGCTAAGGCTAGGGCTCCCCTAGCCTTCAGGCTAGGGCACCCCTAGGCATTAGGCCAGGGCTCCCCTCGGCTAAGGCTAGGGCTCCCCTAGCCTTCAGGCTAGGGCACCCCTAGTCTATAGGCTAGGGCTCCCCTCGGCTAAGGCTAGGGCTCCCCTAGCCTTCAGGCTAGGGCACCCCTAGGCTTTAGGCCAGGGCTCCCCTCGGCTAAGGCTAGGGCTCCCCTAGCCTTCAGGCTAGGGCACCCCTAGGCTTTAGGCCAGGGCTCCCCTCGGCTAAGGCTAGGGCTCCCCTAGCCTTCAGGCAAGGGCACCCCTAGGCTTTAGGCCAGGGCTCCCCTCGGCTAAGGCTAGGGCTCCCCTAGCCTTCAGGCTAGGGCACCCCTAGGCTTTAGGCCAGGGCTCCCCTCGGCTAAGGCTAGGGCTCCCCTAGCCTTCAGACTAGGGCACCCCTAGGCTTTAGGCCAGGGCTCCCCTCGGCTAAGGCTAGGGCTCCCCTAGCCTTCAGGCTAGGGCACCCCTAGGCTTTAGGCCAGGGCTCCCCTCGGCTAAGGCTATGACTCCCCTAGCCTTCAGGCTAGGGCACCCCTAGGCTTTAGGCCAGGGCTCCCCTAGGCTAAGGCTAGGGCACCCCTAGGCTTTAGGCCGGGGCTCCCCTCGGCTAAGGCTAGGGCTCCCCTAGCCTTCAGGCTAGGGCACCCCTAGGCTTTAGGCCAGGGCATCCCTCGGCTAAGGCTAGGGCTCCCCTAGCCTTCAGGCTAGGGCACCCCTAGGCTTTAGGCCAGGGCTCCCCTCGGCTAAGGCAAGGGCTCCCCTAGCCTTCAGGCTAGGGAACCCCTAGGCTTTAGGCCAGGGCTCCCCTCGGCTAAGGCTAGGGCTCCCCTAGCCTTCAGGCTAGGGCACCCCTAGGCTTTAGGCCAGGGCTCCCCTCGGCTAAGGCTAGGGCTCCCCTAGCCTTCAGGCTAGGGCACCCCTAGGCTTTAGGCCAGGGCTCCCCTCGGCTAAGGCTAGGGCTCCCCTAGCCTTCAGGCTAGGGCACCCCTAGGCTTTAGGCCAGGGCTCCCCTCGGCTAAGGCTAGGGCTCCCCTAGCCTTCAGGCTATGGCACCCCTAGGCTTTAGGCCAGGGCTCCCCTCGGCTAAGGCTAGGGCTCCGCTAGCCTTCAGGCTAGGGCACCCCTAGGCTTTAGGCCAGGGCACCCCTCGGCTAAGGCTAGGGCTCCAATAGCCTTCAGGCTAGGGCACCCCTAGGCTTCAGGCCAGGGCTCCCCTCGACTATGGCTAGGGCTCCCCTAGCCTTCAAGCTAGGGCACCCCTAGGCTTTAGGCCAGGGCTCCCCTCGGCTAAGGCTAGGGCTCCCCTAGCCTTCAGGCTAGGGCACCCCTAGGCTTTAGGCTCCCCTCGGCTAAGGCTAGGGCTCCCCTAGCCTTCAGGCTAGGGCACCCCTAGGCTTTAGGCTCCCCTCGGCTAAGGCTAGGGCTCCCCTTGCCTTCAGGCTAGGGCACCCCTAGGCTTTAGGCTCCCCTCGGCTAAGGCTAGGGCTCCCCTAGCCTTCAGGCTAGGGCACCCCTAGGCTTTAGGCTCCCCTCGGCTAAGGCTAGGGCTCCCCTAGCCTTCAGGCTAGGGCACCCCTAGGCTTTAGGCTCCCCTCGGCTAAGGCTAGGGCTCCCCTAGCCTTCAGGCTAGGGCACCCCTAGGCTTTAGGCTCCCCTCGGCTAAGGCTAGGGCTCCCCTAGCCTTCAGGCTAGGGCAGCCCTAGGCTTTAGGCTCCCCTCGGCTAAGGCTAGGGCTCCCCTAGCCTCAGGCTAGGGCACCCCTAGGCTTTAGGCTCCCCTCGGCTAAGGCTAGGGCTCCTCTAGCCTTCAGGCTAGGGCACCCCTAGGCTTTAGGCTCCCCTCGGTTAAGGCTAGGGCTCTCCTAGCCTTCAGGCTAGGGCACCCCTAGGCTTTAGGCTCCTCTAGGCTAAGGTTAGGGCTCCCCTAGGCTAAGGCTAGGGCTCCCCTAGCCTTCAGGCTAGGGCACCCCTAGGCTTTAGGCTCCCCTAGGCTAAGGCTAGGGCTCCCCTAGCCTTCAGGCTAGTGCACCCCTAGGCTTTAGGCTCCCCTAGGCTAAGGCTAGGGCTCCCCTAGGCTAAGGCTAGGGCTCCCCTAGCCTTCAGGCTAGGGCACCCCTAGGCTTTAGGCTCCCCTAGGCTAAGGCTAGGGCTCCCCTAGCCTTCAGGCTAGGGCACCCCTAGGCTTTAGGCTCCCCTAGGCTAAGGCTAGGGCTCCCCTAGGCTAAGGCTAGGGCTCCCCTAGCCTTCAGGCTAGGGCACCCCTAGGTTTTAGGCTCCCCTAGGCTAAGGCTAGGGCTCCCCTAGGCTAAGGCTAGGGCTCCCCTAGCCTTCAGGCTAGGGCACCCCGAGGCTTTACGCTCCCCTAGGCTAAGGCTAGGGCTCCCCTAGGCTAAGGCTAGGGCTCCCCTAGCCTTCAGGCTAGGGCACCCCTAGGCTTTAGACTCCCCTAGGCTAAGGCTAGGGCTCCCCTAGCCTTCAGGCTAGGGCACCCCTAGGCTTTAGGCTAGGGCACCCCTAGGCTTTAGGCTCCCCTAGGCTAAGGCTAGGGCTCCCCTAGCCTTCATGCTAGGGCACCCCTAGGCTTTAGGCTAGGGCTCCCCTCGGCTAAGGCTAGGGCTCCCCTAGCCTTCAGGTTAGGGCACCCCTAGGCTTTAGGCTAGGTCTCCCCTCGGCTAAGGCTAGGGCTCCCCTAGCCTTCAGGCTAGGGCACCCCTAGGCTTTAGGCTAGGGATCCCCTCGGCTAAGGCTAGGGCTCCCCTAGCCTTCAGGCTAGGGCACCCCTAGGCTTTAGGCTAGGGCTCCCCTCGGCTAAGGCTAGGGCCCCCCTAGCCTTCAGGCTAGGGCACCCCTAGGCTTTAGGCTAGGGCTCCCCTCGTCTAAGGCTAGGGCTCCCCTAGCCTTCAGGCTAGGGCACCCCTAGGCTTTAGGCTAGGGCACCCATAGGATTTAGGCTAGGGCTCCCCTCGGCTAAGGCTAGGGCTCCCCTAGCCTTCAGGCTAGGGCACCCCTAGGCTTTAGGCCAGGGCTCCCCTCGGCTAAGGCTAGGGCTCCCCTAGCCTTCAGGCTAGGGCACCCCTAGGCTTTAGGCCAGGGCTCCCCTCGGCTAAGGCTAGGGCTCCCCTAGCCTTCAGGCTAGGGCACCCCTAGGCTTTAGGCCAGGGCTCCCCTCGGCTAAGGCTAGGGCTCCCCTAGCCTTCAGGCTAGGGCACCCCTAGGCTTTAGGCCAGGGCTCCCCTCGGCTAAGGCAAGGGCTCCCCTAGCCTTCAGGCTAGGGCACGCCTAGGCTTTAGGCCAGGGCTCCCCTCGGCTAAGGCTAGGGCTCCCCTAGCCTTCAGGCTAGGGCACCCCTAGGCTTTAGGCCAGGGCACCCCTCGGCTAAGGCTAGGGCTCCCCTAGACTTCAGGCTAGTGCACCCCTAGGCTTTAGGCCAGGGCTCCCCTCGGCTAAGGCTAGGGCTCCCCTAGCCTTCAGGCTAGGGCTCCCCTCGGCTAAGGCTAGGGCTCCCCTAGCCTTCAGGCTAGGGCACCCCTAGGCTTTAGGCCAGGGCTCCCCTCGGCTAAGGCTAGGGCTCCCCTAGCCTTCAGGCTAGGGCACCCCTAGGCTTTAGGCCAGGGCTCCCCTCGGCTAAGGCTAGGGCTCCCCTAGCCTTCAGGCTAGGGCACCCCTAGGCTTTAGGCCAGGGCTCCCCTCGGCTAAGGCTAGGGCTCCCCTAGCCTTCATGCTGGGGCACGCCTAGGCTTTAGGCCAGGGCTCCCCTCGGCTAAGGCTAGGGCTCCCCTAGCCTTCAGGCTAGGGCACCCCTAGGCTTTAGGCTCCCCTCGGCTAAGGCTAGGGCTCCCCTAGCCTTCAGGCTAGGGCACCCCTAGGCTTTAGGCTCCCCACGGCTAAGGCTAGGGCTCCCCTAGCCTTCAGGCCAGGGCACCCCTAGGCTTTAGGCTCCCCTCGGCTAAGGCTAGGGCTCCCCTAGCCTTCAGGCTTGGGCACCCCTAGGCTTTAGGCTCCCCTCGGCTAAGACTAGGGCTCCCCTAGCCTTCAGGCTAGGGCACCCCTAGGCTTTATGCTCCCCTCGGCTAAGGCTAGGGCTCCCCTAGCCTTCAGGCTAGGGAACCCCTAGGCTTTAGGCTCCCCTCGGCTAAGGCTAGGGCTCCCCTAGCCTTCAGGCTAGGGGACCCCTAGGCTTTAGGCTCCCCTCGGCTAAGGATAGGGCTCCCCTAGCCTTCAGGCTAGGGCACCCCTAGGCTTTAGGCTCCCCTCGGCTAAGGCTAGGGCTCCCTTAGCCTTCAGGCTAGGGCACCCCTAGGCTTTAGGCTCCCCTCGGCTAAGGCTAGGGCTCTCCTAGCCTTCAGGCTAGGGCACCCCTAGGATTTAGGCTCCCCTAGGCTAAGGCTAGGGCTCCCCTAGCCTTCAGGCTAGGGCACCCCTAGGCTTTAGGCTCCTCTAGGCTAAGGTTAGGGCTCCCCTAGGCTAAGGCTAGGGCTCCCCTAGCCTTCAGGCTAGGGCACCCCTAGGCTTTAGGCTCCCCTAGGCTAAGGCTAGGGCTCCCCAAGGCTAAGGCTAGGGCTCCCCTAGCCTTCAGGCTAGGGCACCCCTAGGCTTTAGGCTCCCCTAGGCTAAGGCTAGGGCTCCCCTAGCCTTCAGGCTAGGGCACCCCTATGCTTTAGGCTCCCCTAGGCTAAGGCTAGGGCTCCCCTAGCCTTCAGGCTAGGGCACCCCTAGGCTTTAGGCTCCCCTAGGCTAAGGCTAGGGCTCCCATAGGCTAAGGCTAGGGCTCCCCTAGCCTTCAGGCTAGGGCACCCCTAGGCTTTAGGCTCCCCTAGGCTAAGGCTAGGGCTCCCCTAGCCTTCAGGCTAGGGCACCCCTAGGCTTTAGGCTCCCGTAGGCTAAGGCTAGGGCTCCCCTAGGCTAAGGCTAGGGCTCCCCTAGCCTTCAGGCTAGGGCACCCCTAGGCTTTAGGCTCCCCTAGACTAAGGCTAGGGCTCCCCTAGGCTAAGGCTAGGGCTCCCCTAGCCTTCAGGCTAGGGCACCCCGATGCTTTAGGCTCCCTTAGGCTAAGGCTAGGGCTCCCCTAGGCTAAGGCTAGGGCTCCCCTAGCCTTCAGGCTAGGGCACCCCTTGGCTTTAGGCTCCCCTAGGCTAAGGCTAGGGCTCCCCTAGCCTTCAGGCTAGGGCACCCCAAGACTTTAGGCTAGGGCTCCCCTAGGCTAAGGCTAGGGCTCCCCTAGCCTTCAGGCTAGGGCACCCCTAGGCTTTAGGCTCCCCTAGGCTAAGGCTAGGGCTCCCCTAGGCTAAGGCTAGGGCTCCCCTAGCCTTCAGGCTAGGGCACCCCTTGGCTTTAGGCTCCCCTAGGCTAAGGCTAGGGCTCCCCTAGCCTTCAGGCTAGGGCACCCCAAGGCTTTAGGCTAGGGCTCCCCTAGGCTAAGGCTAGGGCTCCCCTAGCCTTCAGGCTAGGGCACCCCTAGGCTTTAGGCTCCCCTAGGCTAAGGCTAGGGCTCCCCTAGCCTTCAGGCTAGGGCACCCCTAGGCTTTAGGCTAGGGCTCCCCTAGGCTAAGTCTAGGGCTCCACTAGCCTTCAGGCTAGGGCACCCCTAGGTTTTAGGCTCCCCTAGGCTAAGGCTAGGGCTCCCCTAGCCTTCAGGCTAGGGCACCGCTAGGCTTTAGGCTAGGGTTCCCCTAGGCTAAGGCTAGGGCTCCCCTAGGCTTTAGGCTCCCCTAGGCTAAGGCTCGGGCTCCCCTAGCCTTCAGGCTAGGGCACCCCTAGGCTTTAGGCTAGGGCTCCCCTAGGCTAAGGCTAGGGCTCCCCTAGCCTTCAGGCTAGGGCACCCCTAGGCTTTAGGCTCCCCTAGGCTAAGGCTAGGGCTCCCCTAGCCTTCAGGCTAGGGCACCCCTAGGCTTTATACTCCCCTCGGCTAAGGCTAGGGCTCCCCTAGCCTTCAGGCTAGGGCACCCCTAGGCTTTAGGCTCCCCTCGGCTAAGGCTAGGGCTCCCCTAGCCTTCAGGCTAGGGCACCCCTAGGCTTTAGGCTCCCCTCGGCTAAGGATAGGGCTCCCCTAGCCTTCAGGCTAGGGCACCCCTAGGCTTTAGGCTCCCCTCGGCTAAGGCTAGGGCTCCCTTAGCCTTCAGGCTAGGGCACCCCTAGGCTTTAGGCTCCCCTCGGCTAAGGCTAGGGCTCTCCTAGCCTTCAGGCTAGGGCACCCCTAGGATTTAGGCTCCCCTAGGCTAAGGCTAGGGCTCCCCTAGCCTTCAGGCTAGGGCACCCCTAGGCTTTAGGCTCCTCTAGGCTAAGGTTAGGGCTCCCCTAGGCTAAGGCTAGGGCTCCCCTAGCCTTCAGGCTAGGGCACCCCTAGGCTTTAGGCTCCCCTAGGCTAAGGCTAGGGCTCCCCAAGGCTAAGGCTAGGGCTCCCCTAGCCTTCAGGCTAGGGCACCCCTAGGCTTTAGGCTCCCCTAGGCTAAGGCTAGGGCTCCCCTAGCCTTCAGGCTGGGCACCCCTATGCTTTAGGCTCCCCTAGGCTAAGGCTAGGGCTCCCCTAGCCTTCAGGCTAGGGCACCCCTAGGCTTTAGGCTCCCCTAGGCTAAGGCTAGGGCTCCCATACGCTAAGGCTAGGGCTCCCCTAGCCTTCAGGCTAGGGCAACCCTAGGCTTTAGGCTCCCCTAGGCTAAGGCTAGGGCTCCCCTAGCCTTCAGGCTAGGGCACCCCTAGGCTTTAGGCTCCCCTAGGCTAAGGCTAGGGCTCCCCTAGGCTAAGGCTAGGGCTCCCCTAGCCTTCAGGCTAGGGCACCCCTAGGCTTTAGGCTCCCCTAGGCTAAGGCTAGGGCTCCCCTAGGCTAAGGCTAGGGCTCCCCTAGCCTTCAGGCTAGGGCACCCCGATGCTTTAGGCTCCCTTAGGCTAAGGCTAGGGCTCCCCTAGGCTAAGGCTAGGGCTCCCCTAGCCTTCAGGCTAGGGCACCCCTTGGCTTTAGGCTCCCCTAGGCTAAGGCTAGGGCTCCCCTAGCCTTCAGGCTAGGGCACCCCAAGGCTTTAGGCTAGGGCTCCCCTAGGCTAAGGCTAGGGCTCCCCTAGCCTTCAGGCTAGGGCACCCCTAGGCTTTAGGCTCCCCTAGGCTAAGGCTAGGGCTCCCCTAGGCTAAGGCTAGGGCTCCCCTAGCCTTCAGGCTAGGGCACCCCTTGGCTTTAGGCTCCCCTAGGCTAAGGCTAGGGCTCCCCTAGCCTTCAGGCTAGGGCACCCCAAGGCTTTAGGCTAGGGCTCCCCTAGGCTAAGGCTAGGGCTCCCCTAGCCTTCAGGCTAGGGCACCCCTAGGCTTTAGGCTCCCCTAGGCTAAGGCTAGGGCTCCCCTAGCCTTCAGGCTAGGGCACCCCTAGGCTTTAGGCTAGGGCTCCCCTAGGCTAAGTCTAGGGCTCCACTAGCCTTCAGGCTAGGGCACCCCTAGGTTTTAGGCTCCCCTAGGCTAAGGCTAGGGCTCCCCTAGCCTTCAGGCTAGGGCACCGCTAGGCTTTAGGCTAGGGTTCCCCTAGGCTAAGGCTAGGGCTCCCCTAGGCTTTAGGCTCCCCTAGGCTAAGGCTCGGGCTCCCCTAGCCTTCAGGCTAGGGCACCCCTAGGCTTTAGGCTAGGGCTCCCCTAGGCTAAGGCTAGGGCTCCCCTAGCCTTCAGGCTAGGGCACCCCTAGGCTTTAGGCTCCCCTAGGCTAAGGCTAGGGCTCCCCTAGCCTTCAGGCTAGGGCACCCCTAGGCTTTAGGCTAGGGCTCCCCTAGGCTAAGGCTAGGGCTCCCCTAGCCTTCAGGCTAGGGCACCCCTAGGCTTTAGGCTCCCCTAGGCTAAGGCTAGGGCTCCCCTAGCCTTCAGGCTACGGCACCCCTAGTCTTTAGGCTAGGGCTCCCCTAGGCTAAGGCTAGGGCTCCCCTAGCCTTCAGGCTAGGGCACCCCTAGGCTAAAGCTAGGGCTCCCCTAGACTTCAGGCTAGGGCACCCCTAGGCTTTAGGCTCCCCTAGGCTAAGGCTAGGGCTCCCCTAGCCTTCAGGCTAGGGCACCCCTAGGCTTTAGGCTAGGGCTCCCCTAGGCTAGGGCTAGGGCTCCCCTAGCCTTCAGGCTAGGGCAGACCTAGGCTTTAGGCTAGGGCTCCCCTAGGCTAAGGCTAGGGCTCCCCTAGCCTTCAGGCTAGGGCACCCCTAGGCTTTAGGCTCCCCTAGGCTAAGGCTAGGGCTCACCTAGCCTTCAGGCTAGGGCACCCCTAGGCTTTAGGCTCCCCTAGGCTAAGGCTAGGGCTCCCCTTGCCTTCAGGCTAGGGCACCCCTAGGCTTTAGGCTAGGGCTCCCCTAGGCTAAGGCTACGGGCCCCTAGCCTTCAGGCTACGGCACCCCTAGGCTTTAGGCTCCCCTAGGCTAAGGCTAGGGCTCCCCTAGCCTTCAGGCTAGGGCTCCCCTAGCCTTCAGGCTAGGGCACCCCTAGGCTTTAGACTAGGGCTCCCCTAGGCTAAGTCTAGGGCTACCCTAGCCTTCAGGGTAGGGCACCCCTAGGCTTTAGGCTCCCCTAGGCTAAGGCTAGGGCTCCCCTAGGCTAAGGCTAGGGCTCCCCTAGCCTTCAGGCTAGGGCACCCCTAGGCTTTAGGCTCCCCTAGGCTAAGGCTAGGGCTCCCCTAGGCTAAGGCTAGGGCTCCCCTAGCCTTCAGGCTATGGCACCCCGAGGCTTTAGGCTCCCCTAGGCTAAGCCTAGGGCTCCCCTAGGCTAAGGCTAGGGGCTAGGGCATCCCTAGGCTTTAGGCTCCCCTAGGCTAAGGCTAGGGCTCCCCTAGCCTTCAGGCTAGGGCATCCCTAGGCTTTAGGCTAGGGCTCCCCTAGGCTAAGGCTACGGGCCCCTAGCCTTCAGGCTACGGCACCCCTAGGCTTTAGGCTCCCCTAGGCTAAGGCTAGGGCTCCCCTAGCCTTCAGGCTAGGGCACCCCTAGGCTTTAGGCTAGGGCTCCCCTAGGCTAAGTCTAGGGCTACCCTAGCCTTCAGGGTAGGGCACCCCTAGGCTTTAGGCTCCCCTAGGCTAAGGCTAGGGCTCCCCTAGCCTTCAGGCTAGGGCACCCCTAGGCTTTAGGCTAGGGCTCCCCTAGGCTAAGGCTAGGGCTCCCCTAGCCTTCAGGCTAGGGCACCCCTAGGCTTTAGGCTCCCCTAGGCTAAGGCTAGGGCTCCCCTAGCCTTCAGGCTAGGGCACCCCTAGGCTTTAGGCTAGGGCTCCCCTAGGCTAAGGCTACGGGCCCCTAGCCTTCAGGCTAGGGCACCCCTAGGCTTTAGGCTCCCCTAGGCTAAGGCTAGGGCTCCCCTAGCCTTAAAGCTAGGGCACCCCTAGGCTTTAGGCTAGGGCTCCCCTAGGCTAAGTCTAGGGCTACCCTAGCCTTCAGGCTAGGGCACCCCTAGGCTTTAGGCTCCCCTAGGCCAAGGCTAGGGCTCCCCTAGCCTTCAGGCTAGGGCACCCCTAGGATTTAGGCTAGGGCTCCCCTAGGCTAAGGCTAAGCTCCCCTAGCCTTCAGGCTAGGGCACCCCTAGGCTTTAGGCTCCCCTAGGCTAAGGCTAGGGCTCCCCTAGCCTTCAGGCTAGGGCACCCCTTGGCTTTAGGTTAGGGCTCCCCTAGGCTAAGGCTAGGGCTCCCCTAGCCTTCAGGATAGGGCACCCCTAGGCTTTAGGCTAGGGCTCCCCTAGGCTAAGGCTAGGGCTCCCCTAGCCTTCAGGCTAGGGTTCCCCTAGGCTTTAGGCTCCCCTAGGCTAAGGCTAGGGCTCCCCTAGGCTTCAGGCTAGGGCACCCCTAGGCTTTAGGCTCCCCTCGGCTAAGGCTAGGGCTCCCCTAGACTTCAGGCTAGGGCACCCCTAGGCTTTAGGCGAGGGCTCCCCTCGGCTAAGGCTAGGGCTCCCCTAGCCTTCAGGCTAGGGCACCCCTAGGCTTTAGGCTAGGGCTCCCCTCGGCTAAGGCTAGGGCTCCCCTAGCCTTCAGGCTAGGGCACCCCTAGGCTTTAGGCTAGGGCTCCCCTCCGCTAAGGCTAGGGCTCCCCTAGCCTTCAGGCTAGGGCACCCCTAGGCTTTAGGCTAGGGCTCCCCTCGGCTAAGGCTAGGGCTCCCTAGCCTTCAGGCTAGGGCACCCCTAGGCTTTAGGCTAGGGCTCCCCTAGGCTAAGGCTAAGGGCCCCTAGCCTTCAGGCTAGGGCACCCCTAGGCTTTAGGCTCCCCTAGCCTAAGGCTAGGGCTCCCCTAGCCTTCAGGCTAGGGCACCCCTAGGCTTTAGGCTAGGGCTCCCCTAGGCTAAGTCTAGGGCTACCCTAGCCTTCAGGCTAGGGCACCCCTAGGCTTTAGACTCCCCTAGGCTAAGGCTAGGGCTCCCCTAGCCTTCAGGCTAGGGCAACCCTACGCTTTAGGCTAGGGCTCCCCTAGGCTAAGGCTAGGGCTCCCCTAGCCTTCAGGCTAGGGCACCCCTAGGCTTTAGGCTCCCCTAGGCTAAGGCTAGGGCTCCCCTAGCCTTCAGGCTAGGGCACCACTTGGCTTTAGGCTAGGGCTCCCCTAGGCTAAGGCTAGGGCACCCCTAGGCTTTAGGCTAGGGCTCCCCTCGGCTAAGGCTAGGGCTCCCCTAGCCTTCAGGCTAGGGCACCCCTAGGCTTTAGGCTAGGGCACCCCTCGGCTAAGGCTAGGGCTCCCCTAGCCTTCAGGCTAGGGCAGCCCTAGGCTTTAGGCTAGGGCTCCCCTCGGCTAAGGCTAGGGCTCCCCTAGCCTTCAGGCTAGGGCACCCCTAGGCTTTAGGCTAGGGCTCCCCTCGGCTAAGGCTAGGGCTCCCCTAGCCTTCAGGCTAGGGCACCCCTAGGCTTTAGGCTAGGGCTCCCCTCGGCTAAGGCTAGGGCTCCCCTAGCCTTCAGGCTAGGGCAGCCCTAGGCTTTAGGCTAGGGCTCCCCTCGGCTAAGGCTAGGGCTCCCCTAGCCTTCAGGCTAGGGCAGCCCTAGGCTTTAGGCTAGGGCTCCCCTCGGCTAAGGCTAGGGCTCCCCTAGCCTTCAGGCTAGGGCAGCCCTAGGCTTTAGGCTCCCCTTGGCTAAGGTTAGGGCTCCCCTAGGCTAAGGCTAGGGCTCCCCTAGCCTTCAGGCTAGGGCACCCCTAGGCTTTAGGCTCCCCTAGGCTTAGGCTAGGGCTCCCCTAGGCTAAGGCTAGGGCTCCCCTAGCCTTCAGGCTAGGGCAACCCTAGGCTTTAGGCTCCCCTAGTCTAAGGCTAGGGCTCCCCTAGCCTTCAGGCTAGGGCACCCCTAGGCTTTAGGCTCCCCTAGGCTAAGGCTAGGGCTCCCCTAGCCTTCAGGCTAGGGCACCCCTAGGCTTTAGGCTCCCCTAGGCTAAGGCTAGGGCTCCCCTAGGCTAAGGCTAGGGCTCCCCTAGCCTTCAGGCTAGGGCACCCCTAGGCTTTAGGCTCCCCTAGGCTAAGGCTAGGGCTCCCCTAGGCTAAGGCTAGGGCTCCCCTAGCCTTCAGGCTATGGCACCCCGAGGCTTTAGGCTCCCCTAGGCTAAGCCTAGGGCTCCCCTAGGCTAAGGCTAGGGGCTAGGGCATCCCTAGGCTTTAGGCTCCCCTAGGCTAAGGCTAGGGCACCCCTAGGCTTTAGGCTCCCCTAGGCTAAGGCTAGGGCTCCCCTAGCCTTCAGGCTACGGCACCCCTAGTCTTTAGGCTAGGGCTCCCCTAGGCTAAGGCTAGGGCTCCCCTAGCCTTCAGGCTAGGGCACCCCTAGGCTAAAGCTAGGGCTCCCCTAGCCTTCAGGCTAGGGCACCCCTAGGCTTTAGGCTCCCCTAGGCTAAGGCTAGGGCTCCCCTAGCCTTCAGGCTAGGGCACCCCTAGGCTTTAGGCTAGGGCTCCCCTAGGCTAGGGCTAGGGCTCCCCTAGCCTTCAGGCTAGGGCAGCCCTAGGCTTTAGGCTAGGGCTCCCCTAGGCTAAGGCTAGGGCTCCCCTAGCCTTCAGGCTAGGGCACCCCTAGGCTTTAGGCTCCCCTAGGCTAAGGCTAGGGCTCACCTAGCCTTCAGGCTAGGGCACCCCTAGGCTTTAGGCTCCCCTAGGCTAAGGCTAGGGCTCCCCTTGCCTTCAGGCTAGGGCACCCCTAGGCTTTAGGCTAGGGCTCCCCTAGGCTAAGGCTACGGGCCCCTAGCCTTCAGGCTACGGCACCCCTAGGCTTTAGGCTCCCCTAGGCTAAGGCTAGGGCTCCCCTAGCCTTCAGGCTAGGGCACCCCTAGGCTTTAGACTAGGGCTCCCCTAGGCTAAGTCTAGGGCTACCCTAGCCTTCAGGGTAGGGCACCCCTAGGCTTTAGGCTCCCCTAGGCTAAGGCTAGGGCTCCCCTAGGCTAAGGCTAGGGCTCCCCTAGCCTTCAGGCTAGGGCACCCCTAGGCTTTAGGCTCCCCTAGGCTAAGGCTAGGGCTCCCCTAGGCTAAGGCTAGGGCTCCCCTAGCCTTCAGGCTATGGCACCCCGAGGCTTTAGGCTCCCCTAGGCTAAGCCTAGGGCTCCCCTAGGCTAAGGCTAGGGGCTAGGGCATCCCTAGGCTTTAGGCTCCCCTAGGCTAAGGCTAGGGCTCCCCTAGCCTTCAGGCTAGGGCATCCCTAGGCTTTAGGCTTGGGCTCCCCTAGGCTAAGGCTACGGGCCCCTAGCCTTCAGGCTATGGCACCCCTAGGCTTTAGGCTCCCCTAGGCTAAGGCTAGGGCTCCCCTAGCCTTCAGGCTAGGGCACCCCTAGGCTTTAGGCTAGGGCTCCCCTAGGCTAAGTCTAGGGCTACCCTAGCCTTCAGGGTAGGGCACCCCTAGGCTTTAGGCTCCCCTAGGCTAAGGCTAGGGCTCCCCTAGCCTTCAGGCTAGGGCACCCCTAGGCTTTAGGCTAGGGCTCCCCTAGGCTAAGGCTAGGGCTCCCCTAGCCTTCAGGCTAGGGCACCCCTAGGCTTTAGGCTCCCCTAGGCTAAGGCTAGGGCTCCCCTAGCCTTCAGGCTAGGGCACCCCTAGGCTTTAGGCTAGGGCTCCCCTAGGCTAAGGCTACGGGCCCCTAGCCTTCAGGCTAGGGCACCCCTAGGCTTTAGGCTCCCCTAGGCTAAGGCTAGGGCTCCCCTAGCCTTCAAGCTAGGGCACCCCTAGGCTTTAGGCTAGGGCTCCCCTAGGCTAAGTCTAGGGCTACCCTAGCCTTCAGGCTAGGGCACCCCTAGGCTTTAGGCTCCCCTAGGCCAAGGCTAGGGCTCCCCTAGCCTTCAGGCTAGGGCACCCCTAGGATTTAGGCTAGGGCTCCCCTAGGCTAAGGCTAAGCTCCCCTAGCCTTCAGGCTAGGGCACCCCTAGGCTTTAGGCTCCCCTAGGCTAAGGCTAGGGCTCCCCTAGCCTTCAGGCTAGGGCACCCCTTGGCTTTAGGTTAGGGCTCCCCTAGGCTAAGGCTAGGGCTCCCCTAGCCTTCAGGATAGGGCACCCCTAGGCTTTAGGCTAGGGCTCCCCTAGGCTAAGGCTAGGGCTCCCCTAGCCTTCAGGCTAGGGTTCCCCTAGGCTTTAGGCTCCCCTAGGCTAAGGCTAGGGCTCCCCTAGCCTTCAGGCTAGGGCACCCCTAGGCTTTAGGCTCCCCTCGGCTAAGGCTAGGGCTCCCCTAGACTTCAGGCTAGGGCACCCCTAGGCTTTAGGCGAGGGCTCCCCTCGGCTAAGGCTAGGGCTCCCCTAGCCTTCAGGCTAGGGCACCCCTAGGCTTTAGGCTAGGGCTCCCCTCGGCTAAGGCTAGGGCTCCCCTAGCCTTCAGGCTAGGGCACCCCTAGGCTTTAGGCTAGGGCTCCCCTCCGCTAAGGCTAGGGCTCCCCTAGCCTTCAGGCTAGGGCACCCCTAGGCTTTAGGCTAGGGCTCCCCTCGGCTAAGGCTAGGGCTCCCTAGCCTTCAGGCTAGGGCACCCCTAGGCTTTAGGCTAGGGCTCCCCTAGGCTAAGGCTACGGGCCCCTAGCCTTCAGGCTAGGGCACCCCTAGGCTTTAGGCTCCCCTAGCCTAAGGCTAGGGCTCCCCTAGCCTTCAGGCTAGGGCACCCCTAGGCTTTAGGCTAGGGCTCCCCTAGGCTAAGTCTAGGGCTACCCTAGCCTTCAGGCTAGGGCACCCCTAGGCTTTAGACTCCCCTAGGCTAAGGCTAGGGCTCCCCTAGCCTTCAGGCTAGGGCAACCCTACGCTTTAGGCTAGGGCTCCCCTAGGCTAAGGCTAGGGCTCCCCTAGCCTTCAGGCTAGGGCACCCCTAGGCTTTAGGCTCCCCTAGGCTAAGGCTAGGGCTCCCCTAGCCTTCAGGCTAGGGCACCACTTGGCTTTAGGCTAGGGCTCCCCTAGGCTAAGGCTAGGGCACCCCTAGGCTTTAGGCTAGGGCTCCCCTCGGCTAAGGCTAGGGCTCCCCTAGCCTTCAGGCTAGGGCACCCCTAGGCTTTAGGCTAGGGCACCCCTCGGCTAAGGCTAGGGCTCCCCTAGCCTTCAGGCTAGGGCAGCCCTAGGCTTTAGGCTAGGGCTCCCCTCGGCTAAGGCTAGGGCTCCCCTAGCCTTCAGGCTAGGGCACCCCTAGGCTTTAGGCTAGGGCTCCCCTCGGCTAAGGCTAGGGCTCCCCTAGCCTTCAGGCTAGGGCACCCCTAGGCTTTAGGCTAGGGCTCCCCTCGGCTAAGGCTAGGGCTCCCCTAGCCTTCAGGCTAGGGCAGCCCTAGGCTTTAGGCTAGGGCTCCCCTCGGCTAAGGCTAGGGCTCCCCTAGCCTTCAGGCTAGGGCAGCCCTAGGCTTTAGGCTAGGGCTCCCCTCGGCTAAGGCTAGGGCTCCCCTAGCCTTCAGGCTAGGGCAGCCCTAGGCTTTAGGCTCCCCTTGGCTAAGGTTAGGGCTCCCCTAGGCTAAGGCTAGGGCTCCCCTAGCCTTCAGGCTAGGGCACCCCTAGGCTTTAGGCTCCCCTAGGCTTAGGCTAGGGCTCCCCTAGGCTAAGGCTAGGGCTCCCCTAGCCTTCAGGCTAGGGCAACCCTAGGCTTTAGGCTCCCCTAGTCTAAGGCTAGGGCTCCCCTAGCCTTCAGGCTAGGGCACCCCTAGGCTTTAGGCTCCCCTAGGCTAAGGCTAGGGCTCCCCTAGCCTTCAGGCTAGGGCACCCCTAGGCTTTAGGCTCCCCTAGGCTAAGGCTAGGGCTCCCCTAGGCTAAGGCTAGGGCTCCCCTAGCCTTCAGGCTAGGGCACCCCTAGGCTTTAGGCTCCCCTAGGCTAAGGCTAGGGCTCCCCTAGGCTAAGGCTAGGGCTCCCCTAGCCTTCAGGCTATGGCACCCCGAGGCTTTAGGCTCCCCTAGGCTAAGCCTAGGGCTCCCCTAGGCTAAGGCTAGGGGCTAGGGCATCCCTAGGCTTTAGGCTCCCCTAGGCTAAGGCTAGGGCTCCCCTAGCCTTCAGGCTAGGGCATCCCTAGGCTTTAGGCTAGGGCTCCCCTAGGCTAAGGCTAGGGTTCCCCTAGCCTTCATGCTAGGGCACCCCTAGGCTTTAGGCTCCCCTAGGCTAAGGCTAGGGCTAGCCTAGCCTTCAGGCTAGGGCACCCCTAGGCTTTAGGCTAGGGCTCCCCTAGGCTAAGGCTAGGGCTCCCCTAGCCTTCAGGCTAGGGCACCCCTAGGTTTTAGGCTCCCCTAGGCTAAGGCTAGGGCTCCCCTAGGCTTTAGGCTAGGGCTCCCCTAGGCTTTAGGCTAGGGCACCCATAGGCTAAGGCTAGGGCTCCCCTAGGCTTTAGGCTCCCCTAGGCTAAGGCTAGGGCTCCCATAGCCTTCAGGCTAGGGCACCCCTAGGCTTTAGGCTAGGGCTCTCCTAGGCTAAGGCTAGGGCTCCCCTAGCCTTCAGGCTAGGGCACCCCTAGGCTTCAGGCTCCCCTAGGCTAAGGCTTGGGCTCCCCTAGCCTTCAGGCTAGGGCACCCCTAGGCTTTAGGCTAGGGCTCCCCTAGCCTTCAGGCTAGGGCTCCCCTAGCCTTCAGGCTAGGGCACCCCTAGGCTTTAGGCTCCCCTAGGCTAAGGCTAGGGCTCCCCTAGCCTTCAGGCTACGGCACACCCTAGGCTTTAGGCTAGGGCTCCCCTAGGCTAAGGCTCGGGCTCCCCTAGCCTTCAGGCTATGGCACACCTAGGCTTTAGGCTCCCCTAGGCTAAGGCTAGGGCTCCCCTAGCCTTCAGGCTAGGGCACCCCTAGGCTTTAGGCTAGGGCTCCCCTAGGCTAATGCTAGGGCTCCCCTAGCCTTCAGGCTAGGGCACCCCTAGGCTTTAGGCTCCCCTAGGCTAAGGCTAGGGCTCCCCTAGCCTTCAGGCTAGGGCACCCCTAGGCTTTAGGCTAGGGCTCCCCTAGGCTAAGGATAGGGCTACCCTAGCCTTCAGGCTAGGGCACCCCTAGGTTTTAGGCTCCCCTAGGCTAAGGCTAGGGCTCCCCTAGCCTCCAGGCTAGGGCTCCCCTAGGCTAAGGCTAGGGCTCCCCTAGCCTTCAGGCTAGGGCACCCCTAGGCTAAAGCTAGGGCTCCCCTAGCCTTCAGGCTAGGGCACCCCTAGGCTTTAGGCTCCCCTAGGCTAAGGCTAGGGCTCCCCTAGCCTTCAGGCTAGGGCACCCCTAGGCTTTAGGCTAGGGCTCCCCTAGGCTAGGGCTAGGGCTCCCCTAGCCTTCAGGCTAGGGCAGCCCTAGGCTTTAGGCTAGGGCTCCCCTAGGCTAAGGCTAGGGCTCCCCTAGCCTTCAGGCTAGGGCACCCCTAGGCTTTAGGCTCCCCTAGGCTAAGGCTAGGGCTCACCTAGCCTTCAGGCTAGGGCACCCCTAGGCTTTAGGCTCCCCTAGGCTAAGGCTAGGGCTCCCCTTGCCTTCAGGCTAGGGCACCCCTAGGCTTTAGGCTAGGGCTCCCCTAGGCTAAGGCTACGGGCCCCTAGCCTTCAGGCTACGGCACCCCTAGGCTTTAGGCTCCCCTAGGCTAAGGCTAGGGCTCCCCTAGCCTTCAGGCTAGGGCACCCCTAGGCTTTAGACTAGGGCTCCCCTAGGCTAAGTCTAGGGCTACCCTAGCCTTCAGGGTAGGGCACCCCTAGGCTTTAGGCTCCCCTAGGCTAAGGCTAGGGCTCCCCTAGGCTAAGGCTAGGGCTCCCCTAGCCTTCAGGCTAGGGCACCCCTAGGCTTTAGGCTCCCCTAGGCTAAGGCTAGGGCTCCCCTAGGCTAAGGCTAGGGCTCCCCTAGCCTTCAGGCTATGGCACCCCGAGGCTTTAGGCTCCCCTAGGCTAAGCCTAGGGCTCCCCTAGGCTAAGGCTAGGGGCTAGGGCATCCCTAGGCTTTAGGCTCCCCTAGGCTAAGGCTAGGGCTCCCCTAGCCTTCAGGCTAGGGCATCCCTAGGCTTTAGGCTTGGGCTCCCCTAGGCTAAGGCTACGGGCCCCTAGCCTTCAGGCTATGGCACCCCTAGGCTTTAGGCTCCCCTAGGCTAAGGCTAGGGCTCCCCTAGCCTTCAGGCTAGGGCACCCCTAGGCTTTAGGCTAGGGCTCCCCTAGGCTAAGTCTAGGGCTACCCTAGCCTTCAGGGTAGGGCACCCCTAGGCTTTAGGCTCCCCTAGGCTAAGGCTAGGGCTCCCCTAGCCTTCAGGCTAGGGCACCCCTAGGCTTTAGGCTAGGGCTCCCCTAGGCTAAGGCTAGGGCTCCCCTAGCCTTCAGGCTAGGGCACCCCTAGGCTTTAGGCTCCCCTAGGCTAAGGCTAGGGCTCCCCTAGCCTTCAGGCTAGGGCACCCCTAGGCTTTAGGCTAGGGCTCCCCTAGGCTAAGGCTACGGGCCCCTAGCCTTCAGGCTAGGGCACCCCTAGGCTTTAGGCTCCCCTAGGCTAAGGCTAGGGCTCCCCTAGCCTTCAAGCTAGGGCACCCCTAGGCTTTAGGCTAGGGCTCCCCTAGGCTAAGTCTAGGGCTACCCTAGCCTTCAGGCTAGGGCACCCCTAGGCTTTAGGCTCCCCTAGGCCAAGGCTAGGGCTCCCCTAGCCTTCAGGCTAGGGCACCCCTAGGATTTAGGCTAGGGCTCCCCTAGGCTAAGGCTAAGCTCCCCTAGCCTTCAGGCTAGGGCACCCCTAGGCTTTAGGCTCCCCTAGGCTAAGGCTAGGGCTCCCCTAGCCTTCAGGCTAGGGCACCCCTTGGCTTTAGGTTAGGGCTCCCCTAGGCTAAGGCTAGGGCTCCCCTAGCCTTCAGGATAGGGCACCCCTAGGCTTTAGGCTAGGGCTCCCCTAGGCTAAGGCTAGGGCTCCCCTAGCCTTCAGGCTAGGGTTCCCCTAGGCTTTAGGCTCCCCTAGGCTAAGGCTAGGGCTCCCCTAGCCTTCAGGCTAGGGCACCCCTAGGCTTTAGGCTCCCCTCGGCTAAGGCTAGGGCTCCCCTAGACTTCAGGCTAGGGCACCCCTAGGCTTTAGGCGAGGGCTCCCCTCGGCTAAGGCTAGGGCTCCCCTAGTCTTCAGGCTAGGGCACCCCTAGGCTTTAGGCTAGGGCTCCCCTCGGCTAAGGCTAGGGCTCCCCTAGCCTTCAGGCTAGGGCACCCCTAGGCTTTAGGCTAGGGCTCCCCTCCGCTAAGGCTAGGGCTCCCCTAGCCTTCAGGCTAGGGCACCCCTAGGCTTTAGGCTAGGGCTCCCCTCGGCTAAGGCTAGGGCTCCCTAGCCTTCAGGCTAGGGCACCCCTAGGCTTTAGGCTAGGGCTCCCCTAGGCTAAGGCTACGGGCCCCTAGCCTTCAGGCTAGGGCACCCCTAGGCTTTAGGCTCCCCTAGCCTAAGGCTAGGGCTCCCCTAGCCTTCAGGCTAGGGCACCCCTAGGCTTTAGGCTAGGGCTCCCCTAGGCTAAGTCTAGGGCTACCCTAGCCTTCAGGCTAGGGCACCCCTAGGCTTTAGACTCCCCTAGGCTAAGGCTAGGGCTCCCCTAGCCTTCAGGCTAGGGCAACCCTACGCTTTAGGCTAGGGCTCCCCTAGGCTAAGGCTAGGGCTCCCCTAGCCTTCAGGCTAGGGCACCCCTAGGCTTTAGGCTCCCCTAGGCTAAGGCTAGGGCTCCCCTAGCCTTCAGGCTAGGGCACCACTTGGCTTTAGGCTAGGGCTCCCCTAGGCTAAGGCTAGGGCACCCCTAGGCTTTAGGCTAGGGCTCCCCTCGGCTAAGGCTAGGGCTCCCCTAGCCTTCAGGCTAGGGCACCCCTAGGCTTTAGGCTAGGGCACCCCTCGGCTAAGGCTAGGGCTCCCCTAGCCTTCAGGCTAGGGCAGCCCTAGGCTTTAGGCTAGGGCTCCCCTCGGCTAAGGCTAGGGCTCCCCTAGCCTTCAGGCTAGGGCACCCCTAGGCTTTAGGCTAGGGCTCCCCTCGGCTAAGGCTAGGGCTCCCCTAGCCTTCAGGCTAGGGCACCCCTAGGCTTTAGGCTAGGGCTCCCCTCGGCTAAGGCTAGGGCTCCCCTAGCCTTCAGGCTAGGGCAGCCCTAGGCTTTAGGCTAGGGCTCCCCTCGGCTAAGGCTAGGGCTCCCCTAGCCTTCAGGCTAGGGCAGCCCTAGGCTTTAGGCTAGGGCTCCCCTCGGCTAAGGCTAGGGCTCCCCTAGCCTTCAGGCTAGGGCAGCCCTAGGCTTTAGGCTCCCCTTGGCTAAGGTTAGGGCTCCCCTAGGCTAAGGCTAGGGCTCCCCTAGCCTTCAGGCTAGGGCACCCCTAGGCTTTAGGCTCCCCTAGGCTTAGGCTAGGGCTCCCCTAGGCTAAGGCTAGGGCTCCCCTAGCCTTCAGGCTAGGGCAACCCTAGGCTTTAGGCTCCCCTAGTCTAAGGCTAGGGCTCCCCTAGCCTTCAGGCTAGGGCACCCCTAGGCTTTAGGCTCCCCTAGGCTAAGGCTAGGGCTCCCCTAGCCTTCAGGCTAGGGCACCCCTAGGCTTTAGGCTCCCCTAGGCTAAGGCTAGGGCTCCCCTAGGCTAAGGCTAGGGCTCCCCTAGCCTTCAGGCTAGGGCACCCCTAGGCTTTAGGCTCCCCTAGGCTAAGGCTAGGGCTCCCCTAGGCTAAGGCTAGGGCTCCCCTAGCCTTCAGGCTATGGCACCCCGAGGCTTTAGGCTCCCCTAGGCTAAGCCTAGGGCTCCCCTAGGCTAAGGCTAGGGGCTAGGGCATCCCTAGGCTTTAGGCTCCCCTAGGCTAAGGCTAGGGCTCCCCTAGCCTTCAGGCTAGGGCATCCCTAGGCTTTAGGCTAGGGCTCCCCTAGGCTAAGGCTAGGGTTCCCCTAGCCTTCATGCTAGGGCACCCCTAGGCTTTAGGCTCCCCTAGGCTAAGGCTAGGGCTAGCCTAGCCTTCAGGCTAGGGCACCCCTAGGCTTTAGGCTAGGGCTCCCCTAGGCTAAGGCTAGGGCTCCCCTAGCCTTCAGGCTAGGGCACCCCTAGGTTTTAGGCTCCCCTAGGCTAAGGCTAGGGCTCCCCTAGGCTTTAGGCTAGGGCTCCCCTAGGCTTTAGGCTAGGGCACCCATAGGCTAAGGCTAGGGCTCCCCTAGGCTTTAGGCTCCCCTAGGCTAAGGCTAGGGCTCCCATAGCCTTCAGGCTAGGGCACCCCTAGGCTTTAGGCTAGGGCTCTCCTAGGCTAAGGCTAGGGCTCCCCTAGCCTTCAGGCTAGGGCACCCCTAGGCTTCAGGCTCCCCTAGGCTAAGGCTTGGGCTCCCCTAGCCTTCAGGCTAGGGCACCCCTAGGCTTTAGGCTAGGGCTCCCCTAGCCTTCAGGCTAGGGCTCCCCTAGCCTTCAGGCTAGGGCACCCCTAGGCTTTAGGCTCCCCTAGGCTAAGGCTAGGGCTCCCCTAGCCTTCAGGCTACGGCACACCCTAGGCTTTAGGCTAGGGCTCCCCTAGGCTAAGGCTCGGGCTCCCCTAGCCTTCAGGCTATGGCACACCTAGGCTTTAGGCTCCCCTAGGCTAAGGCTAGGGCTCCCCTAGCCTTCAGGCTAGGGCACCCCTAGGCTTTAGGCTAGGGCTCCCCTAGGCTAATGCTAGGGCTCCCCTAGCCTTCAGGCTAGGGCACCCCTAGGCTTTAGGCTCCCCTAGGCTAAGGCTAGGGCTCCCCTAGCCTTCAGGCTAGGGCACCCCTAGGCTTTAGGCTAGGGCTCCCCTAGGCTAAGGATAGGGCTACCCTAGCCTTCAGGCTAGGGCACCCCTAGGTTTTAGGCTCCCCTAGGCTAAGGCTAGGGCTCCCCTAGCCTCCAGGCTAGGGCACCCCTAGGCTTTAGGCACCTCTAGGCTAAGGCTAGGGCTCCCCTAGCCTTCAGGCTAGGGCACCCCTAGGCTTTAGGCTAGGGCTCCCCTAGGCTAAGGCTAGGGCTCCCCTAGCCTTCAGGCTAGGGCACTCCTAGGCTTTAGGCTCCCCTAGGCTAAGGCTAGGGCTCCTCTAGCCTTCAGGCTAGGGCACCCCTAGGCTTTAGGCTATTGCTCCCCTAGGCTAAGGCTAGGGCTCCCCTAGCCTTCAGGCTAGGGCACACCTAGGCTTTAGGCTCCCCTAGGCTAAGGCTAGGGCTCCCGTAGCCTTCAGGCTAGGGCACCCCTAGGCTTTAGGCTAGGGCTCCCCTAGGCTAAGGCTAGGGCTCCCCTAGCCTTCAGGCTAGAGCACCCCTAGGCTTTAGCCTCCCCTAGGCTAAGGCTAGGGCTCCCCTAGCCTTCAGGCTAGGGCACCCCTAGGCTTTAGGCTAGGGCTACCCTAGGCTAAGGCTAGGGCTCCCCTAACCTTCAGGCTATGGCACCCCTAGGCTTTAGGCTCCCCTAGGCTAAGGCTAGGGCTCCCCTAGCCTTCAGGCTAGGGCACCCCTGGGCTTTAGGCTAGGGCTCCCGTAGCCTTCAGTCTAGGGCACCCCTAGGCTTTAGGCTCCCCTAGGCTAAGGCTAGGGCTCCCCTAGCCTTCAGGCTAGGGCACCCCTAGGCTTTAGGCTAGGGCTCCCCTAGGCTAAGGCTAGGGCTCCCCTAGCCTTCAGGCTAGGGCTCCCCTAGCCTTCAGGCTAGGGCACCCCTAGGCTTTAGGCTAGGGCTCCCCTAGGCTAAGGCTAGGGCTCCCTTAGCCTTCAGGCTAGGGCACCCCAAGGCTTTAGGCTCCCCTAGGCTAAGGCTAAGGCTCCCCTAGCCTTCAGGGTAGGGCACCCCTAGGCTTTAGGCTAGGGTTCCCCTAGGCTAAGGCTAGAGCTCCCCTAGCCTTCAGGCTAGGGCACCCCTAGGCTTTAGGCTCCCCTAGACTAAGGCTAAGGCTCAACTAGCTTTCAGGCTAGGTCACCCCTAGGCTTTAGGCTAGGGCACCCCTAGGCTAAGGCTAGGGCTCCCCTAGCCTTCAGGCTAGGGCACCCCTAGGCTTTAGGCTCCCCTAGGCTAAGGCTAGGGCTCCCCTAGCCTTCAGGCTAGGGCACCCCTAGGCTTTAGGCTAGGGCTCCCATAGGCTAAGGCTAGGTCTCCCCTAGCCTTCAGGCTAGGGCACCCCTAGGCTTTAGGCTAGGGCTCCCCTAGGCTAAGGCTAGGGCTCCCCTAGCCTTCAGGCTAGGGCACCCCTAGGCTTTAGGCTAGGGCTCCCCTAGGCTAAGGCTAGGGCTCCGCTAGCCTTCAGGCTATGGCACCCCTTGGCTTTAGGCTAGGGCTCCCCTAGGCTAAGGCTAGGGCTCCCCTAGCCTTCAGGCTAGGGCACTCCTAGGCTTTAGGCTCCCCTAGGCTAAGGCTAGGGCTACCCTAGCCTTCAGTCTAGAGCACCCCTAGGCTTTAGGCTAGGGCTCCCCTAGGCTAAGGCTAGGGCTCCCCTAGCCTTCAGGCTAGGGCACTCCTAGGCTTTAGGCTCCCCTAGGCCAAGGCTAGGGCTCCCCTAGCCTTCAGGCTAGGGCACCCCTAGGCTTTAGGCTCCCCTAGGCTAAGGCTAGGGCTCCCCTAGCCTTCAGGCTAGGGCACCCCTAGGCTTTAGGCTAGGGCTCCCCTAGGCTAAGGCTAGGGCTCCCCTAGCCTTCAGGCTAGGGCACCCCTAGGCTTTAGGTTCCCCTAGGCTAAGGCTAGGGCTCCCCTAGCCTTCAGGATAGGGCACCCCTAGGCTTTAGGCTAGGGTTCCCCTAGGCTAAGGCTAGGGCTACCCTAGCCTTCAGGCTAGGGCACCCCTAGGCTTTAGGCTCCCCTAGGCTAAGGCTAGGGCTCCCCTAGCCTTCAGGCTAGGTCACCCCTAGGCTTTAGGCTAGGGCTCCCCTAGGCTAAGGCTAGGGCTCCCCTAGCCTTCAGGCTAGGGCACCCCTAGGCTTTAGGCTCCCCTAGACTAAGGCTAAGGCTCAACTAGCTTTCAGGCTAGGTCACCCCTAGGCTTTAGGCTAGGGCACCCCTAGGCTAAGGCTAGGGCTCCCCTAGCCTTCAGGCTAGGGCACCCCTAGGCTTTAGGCTCCCCTAGGCTAAGGCTAGGGCTCCCCTAGCCTTCAGGCTAGGGCACCCCTAGGCTTTAGGCTAGGGCTCCCATAGGCTAAGGCTACGTCTCCCCTAGCCTTCAGGCTAGGGCACCCCTAGGCTTTAGGCTAGGGCTCCCCTAGGCTAAGGCTAGGGCTCCCCTAGCCTTCAGGCTAGGGCACCCCTAGGCTTTAGGCTAGGGCTCCCCTAGGCTAAGGCTAGGGCTCCGCTAGCCTTCAGGCTATGGCACCCCTTGGCTTTAGGCTAGGGCTCCCCTAGGCTAAGGCTAGGGCTCCCCTAGCCTTCAGGCTAGGGCACTCCTAGGCTTTAGGCTCCCCTAGGCTAAGGCTAGGGCTACCCTAGCCTTCAGTCTAGAGCACCCCTAGGCTTTAGGCTAGGGCTCCCCTAGGCTAAGGCTAGGGCTCCCCTAGCCTTCAGGCTAGGGCACTCCTAGGCTTTAGGCTCCCCTAGGCCAAGGCTAGGGCTCCCCTAGCCTTCAGGCTAGGGCACCCCTAGGCTTTAGGCTCCCCTAGGCTAAGGCTAGGGCTCCCCTAGCCTTCAGGCTAGGGCACCCCTCGGCTTTAGGCTAGGGCTCCCCTAGGCTAAGGCTAGGGCTCCCCTAGCCTTCAGGCTAGGGCACCCCTAGGCTTTAGGTTCCCCTAGGCTAAGGCTAGGGCTCCCCTAGCCTTCAGGATAGGGCACCCCTAGGCTTTAGGCTAGGGTTCCCCTAGGCTAAGGCTAGGGCTACCCTAGCCTTCAGGCTAGGGCACCCCTAGGCTTTAGGCTCCCCTAGGCTAAGGCTAGGGCTCCCCTAGCCTTCAGGCTAGGTCACCCCTAGGCTTTAGGCTAGGGCTCCCCTAGGCTAAGGCTAGGGCTCCCCTAGCCTTCAGGCTAGGGCTCCCCTAGGCTTTAGGCTAGGGCACCCATAGGCTAAGGCTAGGGCTCCCCTAGGCTTTAGGCTCCCCTAGGCTAAGGCTAGGGCTCCCATAGCCTTCAGGCTAGGGCACCCCTAGGCTTTAGGCTAGGGCTCTCCTAGGCTAAGGCTAGGGCTCCCCTAGCCTTCAGGCTAGGGCACCCCTAGGCTTCAGGCTCCCCTAGGCTAAGGCTTGGGCTCCCCTAGCCTTCAGGCTAGGGCACCCCTAGGCTTTAGGCTAGGGCTCCCCTAGCCTTCAGGCTAGGGCTCCCCTAGCCTTCAGGCTAGGGCACCCCTAGGCTTTAGGCTCCCCTAGGCTAAGGCTAGGGCTCCCCTAGCCTTCAGGCTACGGCACACCCTAGGCTTTAGGCTAGGGCTCCCCTAGGCTAAGGCTCGGGCTCCCCTAGCCTTCAGGCTATGGCACACCTAGGCTTTAGGCTCCCCTAGGCTAAGGCTAGGGCTCCCCTAGCCTTCAGGCTAGGGCACCCCTAGGCTTTAGGCTAGGGCTCCCCTAGGCTAATGCTAGGGCTCCCCTAGCCTTCAGGCTAGGGCACCCCTAGGCTTTAGGCTCCCCTAGGCTAAGGCTAGGGCTCCCCTAGCCTTCAGGCTAGGGCACCCCTAGGCTTTAGGCTAGGGCTCCCCTAGGCTAAGGATAGGGCTACCCTAGCCTTCAGGCTAGGGCACCCCTAGGTTTTAGGCTCCCCTAGGCTAAGGCTAGGGCTCCCCTAGCCTCCAGGCTAGGGCACCCCTAGGCTTTAGGCACCTCTAGGCTAAGGCTAGGGCTCCCCTAGCCTTCAGGCTAGGGCACCCCTAGGCTTTAGGCTAGGGCTCCCCTAGGCTAAGGCTAGGGCTCCCCTAGCCTTCAGGCTAGGGCACTCCTAGGCTTTAGGCTCCCCTAGGCTAAGGCTAGGGCTCCTCTAGCCTTCAGGCTAGGGCACCCCTAGGCTTTAGGCTATTGCTCCCCTAGGCTAAGGCTAGGGCTCCCCTAGCCTTCAGGCCAGGGCACACCTAGGCTTTAGGCTCCCCTAGGCTAAGGCTAGGGCTCCCGTAGCCTTCAGGCTAGGGCACCCCTAGGCTTTAGGCTAGGGCTCCCCTAGGCTAAGGCTAGGGCTCCCCTAGCCTTCAGGCTAGAGCACCCCTAGGCTTTAGCCTCCCCTAGGCTAAGGCTAGGGCTCCCCTAGCCTTCAGGCTAGGGCACCCCTAGGCTTTAGGCTAGGGCTACCCTAGGCTAAGGCTAGGGCTCCCCTAACCTTCAGGCTATGGCACCCCTAGGCTTTAGGCTCCCCTAGGCTAAGGCTAGGGCTCCCCTAGCCTTCAGGCTAGGGCACCCCTGGGCTTTAGGCTAGGGCTCCCCTAGCCTTCAGTCTAGGGCACCCCTAGGCTTTAGGCTCCCCTAGGCTAAGGCTAGGGCTCCCCTAGCCTTCAGGCTAGGGCACCCCTAGGCTTTAGGCTAGGGCTCCCCTAGGCTAAGGCTAGGGCTCCCCTAGCCTTCAGGCTAGGGCTCCCCTAGCCTTCAGGCTAGGGCACCCCTAGGCTTTAGGCTAGGGCTCCCCTAGGCTAAGGCTAGGGCTCCCTTAGCCTTCAGGCTAGGGCACCCCAAGGCTTTAGGCTCCCCTAGGCTAAGGCTAAGGCTCCCCTAGCCTTCAGGGTAGGGCACCCCTAGGCTTTAGGCTAGGGTTCCCCTAGGCTAAGGCTAGAGCTCCCCTAGCCTTCAGGCTAGGGCACCCCTAGGCTTTAGGCTCCCCTAGACTAAGGCTAAGGCTCAACTAGCTTTCAGGCTAGGTCACCCCTAGGCTTTAGGCTAGGGCACCCCTAGGCTAAGGCTAGGGCTCCCCTAGCCTTCAGGCTAGGGCACCCCTAGGCTTTAGGCTCCCCTAGGCTAAGGCTAGGGCTCCCCTAGCCTTCAGGCTAGGGCACCCCTAGGCTTTAGGCTAGGGCTCCCATAGGCTAAGGCTAGGTCTCCCCTAGCCTTCAGGCTAGGGCACCCCTAGGCTTTAGGCTAGGGCTCCCCTAGGCTAAGGCTAGGGCTCCCCTAGCCTTCAGGCTAGGGCACCCCTAGGCTTTAGGCTAGGGCTCCCCTAGGCTAAGGCTAGGGCTCCGCTAGCCTTCAGGCTATGGCACCCCTTGGCTTTAGGCTAGGGCTCCCCTAGGCTAAGGCTAGGGCTCCCCTAGCCTTCAGGCTAGGGCACTCCTAGGCTTTAGGCTCCCCTAGGCTAAGGCTAGGGCTACCCTAGCCTTCAGTCTAGAGCACCCCTAGGCTTTAGGCTAGGGCTCCCCTAGGCTAAGGCTAGGGCTCCCCTAGCCTTCAGGCTAGGGCACTCCTAGGCTTTAGGCTCCCCTAGGCCAAGGCTAGGGCTCCCCTAGCCTTCAGGCTAG
The DNA here is from genome assembly GCF_050624435.1 of Tenrec ecaudatus. Classification (NCBI taxonomy): domain Eukaryota; kingdom Metazoa; phylum Chordata; class Mammalia; order Afrosoricida; family Tenrecidae; genus Tenrec; species Tenrec ecaudatus. The sequence continues at coordinate 61,422 of NW_027459396.1, read as the reverse complement.
GGCACCCCTAGGCTTTAGGCTCCCCTAGGCTAAGGCTAGGGCTCCCCTAGGCTAAGGCTAGGGCTCCCCTAGCCTTCAGGCTAGGGCACCCCTAGGCTTTAGGCTCCCCTAGGCTAAGGCTAGGGCTCCCCTAGGCTAAGGCTAGGGCTCCCCTAGCCTTCAGGCTATGGCACCCCGAGGCTTTAGGCTCCCCTAGGCTAAGCCTAGGGCTCCCCTAGGCTAAGGCTAGGGGCTAGGGCATCCCTAGGCTTTAGGCTCCCCTAGGCTAAGGCTAGGGCACCCCTAGGCTTTAGGCTCCCCTAGGCTAAGGCTAGGGCTCCCCTAGCCTTCAGGCTACGGCACCCCTAGTCTTTAGGCTAGGGCTCCCCTAGGCTAAGGCTAGGGCTCCCCTAGCCTTCAGGCTAGGGCACCCCTAGGCTAAAGCTAGGGCTCCCCTAGCCTTCAGGCTAGGGCACCCCTAGGCTTTAGGCTCCCCTAGGCTAAGGCTAGGGCTCCCCTAGCCTTCAGGCTAGGGCACCCCTAGGCTTTAGGCTAGGGCTCCCCTAGGCTAGGGCTAGGGCTCCCCTAGCCTTCAGGCTAGGGCAGCCCTAGGCTTTAGGCTAGGGCTCCCCTAGGCTAAGGCTAGGGCTCCCCTAGCCTTCAGGCTAGGGCACCCCTAGGCTTTAGGCTCCCCTAGGCTAAGGCTAGGGCTCACCTAGCCTTCAGGCTAGGGCACCCCTAGGCTTTAGGCTCCCCTAGGCTAAGGCTAGGGCTCCCCTTGCCTTCAGGCTAGGGCACCCCTAGGCTTTAGGCTAGGGCTCCCCTAGGCTAAGGCTACGGGCCCCTAGCCTTCAGGCTACGGCACCCCTAGGCTTTAGGCTCCCCTAGGCTAAGGCTAGGGCTCCCCTAGCCTTCAGGCTAGGGCACCCCTAGGCTTTAGACTAGGGCTCCCCTAGGCTAAGTCTAGGGCTACCCTAGCCTTCAGGGTAGGGCACCCCTAGGCTTTAGGCTCCCCTAGGCTAAGGCTAGGGCTCCCCTAGGCTAAGGCTAGGGCTCCCCAAGCCTTCAGGCTAGGGCACCCCTAGGCTTTAGGCTCCCCTAGGCTAAGGCTAGGGCTCCCCTAGGCTAAGGCTAGGGCTCCCCTAGCCTTCAGGCTATGGCACCCCGAGGCTTTAGGCTCCCCTAGGCTAAGCCTAGGGCTCCCCTAGGCTAAGGCTAGGGGCTAGGGCATCCCTAGGCTTTAGGCTCCCCTAGGCTAAGGCTAGGGCTCCCCTAGCCTTCAGGCTAGGGCATCCCTAGGCTTTAGGCTTGGGCTCCCCTAGGCTAAGGCTACGGGCCCCTAGCCTTCAGGCTATGGCACCCCTAGGCTTTAGGCTCCCCTAGGCTAAGGCTAGGGCTCCCCTAGCCTTCAGGCTAGGGCACCCCTAGGCTTTAGGCTAGGGCTCCCCTAGGCTAAGTCTAGGGCTACCCTAGCCTTCAGGGTAGGGCACCCCTAGGCTTTAGGCTCCCCTAGGCTAAGGCTAGGGCTCCCCTAGCCTTCAGGCTAGGGCACCCCTAGGCTTTAGGCTAGGGCTCCCCTAGGCTAAGGCTAGGGCTCCCCTAGCCTTCAGGCTAGGGCACCCCTAGGCTTTAGGCTCCCCTAGGCTAAGGCTAGGGCTCCCCTAGCCTTCAGGCTAGGGCACCCCTAGGCTTTAGGCTAGGGATCCCCTAGGCTAAGGCTACGGGCCCCTAGCCTTCAGGCTAGGGCACCCCTAGGCTTTAGGCTCCCCTAGGCTAAGGCTAGGGCTCCCCTAGCCTTCAAGCTAGGGCACCCTTAGGCTTTAGGCTAGGGCTCCCCTAGGCTAAGTCTAGGGCTACCCTAGCCTTCAGGCTAGGGCACCCCTAGGCTTTAGGCTCCCCTAGGCCAAGGCTAGGGCTCCCCTAGCCTTCAGGCTAGGGCACCCCTAGGATTTAGGCTAGGGCTCCCCTAGGCTAAGGCTAAGCTCCCCTAGCCTTCAGGCTAGGGCACCCCTAGGCTTTAGGCTCCCCTAGGCTAAGGCTAGGGCTCCCCTAGCCTTCAGGCTAGGGCACCCCTTGGCTTTAGGTTAGGGCTCCCCTAGGCTAAGGCTAGGGCTCCCCTAGCCTTCAGGATAGGGCACCCCTAGGCTTTAGGCTAGGGCTCCCCTAGGCTAAGGCTAGGGCTCCCCTAGCCTTCAGGCTAGGGTTCCCCTAGGCTTTAGGCTCCCCTAGGCTAAGGCTAGGGCTCCCCTAGCCTTCAGGCTAGGGCACCCCTAGGCTTTAGGCTCCCCTCGGCTAAGGCTAGGGCTCCCCTAGACTTCAGGCTAGGGCACCCCTAGGCTTTAGGCGAGGGCTCCCCTCGGCTAAGGCTAGGGCTCCCCTAGCCTTCAGGCTAGGGCACCCCTAGGCTTTAGGCTAGGGCTCCCCTCGGCTAAGGCTAGGGCTCCCCTAGCCTTCAGGCTAGGGCACCCCTAGGCTTTAGGCTAGGGCTCCCCTCCGCTAAGGCTAGGGCTCCCCTAGCCTTCAGGCTAGGGCACCCCTAGGCTTTAGGCTAGGGCTCCCCTCGGCTAAGGCTAGGGCTCCCTAGCCTTCAGGCTAGGGCACCCCTAGGCTTTAGGCTAGGGCTCCCCTAGGCTAAGGCTACGGGCCCCTAGCCTTCAGGCTAGGGCACCCCTAGGCTTTAGGCTCCCCTAGCCTAAGGCTAGGGCTCCCCTAGCCTTCAGGCTAGGGCACCCCTAGGCTTTAGGCTAGGGCTCCCCTAGGCTAAGTCTAGGGCTACCCTAGCCTTCAGGCTAGGGCACCCCTAGGCTTTAGACTCCCCTAGGCTAAGGCTAGGGCTCCCCTAGCCTTCAGGCTAGGGCAACCCTACGCTTTAGGCTAGGGCTCCCCTAGGCTAAGGCTAGGGCTCCCCTAGCCTTCAGGCTAGGGCACCCCTAGGCTTTAGGCTCCCCTAGGCTAAGGCTAGGGCTCCCCTAGCCTTCAGGCTAGGGCACCACTTGGCTTTAGGCTAGGGCTCCCCTAGGCTAAGGCTAGGGCACCCCTAGGCTTTAGGCTAGGGCTCCCCTCGGCTAAGGCTAGGGCTCCCCTAGCCTTCAGGCTAGGGCACCCCTAGGCTTTAGGCTAGGGCACCCCTCGGCTAAGGCTAGGGCTCCCCTAGCCTTCAGGCTAGGGCAGCCCTAGGCTTTAGGCTAGGGCTCCCTTCGGCTAAGGCTAGGGCTCCCCTAGCCTTCAGGCTAGGGCACCCCTAGGCTTTAGGCTAGGGCTCCCCTCGGCTAAGGCTAGGGCTCCCCTAGCCTTCAGGCTAGGGCACCCCTAGGCTTTAGGCTAGGGCTCCCCTCGGCTAAGGCTAGGGCTCCCCTAGCCTTCAGGCTAGGGCAGCCCTAGGCTTTAGGCTAGGGCTCCCCTCGGCTAAGGCTAGGGCTCCCCTAGCCTTCAGGCTAGGGCAGCCCTAGGCTTTAGGCTAGGGCTCCCCTCGGCTAAGGCTAGGGCTCCCCTAGCCTTCAGGCTAGGGCAGCCCTAGGCTTTAGGCTCCCCTTGGCTAAGGTTAGGGCTCCCCTAGGCTAAGGCTAGGGCTCCCCTAGCCTTCAGGCTAGGGCACCCCTAGGCTTTAGGCTCCCCTAGGCTTAGGCTAGGGCTCCCCTAGGCTAAGGCTAGGGCTCCCCTAGCCTTCAGGCTAGGGCAACCCTAGGCTTTAGGCTCCCCTAGTCTAAGGCTAGGGCTCCCCTAGCCTTCAGGCTAGGGCACCCCTAGGCTTTAGGCTCCCCTAGGCTAAGGCTAGGGCTCCCCTAGCCTTCAGGCTAGGGCACCCCTAGGCTTTAGGCTCCCCTAGGCTAAGGCTAGGGCTCCCCTAGGCTAAGGCTAGGGCTCCCCTAGCCTTCAGGCTAGGGCACCCCTAGGCTTTAGGCTCCCCTAGGCTAAGGCTAGGGCTCCCCTAGGCTAAGGCTAGGGCTCCCCTAGCCTTCAGGCTATGGCACCCCGAGGCTTTAGGCTCCCCTAGGCTAAGCCTAGGGCTCCCCTAGGCTAAGGCTAGGGGCTAGGGCATCCCTAGGCTTTAGGCTCCCCTAGGCTAAGGCTAGGGCTCCCCTAGCCTTCAGGCTAGGGCATCCCTAGGCTTTAGGCTAGGGCTCCCCTAGGCTAAGGCTAGGGTTCCCCTAGCCTTCATGCTAGGGCACCCCTAGGCTTTAGGCTCCCCTAGGCTAAGGCTAGGGCTAGCCTAGCCTTCAGGCTAGGGCACCCCTAGGCTTTAGGCTAGGGCTCCCCTAGGCTAAGGCTAGGGCTCCCCTAGCCTTCAGGCTAGGGCACCCCTAGGTTTTAGGCTCCCCTAGGCTAAGGCTAGGGCTCCCCTAGGCTTTAGGCTAGGGCTCCCCTAGGCTTTAGGCTAGGGCACCCATAGGCTAAGGCTAGGGCTCCCCTAGGCTTTAGGCTCCCCTAGGCTAAGGCTAGGGCTCCCATAGCCTTCAGGCTAGGGCACCCCTAGGCTTTAGGCTAGGGCTCTCCTAGGCTAAGGCTAGGGCTCCCCTAGCCTTCAGGCTAGGGCACCCCTAGGCTTCAGGCTCCCCTAGGCTAAGGCTTGGGCTCCCCTAGCCTTCAGGCTAGGGCACCCCTAGGCTTTAGGCTAGGGCTCCCCTAGCCTTCAGGCTAGGGCTCCCCTAGCCTTCAGGCTAGGGCACCCCTAGGCTTTAGGCTCCCCTAGGCTAAGGCTAGGGCTCCCCTAGCCTTCAGGCTACGGCACACCCTAGGCTTTAGGCTAGGGCTCCCCTAGGCTAAGGCTCGGGCTCCCCTAGCCTTCAGGCTATGGCACACCTAGGCTTTAGGCTCCCCTAGGCTAAGGCTAGGGCTCCCCTAGCCTTCAGGCTAGGGCACCCCTAGGCTTTAGGCTAGGGCTCCCCTAGGCTAATGCTAGGGCTCCCCTAGCCTTCAGGCTAGGGCACCCCTAGGCTTTAGGCTCCCCTAGGCTAAGGCTAGGGCTCCCCTAGCCTTCAGGCTAGGGCACCCCTAGGCTTTAGGCTAGGGCTCCCCTAGGCTAAGGATAGGGCTACCCTAGCCTTCAGGCTAGGGCACCCCTAGGTTTTAGGCTCCCCTAGGCTAAGGCTAGGGCTCCCCTAGCCTCCAGGCTAGGGCACCCCTAGGCTTTAGGCACCTCTAGGCTAAGGCTAGGGCTCCCCTAGCCTTCAGGCTAGGGCACCCCTAGGCTTTAGGCTAGGGCTCCCCTAGGCTAAGGCTAGGGCTCCCCTAGCCTTCAGGCTAGGGCACTCCTAGGCTTTAGGCTCCCCTAGGCTAAGGCTAGGGCTCCTCTAGCCTTCAGGCTAGGGCACCCCTAGGCTTTAGGCTATTGCTCCCCTAGGCTAAGGCTAGGGCTCCCCTAGCCTTCAGGCTAGGGCACACCTAGGCTTTAGGCTCCCCTAGGCTAAGGCTAGGGCTCCCGTAGCCTTCAGGCTAGGGCACCCCTAGGCTTTAGGCTAGGGCTCCCCTAGGCTAAGGCTAGGGCTCCCCTAGCCTTCAGGCTAGAGCACCCCTAGGCTTTAGCCTCCCCTAGGCTAAGGCTAGGGCTCCCCTAGCCTTCAGGCTAGGGCACCCCTAGGCTTTAGGCTAGGGCTACCCTAGGCTAAGGCTAGGGCTCCCCTAACCTTCAGGCTATGGCACCCCTAGGCTTTAGGCTCCCCTAGGCTAAGGCTAGGGCTCCCCTAGCCTTCAGGCTAGGGCACCCCTGGGCTTTAGGCTAGGGCTCCCCTAGCCTTCAGTCTAGGGCACCCCTAGGCTTTAGGCTCCCCTAGGCTAAGGCTAGGGCTCCCCTAGCCTTCAGGCTAGGGCACCCCTAGGCTTTAGGCTAGGGCTCCCCTAGGCTAAGGCTAGGGCTCCCCTAGCCTTCAGGCTAGGGCTCCCCTAGCCTTCAGGCTAGGGCACCCCTAGGCTTTAGGCTAGGGCTCCCCTAGGCTAAGGCTAGGGCTCCCTTAGCCTTCAGGCTAGGGCACCCCAAGGCTTTAGGCTCCCCTAGGCTAAGGCTAAGGCTCCCCTAGCCTTCAGGGTAGGGCACCCCTAGGCTTTAGGCTAGGGTTCCCCTAGGCTAAGGCTAGAGCTCCCCTAGCCTTCAGGCTAGGGCACCCCTAGGCTTTAGGCTCCCCTAGACTAAGGCTAAGGCTCAACTAGCTTTCAGGCTAGGTCACCCCTAGGCTTTAGGCTAGGGCACCCCTAGGCTAAGGCTAGGGCTCCCCTAGCCTTCAGGCTAGGGCACCCCTAGGCTTTAGGCTCCCCTAGGCTAAGGCTAGGGCTCCCCTAGCCTTCAGGCTAGGGCACCCCTAGGCTTTAGGCTAGGGCTCCCATAGGCTAAGGCTAGGTCTCCCCTAGCCTTCAGGCTAGGGCACCCCTAGGCTTTAGGCTAGGGCTCCCCTAGGCTAAGGCTAGGGCTCCCCTAGCCTTCAGGCTAGGGCACCCCTAGGCTTTAGGCTAGGGCTCCCCTAGGCTAAGGCTAGGGCTCCGCTAGCCTTCAGGCTATGGCACCCCTTGGCTTTAGGCTAGGGCTCCCCTAGGCTAAGGCTAGGGCTCCCCTAGCCTTCAGGCTAGGGCACTCCTAGGCTTTAGGCTCCCCTAGGCTAAGGCTAGGGCTACCCTAGCCTTCAGTCTAGAGCACCCCTAGGCTTTAGGCTAGGGCTCCCCTAGGCTAAGGCTAGGGCTCCCCTAGCCTTCAGGCTAGGGCACTCCTAGGCTTTAGGCTCCCCTAGGCCAAGGCTAGGGCTCCCCTAGCCTTCAGGCTAGGGCACCCCTAGGCTTTAGGCTCCCCTAGGCTAAGGCTAGGGCTCCCCTAGCCTTCAGGCTAGGGCACCCCTAGGCTTTAGGCTAGGGCTCCCCTAGGCTAAGGCTAGGGCTCCCCTAGCCTTCAGGCTAGGGCACCCCTAGGCTTTAGGTTCCCCTAGGCTAAGGCTAGGGCTCCCCTAGCCTTCAGGATAGGGCACCCCTAGGCTTTAGGCTAGGGTTCCCCTAGGCTAAGGCTAGGGCTACCCTAGCCTTCAGGCTAGGGCACCCCTAGGCTTTAGGCTCCCCTAGGCTAAGGCTAGGGCTCCCCTAGCCTTCAGGCTAGGTCACCCCTAGGCTTTAGGCTAGGGCTCCCCTAGGCTAAGGCTAGGGCTCCCCTAGCCTTCAGGCTAGGGCACCCCTAGGCTTTAGGCTCCCCTAGACTAAGGCTAAGGCTCAACTAGCTTTCAGGCTAGGTCACCCCTAGGCTTTAGGCTAGGGCACCCCTAGGCTAAGGCTAGGGCTCCCCTAGCCTTCAGGCTAGGGCACCCCTAGGCTTTAGGCTCCCCTAGGCTAAGGCTAGGGCTCCCCTAGCCTTCAGGCTAGGGCACCCCTAGGCTTTAGGCTAGGGCTCCCATAGGCTAAGGCTACGTCTCCCCTAGCCTTCAGGCTAGGGCACCCCTAGGCTTTAGGCTAGGGCTCCCCTAGGCTAAGGCTAGGGCTCCCCTAGCCTTCAGGCTAGGGCACCCCTAGGCTTTAGGCTAGGGCTCCCCTAGGCTAAGGCTAGGGCTCCGCTAGCCTTCAGGCTATGGCACCCCTTGGCTTTAGGCTAGGGCTCCCCTAGGCTAAGGCTAGGGCTCCCCTAGCCTTCAGGCTAGGGCACTCCTAGGCTTTAGGCTCCCCTAGGCTAAGGCTAGGGCTACCCTAGCCTTCAGTCTAGAGCACCCCTAGGCTTTAGGCTAGGGCTCCCCTAGGCTAAGGCTAGGGCTCCCCTAGCCTTCAGGCTAGGGCACTCCTAGGCTTTAGGCTCCCCTAGGCCAAGGCTAGGGCTCCCCTAGCCTTCAGGCTAGGGCACCCCTAGGCTTTAGGCTCCCCTAGGCTAAGGCTAGGGCTCCCCTAGCCTTCAGGCTAGGGCACCCCTAGGCTTTAGGCTAGGGCTCCCCTAGGCTAAGGCTAGGGCTCCCCTAGCCTTCAGGCTAGGGCACCCCTAGGCTTTAGGTTCCCCTAGGCTAAGGCTAGGGCTCCCCTAGCCTTCAGGATAGGGCACCCCTAGGCTTTAGGCTAGGGTTCCCCTAGGCTAAGGCTAGGGCTACCCTAGCCTTCAGGCTAGGGCACCCCTAGGCTTTAGGCTCCCCTAGGCTAAGGCTAGGGCTCCCCTAGCCTTCAGGCTAGGTCACCCCTAGGCTTTAGGCTAGGGCTCCCCTAGGCTAAGGCTAGGGCTCCCCTAGCCTTCAGGCTAGGGCTCCCCTAGGCTTTAGGCTAGGGCACCCATAGGCTAAGGCTAGGGCTCCCCTAGGCTTTAGGCTCCCCTAGGCTAAGGCTAGGGCTCCCATAGCCTTCAGGCTAGGGCACCCCTAGGCTTTAGGCTAGGGCTCTCCTAGGCTAAGGCTAGGGCTCCCCTAGCCTTCAGGCTAGGGCACCCCTAGGCTTCAGGCTCCCCTAGGCTAAGGCTTGGGCTCCCCTAGCCTTCAGGCTAGGGCACCCCTAGGCTTTAGGCTAGGGCTCCCCTAGCCTTCAGGCTAGGGCTCCCCTAGCCTTCAGGCTAGGGCACCCCTAGGCTTTAGGCTCCCCTAGGCTAAGGCTAGGGCTCCCCTAGCCTTCAGGCTACGGCACACCCTAGGCTTTAGGCTAGGGCTCCCCTAGGCTAAGGCTCGGGCTCCCCTAGCCTTCAGGCTATGGCACACCTAGGCTTTAGGCTCCCCTAGGCTAAGGCTAGGGCTCCCCTAGCCTTCAGGCTAGGGCACCCCTAGGCTTTAGGCTAGGGCTCCCCTAGGCTAATGCTAGGGCTCCCCTAGCCTTCAGGCTAGGGCACCCCTAGGCTTTAGGCTCCCCTAGGCTAAGGCTAGGGCTCCCCTAGCCTTCAGGCTAGGGCACCCCTAGGCTTTAGGCTAGGGCTCCCCTAGGCTAAGGATAGGGCTACCCTAGCCTTCAGGCTAGGGCACCCCTAGGTTTTAGGCTCCCCTAGGCTAAGGCTAGGGCTCCCCTAGCCTCCAGGCTAGGGCACCCCTAGGCTTTAGGCACCTCTAGGCTAAGGCTAGGGCTCCCCTAGCCTTCAGGCTAGGGCACCCCTAGGCTTTAGGCTAGGGCTCCCCTAGGCTAAGGCTAGGGCTCCCCTAGCCTTCAGGCTAGGGCACTCCTAGGCTTTAGGCTCCCCTAGGCTAAGGCTAGGGCTCCTCTAGCCTTCAGGCTAGGGCACCCCTAGGCTTTAGGCTATTGCTCCCCTAGGCTAAGGCTAGGGCTCCCCTAGCCTTCAGGCTAGGGCACACCTAGGCTTTAGGCTCCCCTAGGCTAAGGCTAGGGCTCCCGTAGCCTTCAGGCTAGGGCACCCCTAGGCTTTAGGCTAGGGCTCCCCTAGGCTAAGGCTAGGGCTCCCCTAGCCTTCAGGCTAGAGCACCCCTAGGCTTTAGCCTCCCCTAGGCTAAGGCTAGGGCTCCCCTAGCCTTCAGGCTAGGGCACCCCTAGGCTTTAGGCTAGGGCTACCCTAGGCTAAGGCTAGGGCTCCCCTAACCTTCAGGCTATGGCACCCCTAGGCTTTAGGCTCCCCTAGGCTAAGGCTAGGGCTCCCCTAGCCTTCAGGCTAGGGCACCCCTGGGCTTTAGGCTAGGGCTCCCCTAGCCTTCAGTCTAGGGCACCCCTAGGCTTTAGGCTCCCCTAGGCTAAGGCTAGGGCTCCCCTAGCCTTCAGGCTAGGGCACCCCTAGGCTTTAGGCTAGGGCTCCCCTAGGCTAAGGCTAGGGCTCCCCTAGCCTTCAGGCTAGGGCTCCCCTAGCCTTCAGGCTAGGGCACCCCTAGGCTTTAGGCTAGGGCTCCCCTAGGCTAAGGCTAGGGCTCCCTTAGCCTTCAGGCTAGGGCACCCCAAGGCTTTAGGCTCCCCTAGGCTAAGGCTAAGGCTCCCCTAGCCTTCAGGGTAGGGCACCCCTAGGCTTTAGGCTAGGGTTCCCCTAGGCTAAGGCTAGAGCTCCCCTAGCCTTCAGGCTAGGGCACCCCTAGGCTTTAGGCTCCCCTAGACTAAGGCTAAGGCTCAACTAGCTTTCAGGCTAGGTCACCCCTAGGCTTTAGGCTAGGGCACCCCTAGGCTAAGGCTAGGGCTCCCCTAGCCTTCAGGCTAGGGCACCCCTAGGCTTTAGGCTCCCCTAGGCTAAGGCTAGGGCTCCCCTAGCCTTCAGGCTAGGGCACCCCTAGGCTTTAGGCTAGGGCTCCCATAGGCTAAGGCTAGGTCTCCCCTAGCCTTCAGGCTAGGGCACCCCTAGGCTTTAGGCTAGGGCTCCCCTAGGCTAAGGCTAGGGCTCCCCTAGCCTTCAGGCTAGGGCACCCCTAGGCTTTAGGCTAGGGCTCCCCTAGGCTAAGGCTAGGGCTCCGCTAGCCTTCAGGCTATGGCACCCCTTGGCTTTAGGCTAGGGCTCCCCTAGGCTAAGGCTAGGGCTCCCCTAGCCTTCAGGCTAGGGCACTCCTAGGCTTTAGGCTCCCCTAGGCTAAGGCTAGGGCTACCCTAGCCTTCAGTCTAGAGCACCCCTAGGCTTTAGGCTAGGGCTCCCCTAGGCTAAGGCTAGGGCTCCCCTAGCCTTCAGGCTAGGGCACTCCTAGGCTTTAGGCTCCCCTAGGCCAAGGCTAGGGCTCCCCTAGCCTTCAGGCTAGGGCACCCCTAGGCTTTAGGCTCCCCTAGGCTAAGGCTAGGGCTCCCCTAGCCTTCAGGCTAGGGCACCCCTAGGCTTTAGGCTAGGGCTCCCCTAGGCTAAGGCTAGGGCTCCCCTAGCCTTCAGGCTAGGGCACCCCTAGGCTTTAGGTTCCCCTAGGCTAAGGCTAGGGCTCCCCTAGCCTTCAGGATAGGGCACCCCTAGGCTTTAGGCTAGGGTTCCCCTAGGCTAAGGCTAGGGCTACCCTAGCCTTCAGGCTAGGGCACCCCTAGGCTTTAGGCTCCCCTAGGCTAAGGCTAGGGCTCCCCTAGCCTTCAGGCTAGGTCACCCCTAGGCTTTAGGCTAGGGCTCCCCTAGGCTAAGGCTAGGGCTCCCCTAGCCTTCAGGCTAGGGCACCCCTAGGCTTTAGGCTCCCCTAGACTAAGGCTAAGGCTCAACTAGCTTTCAGGCTAGGTCACCCCTAGGCTTTAGGCTAGGGCACCCCTAGGCTAAGGCTAGGGCTCCCCTAGCCTTCAGGCTAGGGCACCCCTAGGCTTTAGGCTCCCCTAGGCTAAGGCTAGGGCTCCCCTAGCCTTCAGGCTAGGGCACCCCTAGGCTTTAGGCTAGGGCTCCCATAGGCTAAGGCTAGGTCTCCCCTAGCCTTCAGGCTAGGGCACCCCTAGGCTTTAGGCTAGGGCTCCCCTAGGCTAAGGCTAGGGCTCCCCTAGCCTTCAGGCTAGGGCACCCCTAGGCTTTAGGCTAGGGCTCCCCTAGGCTAAGGCTAGGGCTCCGCTAGCCTTCAGGCTATGGCACCCCTTGGCTTTAGGCTAGGGCTCCCCTAGGCTAAGGCTAGGGCTCCCCTAGCCTTCAGGCTAGGGCACTCCTAGGCTTTAGGCTCCCCTAGGCTAAGGCTAGGGCTACCCTAGCCTTCAGTCTAGAGCACCCCTAGGCTTTAGGCTAGGGCTCCCCTAGGCTAAGGCTAGGGCTCCCCTAGCCTTCAGGCTAGGGCACTCCTAGGCTTTAGGCTCCCCTAGGCCAAGGCTAGGGCTCCCCTAGCCTTCAGGCTAGGGCACCCCTAGGCTTTAGGCTCCCCTAGGCTAAGGCTAGGGCTCCCCTAGCCTTCAGGCTAGGGCACCCCTAGGCTTTAGGCTAGGGCTCCCCTAGGCTAAGGCTAGGGCTCCCCTAGCCTTCAGGCTAGGGCACCCCTAGGCTTTAGGTTCCCCTAGGCTAAGGCTAGGGCTCCCCTAGCCTTCAGGATAGGGCACCCCTAGGCTTTAGGCTAGGGTTCCCCTAGGCTAAGGCTAGGGCTACCCTAGCCTTCAGGCTAGGGCACCCCTAGGCTTTAGGCTCCCCTAGGCTAAGGCTAGGGCTCCCCTAGCCTTCAGGCTAGGTCACCCCTAGGCTTTAGGCTAGGGCTCCCCTAGGCTAAGGCTAGGGCTCCCCTAGCCTTCAGGCTAGGGCACCCCTAGGCTTTAGGCTCCCCTAGACTAAGGCTAAGGCTCAACTAGCTTTCAGGCTAGGTCACCCCTAGGCTTTAGGCTAGGGCACCCCTAGGCTAAGGCTAGGGCTCCCCTAGCCTTCAGGCTAGGGCACCCCTAGGCTTTAGGCTCCCCTAGGCTAAGGCTAGGGCTCCCCTAGCCTTCAGGCTAGGGCACCCCTAGGCTTTAGGCTAGGGCTCCCATAGGCTAAGGCTAGGTCTCCCCTAGCCTTCAGGCTAGGGCACCCCTAGGCTTTAGGCTAGGGCTCCCCTAGGCTAAGGCTAGGGCTCCCCTAGCCTTCAGGCTAGGGCACCCCTAGGCTTTAGGCTAGGGCTCCCCTAGGCTAAGGCTAGGGCTCCGCTAGCCTTCAGGCTATGGCACCCCTTGGCTTTAGGCTAGGGCTCCCCTAGGCTAAGGCTAGGGCTCCCCTAGCCTTCAGGCTAGGGCACTCCTAGGCTTTAGGCTCCCCTAGGCTAAGGCTAGGGCTCCCCTAGCCTTCAGGCTAGGGCACCCCTAGGCTTTAGGCTAGGGCTCCCCTAGGCTAAGGCTAGGGCTCCCCTAGCCTTCAGGCTAGGGCACCCCTAGGCTTTAGGTTCCCCTAGGCTAAGGCTAGGGCTCCCCTAGCCTTCAGGATAGGGCACCCCTAGGCTTTAGGCTAGGGTTCCCCTAGGCTAAGGCTAGGGCTACCCTAGCCTTCAGGCTAGGGCACCCCTAGGCTTTAGGCTCCCCTAGGCTAAGGCTAGGGCTCCCCTAGTCTTCAGGCTAGGTCACCCCTAGGCTTTAGGCTAGGGCTCCCCTAGGCTTTAGGCTAGGGCTCCCCTCGGCTAAGGCTAGGGCTCCCCTAGGCTAAGGCTAGGGCTCCCCTAGCCTTCAGGCTAGGGCACCCCTAGGTTTTAGGCTCCCCTAGGCTAAGGCTAGGGCTCCCCTAGGCTTTAGGCTAGGGCTCCCCTAGGCTTTAGGCTAGGGCACCCCTAGGCTAAGGCTAGGGCTCCCCTAGGCTTTAGGCTCCCCTAGGCTAAGGCTAGGGCTCCCATAGCCTTCAGGCTAGGGCACCCCTAGGCTTTAGGCTAGGGCTCCCCTAGGCTAAGGCTAGGGCTCCCCTAGCCTTCAGGCTAGGGCACCCCTAGGCTTCATGCTCCCCTAGGCTAAGGCTTGGGCTCCCCTAGCCTTCAGGCTAGGGCACCCCTAGGCTTTAGGCTAGGGCTCCCCTAGGCTAAGGCTAGGGCTCCCCTAGCCTTCAGGCTAGGGCTCCCCTAGCCTTCAGGCTAGGGCACCCCTAGGCTTTAGGCTCCCCTAGGCTAAGGCTAGGGCTCCCCTAGCCTTCAGGCTACGGCACACCCTAGGCTTTAGGCTCCCCTAGGCTAAGGCTAGGGCTCCCCTAGACTTCAGGCTAGGGCACCCCTAGGCTTTAGGCTCCCCTAGGCTAAGGCTAGGGCTCCCGTAGCCTTCAGGCTAGGGCACCCCTAGGCTTTAGGCTAGGGCTCCCCTAGGCTAAGGCTAGGGCTCCCCTAGCCTTCAGGCTAGAGCACCCCTAGGCTTTAGCCTCCCCTAGGCTAAGGCTAGGGCTCCCCTAGCCTTCAGGCTAGGGCACCCCTAGGCTTTAGGCTAGGGCTACCCTAGGCTAAGGCTAGGGCTCCCCTAGCCTTCAGGCTATGGCACCCCTAGGCTTTAGGCTCCCCTAGGCTAAGGCTAGGGCTCCCCTAGCCTTCAGGCTAGGGCACCCCTGGGCTTTAGGCTAGGGCTCCCCTAGCCTTCAGTCTAGGGCACCCCTAGGCTTTAGGCTCCCCTAGGCTAAGGCTAGGGCTCCCCTAGCCTTCAGGCTAGGGCACCCCTAGGCTTTAGGCTAGGGCTCCCCTAGGCTAAGGCTAGGGCTCCCCTAGCCTTCAGGCTAGGGCTCCCCTAGCCTTCAGGCTAGGGCACCCCTAGGCTTTAGGCTAGGGCTCCCCTAGGCTAAGGCTAGGGCTCCTTTAGCCTTCAGGCTAGGGCACCCCTAGGCTTTAGGCTCCCCTAGGCTAAGGCTAAGGCTCCCCTAGCCTTCAGGGTAGGGCACCCCTAGGCTTTAGGCTAGGGCTCCCCTAGGCTAAGGCTAGGGCTCCCCTAGCCTTCAGGCTAGGTCACCCCTAGGCTTTAGGCTAGGGCACCCCTAGGCTAAGGCTAGGGCTCCCCTAGCCTTCAGGCTAGGGCACCCCTAGGCTTTAGGCTCCCCTAGGCTAAGGCTAGGGCTCCCCTAGCCTTCAGGCTAGGGCACCCCTAGGCTTTAGGCTAGGGCTCCCATAGGCTAAGGCTAGGTCTCCCCTAGCCTTCAGGCTAGGGCACCCCTAGGCTTTAGGCTAGGGCTCCCCTAGGCTAAGGCTAGGGCTCCCCTAGCCTTCAGGCTAGGGCACCCCTAGGCTTTAGGCTAGGGCTCCCCTAGGCTAAGGCTAGGGCTCCGCTAGCCTTCAGGCTATGGCACCCCTAGGCTTTAGGCTAGGGCTCCCCTAGGCTAAGGCTAGGGCTCCCCTAGCCTTCAGGCTAGGGCACTCCTAGGCTTTAGGCTCCCCTAGGCTAAGGCTAGGGCTACCCTAGCCTTCAGTCTAGAGCACCCCTAGGCTTTAGGCTAGGGCTCCCCTAGGCTAAGGCTAGGGCTCCCCTAGCCTTCAGGCTAGGGCACTCCTAGGCTTTAGGCTCCCCTAGGCCAAGGCTAGGGCTCCCCTAGCCTTCAGGCTAGGGCACCCCTAGGCTTTAGGCTCCCCTAGGCTAAAGCTAGGGCTCCCCTAGCCTTCAGGCTAGGGCACCCCTAGGCTTTAGGCTAGGGCTCCCCTAGGCTAAGGCTAGGGCTCCCCTAGCCTTCAGGCTAGGGCACCCCTAGGCTTTAGGTTCCCCTAGGCTAAGGCTAGGGCTCCCCTAGCCTTCAGGATAGGGCACCCCTAGGCTTTAGGCAAGGGTTCCCCTAGGCTAAGGCTAGGGCTACCCTAGCCTTCAGGCTAGGGCACCCCTAGGCTTTAGGCTCCCCTAGGCTAAGGCTAGGGCTCCCTTAGCCTTCAGGCTAGGTCACCCCTAGGCTTTAGGCTAGGGCTCCCCTAGGCTAAGGCTAGGGCTCCCCTAGCCTTCAGGCTAGGGCAGCCCTAGGCTTTAGGCTAGGGCTCCCCTCGGCTAAGGCTAGGGCTCCCCTAGGCTAAGGCTAGGGCTCCCCTAGCCTTCAGGCTAGGGCACCCCTAGGTTTTAGGCTCCCCTAGGCTAAGGCTAGGGCTCCCCTAGGCTTTAGGCTAGGGCTCCCCTAGGCTTTAGGCTAGGGCACCCCTAGGCTAAGGCTAGGGCTCCCCTAGGCTTTAGGCTCCCCTAGGCTAAGGCTAGGGCTCCCATAGCCTTCAGGCTAGGGCACCCCTAGGCTTTAGGCTAGGGCTCCCCTAGGCTAAGGCTAGGGCTCCCCTAGCCTTCAGGCTAGGGCACCCCTAGGCTTCAGGCTCCCCTAGGCTAAGGCTTGGGCTCCCCTAGCCTTCAGGCTAGGGCACCCCTAGGCTTTAGGCTAGGGCTCCCCTAGGCTAAGGCTAGGGCTCCCCTAGCCTTCAGGCTAGGGCACCCCTAGGCTTTAGGCTCCCCTATGCTAAGGCTAGGGCTCCCCTAGGCTTTAGGCTAGGGCTCCCCTAGGCTTTAGGCTAGGGCACCCCTAGGCTAAGGCTAGGGCTCCCCTAGGCTTTAGGCTCCCCTAGGCTAAGGCTAGGGCTCCCATAGCCTTCAGGCTAGGGCACCCCTAGGCTTTAGGCTAGGGCTCCCCTAGGCTAAGGCTAGGGCTCCCCTAGCCTTCAGGCTAGGGCACCCCTAGGCTTCAGGCTCCCCTAGGCTAAGGCTTGGGCTCCCCTAGCCTTCAGGCTAGGGCACCCCTAGGCTTTAGGCTAGGGCTCCCCTAGGCTAAGGCTAGGGCTCCCCTAGCCTTCAGGCTAGGGCACCCCTAGGCTTTAGGCTCCCCTATGCTAAGGCTAGGGCTCCCCTAGCCTTCAGGCTACGGCACACCCTAGGCTTTAGGCTAGGGCTCCCCTAGGCTAAGGCTAGGGCTCCCCTAGTCTTCAGGCTATGGCACACCTAGGCTTTAGGCTCCCCTAGGCTAAGGCTAGGGCTCCCCTAGCCTTCAGGCTAGGGCACCCCTAGGCTTTAGGCTAGGGCTCCCCTAGGCTAATGCTAGGGCTCCCCTAGCCTTCAGGCTAGGGCACCCCTAGGCTTTAGGCTCCCCTAGGCTAAGGCTAGGGCTCCCCTAGCCTTCAGGCTAGGGCACCCATAGGCTTTTGGCTAGGGCTCCCCTAGGCTAAGGATAGGGCTACCCTAGACTTCAGGCTAGGGCACCCCTAGGTTTTAGGCTCCGCTAGGCTAAGGCTAGGGCTCCCCTAGCTTTCAGGCTAGGGCACCCCTAGGCTTTAGGCTCCCCTAGGCTAAGGCTAGGGCTCCCCTAGCCTTCAGGCTAGGGCACCCCTAGGCTTTAGGCTAGGGGTCCCCTAGGCTAAGGCTAGGGCTCCCCTAGCCTTCAGGCTAGGGCACCCCTAGGCTTTAGGCTCCCCTAGGCTAAGGCTAGGGCTCCTCTAGCCTTCAGGCTAGGGCACCCCTAGGCTTTAGGCTAGGGCTCCCCTAGGCTAAGGATAGGGATCCCCTAGCCTTCAGGCTAGGGCACCCCTAGGCTTTAGGCTCCCCTAGGCTAAGGCTAGGGCTCCCCTAGCCTTCAGGCTAGGGCACCCCTAGGCTTTAGGCTAGGGCTCCCCTAGGCTAAGGCTAGGGCTCCCCTAGCCTTCAGGCTAGAGCACCCCTAGGCTTTAGCCTCCCCTAGGCTAAGGCTAGGGCTCCCCTAGCCTTCAGGCTAGGGCACCCCTAGGCTTTAGGCTAGGGCTCCCCTAGGCTAAGGCTAGGGCTCCCCTAGCCTTCAGGCTATGGCACCCCTAGGCTTTAGGCTCCCCTAGGCTAAGGCTAGGGCTCCCCTAGCCTTCAGGGTAGGGCACCCCTAGGCTTTAGGCTAGGGCTCCCCTAGGCTAAGGCTAGGGCTCCCCTAGCCTTCAGGCTAGGGCACCCCTAGGCTTCAGGCTCCCCTAGACTAAGGCTAAGGCTCAACTAGCTTTCAGGCTAGGTCACCCCTAGGCTTTAGGCTAGGGCACCCCTAGGCTAAGGCTAGGGCTCCCCTAGCCTTCAGGCTAGGGCACCCCTAGGCTTTAGGCTCCCCTAGGCTAAGGCTAGGGCTCCCCTAGCCTTCAGGCTAGGGCAACCCTAGGCTTTAGGCTAGGGCTCCCATAGGCTAAGGCTAGGTCTCCCCTAGCCTTCAGGCTAGGGCACCCCTAGGCTTTAGGCTAGGGTTCCCCTAGGCTAAGGCTAGGGCTCCCCTAGCCTTCAGGCTAGGGCACCCCTAGGCTTTAGTCTCCCCTAGGCTAAGGCTAGGGCTCCGCTAGCCTTCAGGCTATGGCACCCCTAGGCTTTAGGCTAGGGCTCCCCTAGGCTAAGGCTAGGGCTCCCCTAGCCTTCAGGCTAGGGCACTCCTAGGCTTTAGGCTCCCCTAGGCTAAGGCTAGGGCTACCCTAGCCTTCAGTCTAGAGCACCCCTAGGCTTTAGGCTAGGGCTCCCCTAGGCTAAGGCTAGGGCTCCCCTAGCCTTCAGGCTAGGGCACTCCTAGGCTTTAGGCTCCCCTAGGCCAAGGCGAGGGCTCCCCTAGCCTTCAGGCTAGGGCACCCCTAGGCTTTAGGCTCCCCTAGGCTAAGGCTAGGGCTCCCCTAGCCTTCAGGCTAGGGCACCCCTAGGCTTTAGGCTAGGGCTCCCCTAGGCTAAGGCTAGGGCTCCCCTAGCCTTCAGGCTAGGGCACCCCTAGGCTTTAGGATCCCCTAGGATAAGTCTAGGGCTCCCCTAGCCTTCAGGATAGGGCACCCCTAGGCTTTAGGCTAGGGTTCCCCTAGGCTAAGGCTAGGGCTACCCTAGCCTTCAGGCTAGGGCACCCCTAGGCTTTAGGCTCCCCTAGGCTAAGGCTAGTGCTCCCCTAGCCTTCAGGCTAGGTCACCCCTAGGCTTTAGGCTAGGGCTCCCATAGGCTAAGGCTAGGGCTCCCCTAGCCTTCAGGCTAGGGCAGCCCTAGGCTTTAGGCTAGGGCTCCCCTCGGCTAAGGCTAGGGCTCCCCTAGCCTTCAGGCTAGGGCAGCCCGAGGCTTTAGGCTAGGGCTCCCCTCGGCTAAGGCTAGGGCTCCCCTAGCCTTCAGGCTAGGGCACCCCTAGGCTTTAGGCTCCCCTAGGCTAAGGCTAGGGCTCCCCTAGCCTTCAGGCTAGGGCACCCCTAGGCTTTAGGCTAGGGCTCCCCTAGGCTAAGGCTAGGGCTCCCCTAGCCTTCAGGCTAGGGCACCCCTAGGCTTTAGGTTCCCCTAGGCTAAGGCTAGGGCTCCCCTAGCCTTCTGGATAGGGCACCCCTAGGCTTTAGGCTAGGGTTCCCCTAGGCTAAGGCTAGGGCTACCCTAGCCTTCAGGCTAGGGCACCCCTAGGCTTTAGGCTCCCTTAGGCTAAGGCTAGGGCTCCCCTAGCCTTCAGGCTAGGTCACCCCTAGGCTTTAGGCTAGGGCTCCCCTAGGCTAAGGCTAGGGCTCCCCTAGCCTTCAGGCTAGGGCAGCCGTAGGCTTTAGGCTAGGGCTCCCCTCGGCTAAGGCTAGGGCTCCCCTAGGCTAAGGCTAGGGCTCCCCTAGCCTTCAGGCTAGGGCACCCCTAGGTTTTAGGCTCCCCTAGGCTAAGGCTAGGGCTCCCCTAGGCTTTAGGCTAGGGCTCCCCTAGGCTTTAGGCTAGGGCACCCCTAGGCTAAGGCTAGGGCTCCCCTAGGCTTTAGGCTCCCCTAGGCTAAGGCTAGGGCTCCCATAGCCTTCAGGCTAGGGCACCCCTAGGCTTTAGGCTAGGGCTCCCCTAGGCTAAGGCTAGGGCTCCCCTAGCCTTCAGGCTAGGGCACCCCTAGGCTTCAGGCTCCCCTAGGCTAAGGCTTGGGCTCCCCTAGCCTTCAGGCTAGGGCACCCCTAGGCTTTAGGCTAGGGCTCCCCTAGGCTAAGGCTAGGGCTCCCCTAGCCTTCAGGCTAGGGCTCCCCTAGCCTTCAGGCTAGGGCACCCCTAGGCTTTAGGCTCCCCTAGGCTAAGGCTAGGGCTCCCCTAGCCTTCAGGCTACGGCACACCCTAGGCTTTAGGCTAGGGCTCCCCTAGGCTAAGGCTAGGGCTCCCCTAGGCTAAGGCTAGGGCTCCCCTAGCCTTCAGGCTAGGGCACCCCTAGGCTTTAGGCTCCCCTAGGCTAAGGCTAGGGCTCACCTAGCCTTCAGGCTAGGGCACCCCTAGGCTTTAGGCTAGGGCTCCCCTAGGCTAAGGCTAGGGCTCCCCTAGCCTTCAGGCTAGGGCTCCCCTAGCCTTCAGGCTAGGGCACCCCTAGGCTTTAGGCTAGGGCTCCCCTAGGCTAAGGCTAGGGCTCCCTTAGCCTTCAGGCTAGGGCACCCCTAGGCTTTAGGCTCCCCTAGGCTAAGGCTAAGGCTCCCCTAGCCTTCAGGGTAGGGCACCCCTAGGCTTTAGGCTAGGGCTCCCCTAGGCTAAGGCTAGGGCTCCCCTAGCCTTCAGGCTAGGGCACCCCTAGGCTTTAGGCTCCCCTAGACTAAGGCTAAGGCTCAACTAGCTTTCAGGCTAGGTCACCCCTAGGCTTTAGGCTAGGGCACCCCTAGGCTAAGGCTAGGGCTCCCCTAGCCTTCAGGCTAGGGCACCCCTAGGCTTTAGGCGACCCTAGGCTAAGGCTAGGGCTCCCCTAGCCTTCAGGCTAGGGCACCCCTAGGCTTTAGGCTAGGGCTCCCATAGGCTAAGGCTAGGTCTCCCCTAGCCTTCAGGCTAGGGCACCCCTAAGCTTTAGGCTAGGGCTCCCCTAGGCTAAGGCTAGGGCTCCCCTAGCCTTCAGGCTAGGGCACCCCTAGGCTTTAGTCTCCCCTAGGCTAAGGCTAGGGCTCCGCTAGCCTTCAGGCTATGGCACCCCTAGGCTTTAGGCTAGGGCTCCCCTAGGCTAAGGCTAGGGCTCCCCTAGCCTTCAGGCTAGGGCACTCCTAGGCTTTAGGCTCCCCTAGGCTAAGGCTAGGGCTACCCTAGCCTTCAGTCTAGAGCACCCCTAGGCTTTAGGCTAGGGCTCCCCTAGGCTAAGGCTAGGGCTCCCCTAGCCTTCAGGCTAGGGCACTCCTAGGCTTTAGGCTCCCCTAGGCCAAGGCTAGGGCTCCCCTAGCCTTCAGGCTAGGGCACCCCTAGGCTTTAGGCTCCCCTAGGCTAAGGCTAGGGCTCCCCTAGCCTTCAGGCTAGGGCACCCCTAGGCTTTAGGCTAGGGCTCCCCTAGGCTAAGGCTAGGGCTCCCCTAACCTTCAGGATAGGGCACCCCTAGGCTTTAGGATCCCCTAGGCTAAGGCTAGGGCTCCCCTAGCCTTCAGGATAGGGCACCCCTAGGCTTTAGGCTAGGGTTCCCCTAGGCTAAGGCTAGGGCTACCCTAGCCTTCAGGCTAGGGCAGCCCGAGGCTTTAGGCTAGGGCTCCCCTCGGCTAAGGCTAGGGCTCCCCTAGCCTTCAGGCTAGGGCAGCCCGAGGCTTTAGGCTAGGGCTCCCCTCGGCTAAGGCTAGGGCTCCCCTAGCCTTCAGCTAGGGCACCCCTAGGCTTTAGGCTCCCCTAGCTAAGGCTAGGGCTCCCCTAGCCTTCAGGCTAGGGCACGCCTAGGCTTTAGGCTCCCCTAGGCTAAGGCTAGGGCTCCCCTAGCCTTCAGGCTAGGGCACCCCTAGGCTTTAGGCTAGGGCTCCCCTAGGCTAAGGCTAGGGCTCCCCTAGCCTTCAGGCTAGGGCACCCCTAGGCTTTAAGCTCCCCTAGGCTAAGGCTAGGTCTCCCCTAGCCTTCAGGCTAGGGCACCCCTAGGCTTTAGGCTAGGGCTCCCCTAGGCTAAGGCTAGGGCTCCCCTAGCCTTCAGGCTAGGGCACCCCTAGGCTTTAGGCTCCCCTAGGCTAAGGCTAGGGCTCCCCTAGCCTTCAGGCTAGGGCACCCCTAGGCTTTAGGCTCCCCTAGGCTAAGGCTAGGGCTCCTCTAGCCTTCAGGCTAGGGCACCCCTAGGCTTTAGGCTAGGGCTCCCCTAGGCTAAGGCTAGGGCTCCCCTAGCCTTCAGGCTAGGGCACCCCTAGGCTTTAGGCTCCCCTAGGCTAAGGCTAGGGCTCCCGTAGCCTTCAGGCTAGGGCACCCCTAGGCTTTAGGCTAGGGCTCCCCTAGGCTAAGGCTAGGGCTCCCCTAGCCTTCAGGCTAGAGCACCCCTAGGCTTTAGCCTCCCCTAGGCTAAGGCTAGGGCTCCCCTAGCCTTCAAGCTAGGGCACCCCTAGGCTTTAGGCTAGGGCTACCCTAGGCTAAGGCTAGGGCTCCCCTAGCCTTCAGGCTATGGCACCCCTAGGCTTTAGGCTCCCTTAGGCTAAGCCTAGGGCTCCCCTAGCCTTCAGGCTAGGGCACCCCTGGGCTTTAGGCTAGGGCTCCCCTAGCCTTCAGTCTAGGGCACCCCTAGGCTTTAGGCTCCCCTAGGCTAAGGCTAGGGCTCCCCTAGCCTTCAGGCTAGGGCACCCCTAGGCTTTAGGCTAGGGCTCCCCTAGGCTAAGGCTAGGGCTCCCCTAGCCTTCAGGCTAGGGCTCCCCTAGCCTTCAGGCTAGGGCTCCCCTAGCCTTCAGGCTAGGGCACCCCTAGGCTTTAGGCTAGGGCTCCCCTAGGCTAAGGCTAGGGCTCCCTTAGCCTTCAGGCTAGGGCACCCCTAGGCTTTAGGCTAGGGCTCCCCTAGGCTAAGGCTAGGGCTCCCCTAGCCTTCAGGCTAGGGCACCCCTAGGCTTTAGGCTCCCCTAGACTAAGGCTAAGGCTCAACTAGCTTTCAGGCTAGGTCACCCCTAGGCTTTAGGCTAGGGCACCCCTAGGCTAAGGCTAGGGCTCCCCTAGCCTTCAGGCTAGGGCACCCCTAGGCTTTAGGCTCCCCTAGGCTAAGGCTAGGGCTCCCCTAGCCTTCAGGCTAGGGCACCCCTAGGCTTTAGGCTAGGGCTCCCATAGGCTAAGGCTAGGTCTCCCCTAGCCTTCAGGCTAGGGCACCCCTAGGCTTTAGGCTAGGGCTCCCCTAGGCTAAGGCTAGGGCTCCCCTAGCCTTCAGGCTAGGGCACCCCTAGGCTTTAGGCTAGGGCTCCCCTAGGCTAAGGCTAGGGCTCCGCTAGCCTTCAGGCTATGGCACCCCTAGGCTTTAGGCTAGGGCTCCCCTAGGCTAAGGCTAGGGCTCCCCTAGGCTTCAGGCTAGGGCACTCCTAGGCTTTAGGCTCCCCTAGGCTAAGGCTAGGGCTACCCTAGCCTTCAGTCTAGAGCACCCCTAGGCTTTAGGCTAGGGCTCCCCTAGGCTAAGGCTAGGGCTCCCCTAGCCTTCAGGCTAGGGCACTCCTAGGCTTTAGGCTCCCCTAGGCCAAGGCTAGGGCTCCCCTAGCCTTCAGGCTAGGGCACCCCTAGGCTTTAGGCTCCCCTAGGCTAAGGCTAGGGCTCCCCTAGCCTTCAGGCTAGGGCACCCCTAGGCTTTAGGCTAGGGCTCCCCTAGGCTAAGGCTAGGGCTCCCCTAGCCTTCAGGCTAGGGCACCCCTAGGCTTTAGGTTCCCCTAGGCTAAGGCTAGGGCTCCCCTAGCCTTCAGGATAGGGCACTCCTAGGCTTTAGGCTAGGGTTCCCCTAGGCTAAGGCTAGGGCTACCCTAGCCTTCAGGCTAGGGCACCCCTAGGCTTTAGGCTCCCTTAGGCTAAGGCTAGGGCTCCCCTAGCCTTCAGGCTAGGTCACCCCTAGGCTTTAGGCTAGGGCTCCCCTAGGCTAAGGCTAGGGCTCCCCTAGCCTTCAGGCTAGGGCAGCCCTAGGCTTTAGGCTAGGGCTCCCCTCGGCTAAGGCTAGGGCTCCCCTAGGCTAAGGCTAGGGCTCCCCTAGCCTTCAGGCTAGGGCACCCCTAGGTTTTAGGCTCCCCTAGGCTAAGGCTAGGGCTCCCCTAGGCTTTAGGCTAGGGCTCCCCTAGGCTTTAGGCTAGGGCACCCCTAGGCTAAGGCTCGGGCTCCCCTAGGCTTTAGGCTCCCCTAGGCTAAGGCTAGGGCTCCCATAGCCTTCAGGCTAGGGCACCCCTAGGCTTTAGGCTAGGGCTCCCCTAGGCTAAGGCTAGGGCTCCCCTAGCCTTCAGGCTACGGCACCCCTAGGCTTCAGGCTCCCCTAGGCTAAGGCTTGGGCTCCCCTAGCCTTCAGGCTAGGGCACCCCTAGGCTTTAGGCTAGGGCTCCCCTAGGCTTCAGGCTCCCTTAGGCTAAGGCTAGGGCTCCCCTAGCCTTCAGGCTAGGTCACCCCTAGGCTTTAGGCTAGGGCTCCCCTAGGCTAAGGCTAGGGCTCCCCTAGCCTTCAGGCTAGGGCAGCCCTAGGCTTTAGGCTAGGGCTCCCCTCGGCTAAGGCTAGGGCTCCCCTAGGCTAAGGCTAGGGCTCCCCTAGCCTTCAGGCTAGGGCACCCCTAGGTTTTAGGCTCCCCTAGGCTAAGGCTAGGGCTCCCCTAGGCTTTAGGCTAGGGCTCCCCTAGGCTTTAGGCTAGGGCACCCCTAGGCTAAGGCTCGGGCTCCCCTAGGCTTTAGGCTCCCCTAGGCTAAGGCTAGGGCTCCCATAGCCTTCAGGCTAGGGCACCCCTAGGCTTTAGGCTAGGGCTCCCCTAGGCTAAGGCTAGGGCTCCCCTAGCCTTCAGGCTAGGGCACCCCTAGGCTTCAGGCTCCCCTAGGCTAAGGCTTGGGCTCCCCTAGCCTTCAGGCTAGGGCACCCCTAGGCTTTAGGCTAGGGCTCCCCTAGGCTAAGGCTAGGGCTCCCCTAGCCTTCAGGCTACGGCACACCCTAGGCTTTAGGCTAGGGCTCCCCTAGGCTAAGGCTAGGGCTCCCCTAGCCTTCAGGCTATGGCACACCTAGGCTTTAGGCTCCCCTAGGCTAAGGCTAGGGCTCCCCTAGCCTTCAGGCTAGGGCACCCCTAGGCTTTAGGCTAGGGCTCCCCTAGGCTAATGCTAGGGCTCCCCTAGCCTTCAGGCTAGGGCAACCCTAGGCTTTAGGTTCCCCTAGGCTAAGGCTAGGGCTCCCCTAGCCTTCAGGCTAGGGAACCCCTAGGCTTTTGGCTAGGGCTCCCCTAGGCTAAGGATAGGGCTACCCTAGCCTTCAGGCTAGGGCACCCCTAGGTTTTAGGCTCCCCTAGGCTAAGGCTAGGGCTCCCCTAGCTTTCAGGCTAGGGCACCCCTAGGCTTTAGGCTCCCCTAGGCTAAGGCTAGGGCTCCCCTAGCCTTCAGGCTAGGGCACCCCTAGGCTTTAGGCTAGGGCTCCCCTAGGCTAAGGCTAGGGCTCCCCTAGCCTTCAGGCTAGGGCACCCCTAGGCTTTAGGCTCCCCTAGGCTAAGGCTAGGGCTCCTCTAGCCTTCAGGCTAGGGCACCCCTAGGCTTTAGGCTAGGGCTCCCCTAGGCTAAGGCTAGGGTTCCCCTAGCCTTCAGGCTAGGGCACCCCTAGGCTTTAGGCTCCCCTAGGCTAAGGCTAGGGCTCCCCTAGCCTTCAGGCTAGGGCACCCCTAGGCTTTAGGCTAGGGCTCCCCTAGGCTAAGGCTAGGGCTCCCCTAGCCTTCAGGCTAGAGCACCCCTAGGCTTTAGCCTCCCCTAGGCTAAGGCTAGGGCTCCCCTAGCCTTCAGGCTAGGGCACCCCTAGGCTTTAGGCTAGGGCTCCCCTAGGCTAAGGCTAGGGCTCCCCTAGCCTTCAGGCTATGGCACCCCTAGGCTTTAGGCTCCCCTAGGCTAAGGCTAGGGCTCCCCTAGCCTTCAGGCTAGGGCACCCCTGGGCTTTAGGCTAGGGCTCCCCTAGCCTTCAGGCTAGGGCACCCCTAGGCTTTAGGCTCCCCTAGGCTAAGGCTAGGGCTCACCTAGCCTTCAGGCTAGGGCACCCCTAGGCTTTAGGCTAGGGCTCCCCTAGGCTAAGGCTAGGGCTCCCCTAGCCTTCAGGCTAGGGCTCCCCTAGCCTTCAGGCTAGGGCACCCCTAGGCTTTAGGCTAGGGCTCCCCTAGGCTAAGGCTAGGGCTCCCTTAGCCTTCAGGCTAGGGCACCCCTAGGCTTTAGGCTCCCCTAGGCTAAGGCTAAGGCTCCCCTAGCCTTCAGGGTAGGGCACCCCTAAGCTTTAGGCTAGGGCTCCCCTAGGCTAAGGCTAGGGCTCCCCTAGCCTTCAGGCTAGGGCACCCCTAGGCTTTAGGCTCCCCTAGACTAAGGCTAAGGCTCAACTAGCTTTCAGGCTAGGTCACCCCTAGGCTTTAGGCTAGGGCACCCCTAGGCTAAGGCTAGGGCTCCCCTAGCCTTCAGGCTATGGCACCCCTAGGCTTTAGGCTCCCTTAGGCTAAGCCTAGGGCTCCCCTAGCCTTCAGGCTAGGGCACCCCTGGGCTTTAGGCTAGGGCTCCCCTAGCCTTCAGTCTAGGGCACCCCTAGGCTTTAGGCTCCCCTAGGCTAAGGCTAGGGCTCCCCTAGCCTTCAGGCTAGGGCACCCCTAGGCTTTAGGCTAGGGCTCCCCTAGGCTAAGGCTAGGGCTCCCCTAGCCTTCAGGCTAGGGCTCCCCTAGCCTTCAGGCTAGGGCTCCCCTAGCCTTCAGGCTAGGGCACCCCTAGGCTTTAGGCTAGGGCTCCCCTAGGCTAAGGCTAGGGCTCCCTTAGCCTTCAGGCTAGGGCACCCCTAGGCTTTAGGCTAGGGCTCCCCTAGGCTAAGGCTAGGGCTCCCCTAGCCTTCAGGCTAGGGCACCCCTAGGCTTTAGGCTCCCCTAGACTAAGGCTAAGGCTCAACTAGCTTTCAGGCTAGGTCACCCCTAGGCTTTAGGCTAGGGCACCCCTAGGCTAAGGCTAGGGCTCCCCTAGCCTTCAGGCTAGGGCACCCCTAGGCTTTAGGCTCCCCTAGGCTAAGGCTAGGGCTCCCCTAGCCTTCAGGCTAGGGCACCCCTAGGCTTTAGGCTAGGGCTCCCATAGGCTAAGGCTAGGTCTCCCCTAGCCTTCAGGCTAGGGCACCCCTAGGCTTTAGGCTAGGGCTCCCCTAGGCTAAGGCTAGGGCTCCCCTAGCCTTCAGGCTAGGGCACCCCTAGGCTTTAGGCTAGGGCTCCCCTAGGCTAAGGCTAGGGCTCCGCTAGCCTTCAGGCTATGGCACCCCTAGGCTTTAGGCTAGGGCTCCCCTAGGCTAAGGCTAGGGCTCCCCTAGGCTTCAGGCTAGGGCACTCCTAGGCTTTAGGCTCCCCTAGGCTAAGGCTAGGGCTACCCTAGCCTTCAGTCTAGAGCACCCCTAGGCTTTAGGCTAGGGCTCCCCTAGGCTAAGGCTAGGGCTCCCCTAGCCTTCAGGCTAGGGCACTCCTAGGCTTTAGGCTCCCCTAGGCCAAGGCTAGGGCTCCCCTAGCCTTCAGGCTAGGGCACCCCTAGGCTTTAGGCTCCCCTAGGCTAAGGCTAGGGCTCCCCTAGCCTTCAGGCTAGGGCACCCCTAGGCTTTAGGCTAGGGCTCCCCTAGGCTAAGGCTAGGGCTCCCCTAGCCTTCAGGCTAGGGCACCCCTAGGCTTTAGGTTCCCCTAGGCTAAGGCTAGGGCTCCCCTAGCCTTCAGGATAGGGCACTCCTAGGCTTTAGGCTAGGGTTCCCCTAGGCTAAGGCTAGGGCTACCCTAGCCTTCAGGCTAGGGCACCCCTAGGCTTTAGGCTCCCTTAGGCTAAGGCTAGGGCTCCCCTAGCCTTCAGGCTAGGTCACCCCTAGGCTTTAGGCTAGGGCTCCCCTAGGCTAAGGCTAGGGCTCCCCTAGCCTTCAGGCTAGGGCAGCCCTAGGCTTTAGGCTAGGGCTCCCCTCGGCTAAGGCTAGGGCTCCCCTAGGCTAAGGCTAGGGCTCCCCTAGCCTTCAGGCTAGGGCACCCCTAGGTTTTAGGCTCCCCTAGGCTAAGGCTAGGGCTCCCCTAGGCTTTAGGCTAGGGCTCCCCTAGGCTTTAGGCTAGGGCACCCCTAGGCTAAGGCTCGGGCTCCCCTAGGCTTTAGGCTCCCCTAGGCTAAGGCTAGGGCTCCCATAGCCTTCAGGCTAGGGCACCCCTAGGCTTTAGGCTAGGGCTCCCCTAGGCTAAGGCTAGGGCTCCCCTAGCCTTCAGGCTACGGCACCCCTAGGCTTCAGGCTCCCCTAGGCTAAGGCTTGGGCTCCCCTAGCTTTCAGGCTAGGGCACCCCTAGGCTTTAGGCTAGGGCTCCCCTAGGCTTCAGGCTCCCTTAGGCTAAGGCTAGGGCTCCCCTAGCCTTCAGGCTAGGTCACCCCTAGGCTTTAGGCTAGGGCTCCCCTAGGCTAAGGCTAGGGCTCCCCTAGCCTTCAGGCTAGGGCAGCCCTAGGCTTTAGGCTAGGGCTCCCCTCGGCTAAGGCTAGGGCTCCCCTAGGCTAAGGCTAGGGCTCCCCTAGCCTTCAGGCTAGGGCACCCCTAGGTTTTAGGCTCCCCTAGGCTAAGGCTAGGGCTCCCCTAGGCTTTAGGCTAGGGCTCCCCTAGGCTTTAGGCTAGGGCACCCCTAGGCTAAGGCTCGGGCTCCCCTAGGCTTTAGGCTCCCCTAGGCTAAGGCTAGGGCTCCCATAGCCTTCAGGCTAGGGCACCCCTAGGCTTTAGGCTAGGGCTCCCCTAGGCTAAGGCTAGGGCTCCCCTAGCCTTCAGGCTAGGGCACCCCTAGGCTTCAGGCTCCCCTAGGCTAAGGCTTGGGCTCCCCTAGCCTTCAGGCTAGGGCACCCCTAGGCTTTAGGCTAGGGCTCCCCTAGGCTAAGGCTAGGGCTCCCCTAGCCTTCAGGCTACGGCACACCCTAGGCTTTAGGCTAGGGCTCCCCTAGGCTAAGGCTTGGGCTCCCCTAGCCTTCAGGCTATGGCACACCTAGGCTTTAGGCTCCCCTAGGCTAAGGCTAGGGCTCCCCTAGCCTTCAGGCTAGGGCACCCCTAGGCTTTAGGCTAGGGCTCCCCTAGGCTAATGCTAGGGCTCCCCTAGCCTTCAGGCTAGGGCAACCCTAGGCTTTAGGTTCCCCTAGGCTAAGGCTAGGGCTCCCCTAGCCTTCAGGCTAGGGAACCCCTAGGCTTTTGGCTAGGGCTCCCCTAGGCTAAGGATAGGGCTACCCTAGCCTTCAGGCTAGGGCACCCCTAGGTTTTAGGCTCCCCTAGGCTAAGGCTAGGGCTCCCCTAGCTTTCAGGCAAGGGCACCCCTAGGCTTTAGGCTCCCCTAGGCTAAGGCTAGGGCTCCCCTAGCCTTCAGGCTAGGGCACCCCTAGGCTTTAGGCTAGGGCTCCCCTAGGCTAAGGCTAGGGCTCCCCTAGCCTTCAGGCTAGGGCACCCCTAGGCTTTAGGCTCCCCTAGGCTAAGGCTAGGGCTCCTCTAGCCTTCAGGCTAGGGCACCCCTAGGCTTTAGGCTAGGGCTCCCCTAGGCTAAGGCTAGGGTTCCCCTAGCCTTCAGGCTAGGGCACCCCTAGGCTTTAGGCTCCCCTAGGCTAAGGCTAGGGCTCCCCTAGCCTTCAGGCTAGGGCACCCCTAGGCTTTAGGCTAGGGCTCCCCTAGGCTAAGGCTAGGGCTCCCCTAGCCTTCAGGCTAGAGCACCCCTAGGCTTTAGCCTCCCCTAGGCTAAGGCTAGGGCTCCCCTAGCCTTCAGGCTAGGGCACCCCTAGGCTTTAGGCTAGGGCTCCCCTAGGCTAAGGCTAGGGCTCCCCTAGCCTTCAGGCTATGGCACCCCTAGGCTTTAGGCTCCCCTAGGCTAAGGCTAGGGCTCCCCTAGCCTTCAGGCTAGGGCACCCCTGGGCTTTAGGCTAGGGCTCCCCTAGCCTTCAGGCTAGGGCACCCCTAGGCTTTAGGCTCCCCTAGGCTAAGGCTAGGGCTCACCTAGCCTTCAGGCTAGGGCACCCCTAGGCTTTAGGCTAGGGCTCCCCTAGGCTAAGGCTAGGGCTCCCCTAGCCTTCAGGCTAGGGCTCCCCTAGCCTTCAGGCTAGGGCACCCCTAGGCTTTAGGCTAGGGCTCCCCTAGGCTAAGGCTAGGGCTCCCTTAGCCTTCAGGCTAGGGCACCCCTAGGCTTTAGGCTCCCCTAGGCTAAGGCTAAGGCTCCCCTAGCCTTCAGGGTAGGGCACCCCTAGGCTTTAGGCTAGGGCTCCCCTAGGCTAAGGCTAGGGCTCCCCTAGCCTTCAGGCTAGGGCACCCCTAGGCTTTAGGCTCCCCTAGACTAAGGCTAAGGCTCAACTAGCTTTCAGGCTAGGTCACCCCTAGGCTTTAGGCTAGGGCACCCCTAGGCTAAGGCTAGGGCTCCCCTAGCCTTCAGGCTAGGGCACCCCTAGGCTTTAGGCGACCCTAGGCTAAGGCTAGGGCTCCCCTAGCCTTCAGGCTAGGGCACCCCTAGGCTTTAGGCTAGGGCTCCCATAGGCTAAGGCTAGGTCTCCCCTAGCCTTCAGGCTAGGGCACCCCTAGGCTTTAGGCTAGGGCTCCCCTAGGCTAAGGCTAGGGCTCCCCTAGCCTTCAGGCTAGGGCACCCCTAGGCTTTAGTCTCCCCTAGGCTAAGGCTAGGGCTCCGCTAGCCTTCAGGCTATGGCACCCCTAGGCTTTAGGCTAGGGCTCCCCTAGGCTAAGGCTAGGGCTCCCCTAGCCTTCAGGCTAGGGCACTCCTAGGCTTTAGGCTCCCCTAGGCTAAGGCTAGGGCTACCCTAGCCTTCAGTCTAGAGCACCCCTAGGCTTTAGGCTAGGGCTCCCCTAGGCTAAGGCTAGGGCTCCCCTAGCCTTCAGGCTAGGGCACTCCTAGGCTTTAGGCTCCCCTAGGCCAAGGCTAGGGCTCCCCTAGCCTTCAGGCTAGGGCACCCCTAGGCTTTAGGCTCCCCTAGGCTAAGGCTAGGGCTCCCCTAGCCTTCAGGCTAGGGCACCCCTAGGCTTTAGGCTAGGGCTCCCCTAGGCTAAGGCTAGGGCTCCCCTAGCCTTCAGGCTAGGGCACCCCTAGGCTTTAGGATCCCCTAGGCTAAGGCTAGGGCTCCCCTAGCCTTCAGGATAGGGCACCCCTAGGCTTTAGGCTAGGGTTCCCCTAGGCTAAGGCTAGGGCTACCCTAGCCTTCAGGCTAGGGCACCCCTAGGCTTTAGGCTCCCCTAGGCTAAGGCTAGGGCTCCGCTAGCCTTCAGGCTAGGTCACCCCTAGGCTTTAGGCTAGGGCTCCCATAGGCTAAGGCTAGGGCTCCCCTAGCCTTCAGGCTAGGGCAGCCCTAGGCTTTAGGCTAGGGCTCCCCTCGGCTAAGGCTAGGGCTCCCCTAGCCTTCAGGCTAGGGCAGCCCGAGGCTTTAGGCTAGGGCTCCCCTCGGCTAAGGTTAGGGCTCCCCTAGCCTTCAGGCTAGGGCAGCCCGAGGCTTTAGGCTAGGGCTCCCCTCGGCTAAGGCTAGGGCTCCCCTAGCCTTCAGCCTAGGGCAGCCCAAGGCTTTAGGCTAGGGCTCCCCTCGGCTAAGGCTAGGGCTCCCCTAGCCTTCAGCTAGGGCACCCCTAGGCTTTAGGCTCCCCTAGCTAAGGCTAGGGCTCCCCTAGCCTTCAGGCTAGGGCACGCCTAGGCTTTAGGCTCCCCTAGGCTAAGGCTAGGGCTCCCCTAGCCTTCAGGCTAGGGCACCCCTAGGCTTTAGGCTAGGGCTCCCCTAGGCTAAGGCTAGGGCTCCCCTAGCCTTCAGGCTAGGGCACCCCTAGGCTTTAAGCTCCCCTAGGCTAAGGCTAGGTCTCCCCTAGCCTTCAGGCTAGGGCACCCCTAGGCTTTAGGCTAGGGCTCCCCTAGGCTAAGGCTAGGGCTCCCCTAGCCTTCAGGCTAGGGCACCCCTAGGCTTTAGGCTCCCCTAGGCTAAGGCTAGGGCTCCCCTAGCCTTCAGGCTAGGGCACCCCTAGGCTTTAGGCTAGGGCTCCCCTAGGCTAAGGCTATGGCTCCCCTAGCCTTCAGGCTAAGGCACCCCTAGGCTTTAGGCTCCCCTAGGCTAAGGCTTGGGCTCCCCTAGCCTTCAGGCTAGGGCACCCCTAGGCTTTAGGCTAGGGCTCCCCTAGGCTAAGGCTAGGGCTCCCCTAGCCTTCAGGCTAGGGCACCCCTAGGCTTTCGGTTCCCCTAGGCTAAGGCTAGGGCTCCCCTAGCCTTCAGGCAAGGGCACTCCTAGGCTTTAGGCTAGGGTTCCCCTAGGCTAAGGCTAGGGCTCCCGAGCCTTCAGGCTAGGGCACCCCTAGGCTTCAGGCTAGGGCTCCCCTAGGCTAAGGCTAGGGCTCCCCGAGCCTTCAGGCTAGGGCACCCCTAGGCTTCAGGCTAGGGCTCCCCTAGGCTAAGGCTAGGGCTCCCCCACCCTTCAGGCTAGGGCACCCCTAGGCTTCAGGCTAGGGCTCCCCTAGGCTAAGGCTAGGGCTCCCCGAGCCTTCAGGCTAGGGCACCCCTAGGCTTCAGGCTAGGGCTCCCCTAGGCTAAGGCTAGGGCTCCCCGAGCCTTCAGGCTAGGGCACCCCTAGGCTTCAGGCTAGGGCTCCCCTTGGCTAAGGCTAGGGCTCCCCGAGCCTTCAGGCTAGGGCACACCTAGGCTTCAGGCTAGGGCTCCCCTTGGCTAAGGCTAGGGCTCCCCGAGCCTTCAGGCTAGGGCACCCCTAGGCTTCAGGCTAGGGCTCCCCTAGGCTAAGGCTAGGGCTCCCTGAGCCTTCAGGCTAGGGCACCCATAGGCTTCAGGCTAGGGCTCCCCTAGGCTAAGGCTAGGGCTCCCCGAGCCTTCAGGCTAGGGCACCCCTAGGCTTCAGGCTAGGGCTCCCCTAGGCTAAGGCTAGGGCTCCCCGAGCCTTCAGGCTAGGGCACCCCTAGGCTTCAGGCTAGGGCACCCCTAGGCTAAGGCTAGGGCTCCCCGAGCCTTCAGGCTAGGGCACCCCTAGGCTTCAGGCTAGGGCTCCCCTAGGCTAAGGCTAGGGCTCCCCGAGCCTTCAGGCTAGGGCACCCCTAGGCTTCAGGCTAGGGCTCCCCTAGGCTAAGGCTAGGGCTCCCCGAGCCTTCAGGCTAGGGCACCCCTAGGCTTCAGGCTAGGGCTCCCCTAGGCTAAGGCTAGGGCTCCCCGAGCCTTCAGGCTAGGGCACCCCTAGGCTTCAGGCTAGGGCTCCCCTAGGCTAAGGCTAGGGCTCCCCGAGCCTTCAGGCTAGGGCACCCCTAGGCTTCAGGCTAGGGCTCCCCTAGGCAAAGGCTAGGGATCCCCGAGCCTTCAGGCTAGGGCACCCCTAGGCTTCAGGCTAGGGCTCCCCTAGGCTAAGGCTAGGGCTCCCCGAGCCTTCAGGCTAGGGCAACCCTAGGCTTCAGGCTAGGGCTCCCCTAGGCTAAGGCTAGGGCTCCCCGAGCCTTCAGGCTAGGGCACCCCTAGGCTTCAGGCTAGGGCTCCCCTAGGCTAAGGCTAGGGCTCCCCGAGCCTTCAGGCTAGGGCACCCCTAGGCTTCAGGCTAGGGCTCCCCTAGGCTAAGGCTAGGGCTCCCCGAGCCTTCAGGCTAGGGCACCCCTAGGCTTCAGGCTAGGGCTCCCCTAGGCTAAGGCTAGGGCTCCCCGAGCCTTCAGGCTAGGGCACCCCTAGGCTTCAGGCTAGGGCTCCCCTAGGCTAAGGCTAGGGCTCCCCGAGGCTTCAGGCTAGGGCAGCCCTAGTCTTCAGGCTAGGGCTCCCCTAGGCTAAGGCTAGGGCTCCCCATGTCTTCAGGCTAGGGCAGCCCTAGGCTTCAGGCTA
The DNA here is from genome assembly GCF_050624435.1 of Tenrec ecaudatus. Classification (NCBI taxonomy): domain Eukaryota; kingdom Metazoa; phylum Chordata; class Mammalia; order Afrosoricida; family Tenrecidae; genus Tenrec; species Tenrec ecaudatus. The sequence goes on along the minus strand of NW_027459396.1, from coordinate 28,676 downwards.
GGGCTCCCCTAGGCTAAGGCTAGGGCTCCCCGAGCCTTCAGGCTAGGGCAGCCCTAGGCTTCAGGCTATGGCTCCCCTAGGCTAAGGCTAGGGCTCCCCGAGCCTTCAGGCTAGGGCAGCCCTAGGCTTCAGGCTAGGGCTCCACTAGGCTAAGGCTAGGGCTCCCCGAGCCTTCAGGCTAGGGCAGCCCTAGGCTTCAGGCTAGGGCTCCCCTAGGCTAAGGCTAGGGCTCCCCGAGCCTTCAGGCTAGGGCAGCCCTAGGCTTCAGGCTAGGGCACCCCTAGGCTAAGGCTAGGGCTCCCCGAGCCTTCAGGCTAGGGCAGCCCTAGGCTTCAGGCTAGGGCTCCCCTAGGCTAAGGCTAGGGCTCCCCGAGCCTTCATGCTAGGGCAGCCCTAGGCTTCAGGCTAGGGCTCCCCTAGGCTAAGGCTAGGGCTCCCCGAGCCTTCAGGCTAGGGCAGCCCTAGGCTTCAGGCAGGGCTCCCCTAGGCTAAGGCTAGGGCTCCCCGAGCCTTCAGGCTAGGGCACCCCTAGGCTTCAGGCTAGGGCTCCCCTAGGCTAAGGCTAGGGCTCCCCGAGGCTTCAGGCTAGGGCTCCCCTAGCCTTCAGGCTAGGGCACCCCTAGGCTTAAGGCTAGGGCTCCCCTAGGCTAAGGCTAGGGCTCCCCGAGCCTTCAGGCTAGGGCACGCCTAGGCTTTAGGCTAGGGCTCCCCTAGGCTAAGGCTAGGGCTCCCCGAGGCTTCAGGCTAGGGCACCCCTAGGCTTTAGGCTAGGGCTCCCCTAGGCTAAGGCTAGGGCTCCCCGAGCCTTCAAGCTAGGGCACCCCTAGGCTTTAGGCTAGGGCTCCCCTAGGCTAAGGTTAGGGCTCCCCGAGCCTTCAGGCTAGGGCACCCCTAGGCTTTAGGCTAGGGCTCCCCTAGGCTAAGGCTAGGGCTCCCCGAGCCTTCAGGCTAGGGCACCCCTAGGCTTTAGGCTAGGGCTCCCCTAGGCTAAGGCTAGGGCTCCCCTACCCTTCAGGCTAGGGCACCCCTAGGCTTTAGGCTAGGGCTCCCCTAGGCTAAGGCTAGGGCTCCCCGAGCCTTCAGGCTAGGGCACCCCTAGGCTTTAGGCTAGGGCTCCCCTAGGCTAAGGCTAGGGCTCCCCGAGCCTTCAGGCTAGGGCACCCCTAGGCTTTAGGCTAGGGCTCCCCTAGGCTAAGGCTAGGGCTCCCCGAGCCTTCAGGCTAGGGCACCCCTAGGCTTTAGGCTAGGGCTCCCCTAGGCTAAGGCTAGGGCTCCCCGAGCCTTCAGGCTAGGGCACCCCTAGGCTTTAGGCTAGGGCTCCCCTAGGCTAAGGCTAGGGCTCCCCGAGCCTTCAGGCTAGGGCACCCCTAGGCTTTAGGCTAGGGCTCCCCTAGGCTAAGGCTAGGGCTCCCCGAACCTTCAGGCTAGGGCACCCCTATGCTTTAGGCTAGGGCTCCCCTAGGCTAAGGCTAGGGCTCCCCGAGCCTTCAGGCTAGGGCACCCCTAGGATTTAGGCTAGGGCTCCCCTAGGCTAAGCTAGGGCTCCCCGAGCCTTCAGGCTAGGGCACCCCTAGGCTTTAGCTAGGGCTCCCCTAGGCTAAGGCTAGGGCTCCCCGAGCCTTCAGGCTAGGGCACCCCTAGGCTTTAGGCTAGGGCTCCCCTAGGCTAAGGCTAGGGCTCCCCGAGCCTTCAGGCTAGGGCACCCCTAGGCTTTAGGCTAGGGCTCCCCTAGGCTAAGGCTAGGGCTCCCCGAGCCTTCAGGCTAGGGCACCCCTAGGCTTTAGGCTAGGGCTCCCCTAGGCTAAGGCTAGGGCTCCCCGAGCCTTCAGGCTAGGGCACCCCTAGGCTTTAGGCTAGGGCTCCCCTAGGCTAAGGCTAGGTCTCCCCGAGCCTTCAGGCTAGGGCACCCCTAGGCTTTAGGCTAGGGCTCCCCTAGGCTAAGGCTAGGGCTCCCCGAGCCTTCAGGCTAGGGCACCCCTAGGCTTTAGGCTAGGGCTCCCCTAGGCTAAGGCTAGGGCTCCCCGAGCCTTCAGGCTAGGGCACCCCTAGGCTTTAGGCTAGGGCTCCCCTAGGCTAAGGCTAGGGCTCCCCGAGCCTTCAGGCTAGGGCACCCCTAGGCTTTAGGCTAGGGCTCCCCTAGGCTAAGGCTAGGGCTCCCCGAGCCTTCAGGCTAGGGCACCCCTAGGCTTTAGGCTAGGGCTCCCCTAGGCTAAGGCTAGGGCTCCCCGAGCCTTCAGGCTAGGGCACCCCTAGGCTTTAGGCTAGGGCTCCCCTAGGCTAAGGCTAGGGCTCCCCGAGCTTTCAGGCTAGGGCACCCCTAGGCTTTAGGCTAGGGCTCCCCTAGGCTAAGGCTAGGGCTCCCCGAGCCTTCAGGCTAGGGCACCCCTAGGCTTTAGGCTAGGGCTCCCCTAGGCTAATGCTAGGGCTCCCCGAGCCTTCAGGCTAGGGCACCCCTAGGCTTTAGGCTAGGGTTCCCCTAGGCTAAGGCTTGGGCTCCCCGAGCCTTCAGGCTAGGGCACCCCTAGGCTTTAGGCTAGGGCTCCCCTAGGCTAAGGCTTGGGCTCCCCGAGCCTTCAGGCTAGGGCACCCCTAGGCTTTAGGCTAGGGCTCCCCTAGGCTAAGGCTAGGGCTCCCCGAGCCTTCAGGCTAGGGCACCCCTAGGCTTTAGGCTAGGGCTCCCCTAGGCTAAGGCTAGGGCTCCCCGAGCCTTCAGGTTAGGGCACCCCTAGGCTTTAGGCTAGGGCTCCCCTAGGCTAAGGCTAGGGCTCCCCGAGCCTTCAGGCTAGGGCACCCCTAGGCTTTAGGCTAGGGCTCCCCTAGGCTAAGGCTAGGGCTCCCCGAGCCTTCAGGTTAGGGCACACCTAGGCTTTAGGCTAGGGCTCCCCTAGGCTAAGGCTAGGGCTCCCCGAGCCTTCAGGCTAGGGCACCCCTAGGCTTTAGGCTAGGGCTCCCCTAGGCTAAGGCTAGGGCTGCCCGAGCCTTCAGGCTAGGGCACCCCTAGGCTTTAGGCTAGGGCTCCCCTAGGCTAAGGCTAGGGCTCCCCGAGCCTTCAGGCTAGGGCACCCCTAGGCTTCAGGCTAGGGCTCCCCTAGGCTAAGGCTAGGGCTCCCCTAGGCTAAGGCTAGGGCTCCCCGAGCCTTCAGGCTAGGGCACCCCTAGGCTTCAGGCTAGGGCTCCCCTAGGCTAAGGCTAGGGCTCCCCGAGGCTTCAGGCTAGGGCAGCCCTAGTCTTCAGGCTAGGGCTCCCCTAGGCTAAGGCTAGGGCTCCCCAAGTCTTCAGGCTAGGGCAGCCCTAGGCTTCAGGCTAGGGCTCCCCTAGGCTAAGGCTAGGGCTCCCCGAGCCTTCAGGCTAGGGCACCCCTAGGCTTCAGGCTAGGGCTCCCCTAGGCTAAGGCTAGGGCTCCCCGAGCCTTCAGGCTAGGGCACCCCTAGGCTTCAGGCTAGGGCTCCCCTAGGCTAAGGCTAGGGCTCCCCGAGCCTTCAGGCTAGGGCACCCCTAGGCTTCAGGCTAGGGCTCCCCTAGGCTAAGGCTAGGGCTCCCCGAGCCTTCAGGCTAGGGCACCCCTAGGCTTCAGGCTAGGGCTCCCCTAGGCTAAGGCTAGGGCTCCCCGAGGCTTCAGGCTAGGGCAGCCCTAGTCTTCAGGCTAGGGCTCCCCTAGGCTAAGGCTAGGGCTCCCCAAGTCTTCAGGCTAGGGCAGCCCTAGGCTTCAGGCTAGGGCTCCCCTAGGCTAAGGCTAGGGCTCCCCGAGCCTTCAGGCTAGGGCAGCCCTAGGCTTCAGGCTATGGCTCCCCTAGGCTAAGGCTAGGGCTCCCCGAGCCTTCAGGCTAGGGCAGCCCTAGGCTTCAGGCTAGGGCTCCACTAGGCTAAGGCTAGGGCTCCCCGAGCCTTCAGGCTAGGGCAGCCCTAGGCTTCAGGCTAGGGCTCCCCTAGGCTAAGGCTAGGGCTCCCCGAGCCTTCAGGCTAGGGCAGCCCTAGGCTTCAGGCTAGGGCACCCCTAGGCTAAGGCTAGGGCTCCCCGAGCCTTCAGGCTAGGGCAGCCCTAGGCTTCAGGCTAGGGCTCCCCTAGGCTAAGGCTAGGGCTCCCCGAGCCTTCATGCTAGGGCAGCCCTAGGCTTCAGGCTAGGGCTCCCCTAGGCTAAGGCTAGGGCTCCCCGAGCCTTCAGGCTAGGGCAGCCCTAGGCTTCAGGCAGGGCTCCCCTAGGCTAAGGCTAGGGCTCCCCGAGCCTTCAGGCTAGGGCACCCCTAGGCTTCAGGCTAGGGCTCCCCTAGGCTAAGGCTAGGGCTCCCCGAGGCTTCAGGCTAGGGCTCCCCTAGCCTTCAGGCTAGGGCACCCCTAGGCTTAAGGCTAGGGCTCCCCTAGGCTAAGGCTAGGGCTCCCCGAGCCTTCAGGCTAGGGCACGCCTAGGCTTTAGGCTAGGGCTCCCCTAGGCTAAGGCTAGGGCTCCCCGAGGCTTCAGGCTAGGGCACCCCTAGGCTTTAGGCTAGGGCTCCCCTAGGCTAAGGCTAGGGCTCCCCGAGCCTTCAAGCTAGGGCACCCCTAGGCTTTAGGCTAGGGCTCCCCTAGGCTAAGGTTAGGGCTCCCCGAGCCTTCAGGCTAGGGCACCCCTAGGCTTTAGGCTAGGGCTCCCCTAGGCTAAGGCTAGGGCTCCCCGAGCCTTCAGGCTAGGGCACCCCTAGGCTTTAGGCTAGGGCTCCCCTAGGCTAAGGCTAGGGCTCCCCTACCCTTCAGGCTAGGGCACCCCTAGGCTTTAGGCTAGGGCTCCCCTAGGCTAAGGCTAGGGCTCCCCGAGCCTTCAGGCTAGGGCACCCCTAGGCTTTAGGCTAGGGCTCCCCTAGGCTAAGGCTAGGGCTCCCCGAGCCTTCAGGCTAGGGCACCCCTAGGCTTTAGGCTAGGGCTCCCCTAGGCTAAGGCTAGGGCTCCCCGAGCCTTCAGGCTAGGGCACCCCTAGGCTTTAGGCTAGGGCTCCCCTAGGCTAAGGCTAGGGCTCCCCGAGCCTTCAGGCTAGGGCACCCCTAGGCTTTAGGCTAGGGCTCCCCTAGGCTAAGGCTAGGGCTCCCCGAGCCTTCAGGCTAGGGCACCCCTAGGCTTTAGGCTAGGGCTCCCCTAGGCTAAGGCTAGGGCTCCCCGAACCTTCAGGCTAGGGCACCCCTAGGCTTTAGGCTAGGGCTCCCCTAGGCTAAGGCTAGGGCTCCCCGAGCCTTCAGGCTAGGGCACCCCTAGGATTTAGGCTAGGGCTCCCCTAGGCTAAGGCTAGGGCTCCCCGAGCCTTCAGGCTAGGGTACCCCTAGGCTTTAGGCTAGGGCTCCCCTAGGCTAAGGCTAGGGCTCCCCGAGCCTTCAGGCTAGGGCACCCCTAGGCTTTAGGCTAGGGCTCCCCTAGGCTAAGGCTAGGGCTCCCCGAGCCTTCAGGCTAGGGCACCCCTAGGCTTTAGGCTAGGGCTCCCCTAGGCTAAGGCTAGGGCTCCCCGAGCCTTCAGGCTAGGGCACCCCTAGGCTTTAGGCTAGGGCTCCCCTAGGCTAAGGCTAGGGCTCCCCGAGCCTTCAGGCTAGGGCACCCCTAGGCTTTAGGCTAGGGCTCCCCTAGGCTAAGGCTAGGTCTCCCCGAGCCTTCAGGCTAGGGCACCCCTAGGCTTTAGGCTAGGGCTCCCCTAGGCTAAGGCTAGGGCTCCCCGAGCCTTCAGGCTAGGGCACCCCTAGGCTTTAGGCTAGGGCTCCCCTAGGCTAAGGCTAGGGCTCCCCGAGCCTTCAGGCTAGGGCACCCCTAGGCTTTAGGCTAGGGCTCCCCTAGGCTAAGGCTAGGGCTCCCCGAGCCTTCAGGCTAGGGCACCCCTAGGCTTTAGGCTAGGGCTCCCCTAGGCTAAGGCTAGGGCTCCCCGAGCCTTCAGGCTAGGGCACCCCTAGGCTTTAGGCTAGGGCTCCCCTAGGCTAAGGCTAGGGCTCCCCGAGCCTTCAGGCTAGGGCACCCCTAGGCTTTAGGCTAGGGCTCCCCTAGGCTAAGGCTAGGGCTCCCCGAGCTTTCAGGCTAGGGCACCCCTAGGCTTTAGGCTAGGGCTCCCCTAGGCTAAGGCTAGGGCTCCCCGAGCCTTCAGGCTAGGGCACCCCTAGGCTTTAGGCTAGGGCTCCCCTAGGCTAATGCTAGGGCTCCCCGAGCCTTCAGGCTAGGGCACCCCTAGGCTTTAGGCTAGGGTTCCCCTAGGCTAAGGCTTGGGCTCCCCGAGCCTTCAGGCTAGGGCACCCCTAGGCTTTAGGCTAGGGCTCCCCTAGGCTAAGGCTTGGGCTCCCCGAGCCTTCAGGCTAGGGCACCCCTAGGCTTTAGGCTAGGGCTCCCCTAGGCTAAGGCTAGGGCTCCCCGAGCCTTCAGGCTAGGGCACCCCTAGGCTTTAGGCTAGGGCTCCCCTAGGCTAAGGCTAGGGCTCCCCGAGCCTTCAGGTTAGGGCACCCCTAGGCTTTAGGCTAGGGCTCCCCTAGGCTAAGGCTAGGGCTCCCCGAGCCTTCAGGCTAGGGCACCCCTAGGCTTTAGGCTAGGGCTCCCCTAGGCTAAGGCTAGGGCTCCCCGAGCCTTCAGGTTAGGGCACACCTAGGCTTTAGGCTAGGGCTCCCCTAGGCTAAGGCTAGGGCTCCCCGAGCCTTCAGGCTAGGGCACCCCTAGGCTTTAGGCTAGGGCTCCCCTAGGCTAAGGCTAGGGCTGCCCGAGCCTTCAGGCTAGGGCACCCCTAGGCTTTAGGCTAGGGCTCCCCTAGGCTAAGGCTAGGGCTCCCCGAGCCTTCAGGCTAGGGCACCCCTAGGCTTTAGTCTAGGGCTCCCCTAGGCTAAGGCTAGGGCTCCCCGAGCCTTCAGGCTAGGGCACCCCTAGGCTTTAGGCTAGGGCTCCCCTAAGCTAAGGCTAGGGCTCCCCGAGCCTTCAGGCTAGGGCACCCTTAGGCTTTAGGCTAGGGCTCCCCTAGGCTAAGGCTAGGGCTCCCCGAGCCTTCAGGCTAGGGCACCCCTAGGCTTCAGGCTAGGGCTCCCCGAGGCTAAGGCTTGGGCTCCCCGCGCCTTCAGGCGAGGGCACCCCTAGGCTTTAGGCTAGGGCTCTCCGAGGCTAAGGCTTGGGCTACCCGAGCCTTCAGGCTAGGGCACCCCTAGGCTTTAGGCTAGGGCTCCCCGAGGCTAAGGCTTGGGCTCCCCGAGCCTTCAGGCTAGGGCACCCCTAGGCTTTAGGCTAGGGCTCCCCGAGGCTAAGGCTTGGGCTCCCCGAGCCTTCAAGCTAGGGCACACCTAGGCTTTAGGCTAGGGCTCCCCGAGGCTAAGGCTTGGGCTCCCCGAGCCTTCAGGCTAGGGCACCCCTAGGCTTTAGGCTAGGGCTCCCCGAGGCTAAGGCTTGGGCTCCCCGAGCCTTCAGGCTAGGGCACCCCTAGGCTTTAGGCTAGGGCTCCCCGAGGCTAATTCTTGGGCTCCCCGAGCCTTCAGGCTAGGGCACCCCTAGGCTTTAGGCTAGGGCTCCCCGAGGCTAAGGCTTGGGCTCCCCGAGCCTTCAGGCTAGGGCACCCCTAGTCTTTAGGCTAGGGCTCCCCGAGGCTAAGGCTTGGCCTCCCCGAGCCTTCAGGCTAGGGCACCCCTAGGCTTTAGGCTAGGGCTCCCCGAGGCTAAGGCTTGGGCTCCCCGAGCCTTCAGGCTAGGGCACCCCTAGGCTTTAGGCTAGGGCTCCCCGAGGCTAAGGCTTGGGCTCCCCGAGCCTTCAGGCTAGGGCACCCCTAGGCTTTAGGCTAGGGCTCCCCGAGTCTAAGGCTTGGGCTCCCCGAGCCTTCAGGCTAGGGCACCCCTAGGCTTTAGGCTAGGGCTCCCCTAGGCTAAGGCTAGGGCTTCCTGAGCCTTCAGGCTAGGGCACCCCTAGGCTTTAGGCTAGGGCTCCCCTAGGCTAAGGCTAGGGCTCCCCGAGCCTTCAGGCTAGGGCACCCCTAGGCTTTAGGCTAGGGCTCCCCTAGGCTAAGGCTAGGGCTCCCCGAGCCTTCAGGCTAGGGCACCCCTAGGCTTTAGGCTAGGGATCCCCTAGACTAAGGCTAGGGCTCCCCTAGCCTTCAGGCTAGGGCACCCCTAGGCTTTAGGCTAGTGCTCCCCGAGGCTAAGGCTTGGGCTCCCCGAGCCTTCAGGCTAGGGCACCCCTAGGCTTTAGGCTAGGGCTCCCCGAGGCTAAGGCTTGGGCTCCCCGAGCCTTCAGGCTAGGGCACCCCTAGGCTTTAGGCTAGGGCTCCCCTAGGCTAAGACTAGGGCTCCCCGAGCCTTCAGGCTAGGGCACCCCTAGGCTTTAGGCTAGGGCTCCCCGAGGCTAAGGCTTGGGCTCCCCGAGCCTTCAGGCTAGGGCACCCCTAGGCTTTAGGCTAGGGCTCCCCGAGGCTAAGGCTTGGGCTCCCCGAGCCTTCAGGCTAGGGCACCCCTAGGCTTTAGGCTAGGGCTCCCCGAGGCTAAGGCTTGGGCTCCCCGAGCCTTCAGGCTAGACACCCCTAGGCTTTAGGCTAGGGCTCCCCGAGGCTAAGGCTTGGGCTACCCGAGCCTTCAGGCTAGGGCACCCCTAGGCTTTAGGCTAGGGCTCCCCGAGGCTAAGGCTTGGGCTACCCGAGCCTTCAGGCTAGGGCACCCCTAGGCTTTAGGCTAGGGCTCCCCGAGGCTAAGGCTTGGGCTGCCTGAGCCTTCAGGCTAGGGCACCCCTAGGCTTTAGGCTAGGGCTCCCCGAGGCTAAGGCTTGGGCTCCCCGAGCCTTCAGGCTAGGGCACACCTAGGCTTTAGGCTAGGGCTCCCCGAGGCTAAGGCTTGGGCTCCCCGAGCCTTCAGGCTAGGGCACCCCTAGGCTTTAGGCTAGGGCTCCCCGAGGCTAAGGCTTGGGCTTCCTGAGCGTTCAGGCTAGGGCACCCCTAGGCTTTAGGCTAGGGCTCCCCTAGGCTAAGGCTAGGGCTCCCCGAGCCTTCAGGCTAGGGCACCCCTAGGCTTTAGGCTAGGGCTCCCCTAGGCTAAGGCTAGGGCTCCCCGAGCCTTCAGGCTAGGGCACCCCTAGGCTTTAGGCTAGGGATCCCCTAGGCTAAGGCTAGGGCTCCCCTAGCCTTCAGGCTAGGGCACCCCTAGGCTTTAGGCTAGGGCTCCCCGAGGCTAAGGCTTGGGCTCCCCGAGCCTTCAGGCTAGGGCACACCTAGGCTTTAGGCTAGGGCTCCCCGAGGCTAAGGCTTGGGCTACCCGAGCCTTCAGGCTAGGGCACCCCTAGGCTTTAGGCTAGGGCTCCCCGAGGCTAAGGCTTGGGCTACCCGAGCCTTCAGGCTAGGGCACCCCTAGGCTTTAGGCTAGGGCTCCCCGAGGCTAAGGCTTGGGCTGCCCGAGCCTTCAGGCTAGGGCACCCCTAGGCTTTAGGCTAGGGCTCCCCGAGGCTAAGGCTTGGGCTCCCCGAGCCTTCAGGCTAGGGCACACCTAGGCTTTAGGCTAGGGCTCCCCGAGGCTAAGGCTTGGGCTCCCCGAGCCTTCAGGCTAGGGCACCCCTAGGCTTTAGGCTAGGGCTCCCCGAGGCTAAGGCTTGGGCTCCCCGAGCCTTCAGGCTAGGGCACCCCTAGGCTTTAGGCTAGGGCTCCCCGAGGCTAATTCTTGGGCTCCCCGAGCCTTCAGGCTAGGGCACCCCTAGGCTTTAGGCTAGGGCTCCCCGAGGCTAAGGCTTGGGCTCCCCGAGCCTTCAGGCTAGGGCACCCCTAGGCTTTAGGCTAGGGCTCCCTGAGGCTAAGGCTTGGCCTCCCCGAGCCTTCAGGCTAGGGCATCCCTAGGCTTTAGGCTAGGGCTCCCCGAGGCTAAGGCTTGGGCTCCCCGAGCCTTCAGGCTAGGGCACCCCTAGGCTTTAGGCTAGGGCTCCCCGAGGCTAAGGCTTGGGCTCCCCGAGCCTTCAGGCTAGGGCACCCCTAGGCTTTAGGCTAGGGCTCCCCGAGGCTAAGGCTTGGGCTCCCCGAGCCTTCAGGCTAGGGCACCCCTAGGCTTTAGGCTAGGGCTCCCCTAGGCTAAGGCTAGGGCTCCCCGAGCCTTCAGGCTAGGGCACCCCAAGGCTTTAGGCTCGGGCTCTCCTAGGCTAAGGCTAGGGCTCCCCGAGCCTTCAGGCTAGGGCACCCCTAGGCTTTAGGCTAGGGCTCCCCTAGGCTAAGGCTAGGTCTCCCCGAGCCTTCAGGCTAGGGCACCCCTAGGCTTTAGGCTAGGGCTCCCCTAGGCTAAGGCTAGGGCTCCCCTAGCCTTCAGGCTAGGGCACCCCTAGGCTTTAGGCTAGGGCTCCCCTAGGCTAAGGCTAGGGCTCCTCTAGCCTTCAGGCTAGGGCACCCCTAGGCTTTAGGCTCCCCTAGGCTAAGGCTAGGGCTCCCCTAGCCTTCAGGCTAGGGCACCCCTAGGCTTTAGGCTCCCCTAGGCTAAGGCTAGGGCTCCCCTAGCCTTCAGGCTAGGGCACCCCTAGGCTTTAGGCTAGGGCTCCCCTAGGCTAAGGCTAGGGCTCCCCTAGCCTTCAGGCCAGGGCACCCCTAGGCTTTAGGCTAGGGCTCCCCTAGGCTAAGGCTAGGGCTCCCCTAGCCTTCAGGCCAGGGCACCCCTAGGCTTTAGGCTAGGGCTCCCCTAGGCTAAGGCTAGGGCTCCCCTAGCCTTCAGGCCAGGGCACCCCTAGGCTTTAGGCTAGGGCTCCCCTAGGCTAAGGCTAGGGCTCCCCTAGCCTTCAGGCCAGGGCACCCCTAGGCTTTAGGCTAGGGCTCCCCTAGGCTAAGGCTAGGGCTCCCCTAGCCTTCAGGCCAGGGCACCCCTAGGCTTTAGGCTAGGGCTCCCCTAGGCTAAGGCTAGGGCTCCCCTAGCCTTCAGGCCAGGGCACCCCTAGGCTTTAGGCTAGGGCTCCCCTAGGCTAAGGCTAGGGCTCCCCTAGCCTTCAGGCCAGGGCACCCCTAGGCTTTAGGCTAGGGCTCCCCTAGGCTAAGGCTAGGGCTCCCCTAGCCTTCAGGCCAGGGCACCCCTAGGCTTTAGGCTAGGGCTCCCCTAGGCTAAGGCTAGGGCTCCCCTAGCCTTCAGGCCAGGGCACCCCTAGGCTTTAGGCTAGGGCTCCCCTAGGCTAAGGCTAGGGCTCCCCTAACCTTCAGGCCAGGGCACCCCTACGCTTTAGGCTAGGGCTCCCCTAGGCTAAGGCTAGGGCTCCCCTAGCCTTCAGGCCAGGGCACCTCTAGGCTTTAGGCTAGGGCTCCCCTAGGCTAAGGCTAGGGCTCCCCTAGCCTTCAGGCCAGGGCACCCCTAGGCTTTAGGCTAGGGCTCCCCTAGGCTAAGGCTAGGGCTCCCCTAGCCTTCAGACCAGGGCACCCCTAGGCTTTAGGCTAGGGCTCCCCTAGGCTAAGGCTAGGGCTCCCCTAGCCTCCAGGCCAGGGCACCCCTAGGCTTTAGGCTGGGCTCCCCTAGGCTAAGGCTAGGGCTCCCCTAGCCTCCAGGCCAGGGCACCCCTAGGCTTTAGGCTAGGGTTCCCCTAGGCTAAGGCTAGGGCTCCCCTAGCCTCCAGGCCAGGGCACCCCTAGGCTTTAGGCTATGGCTCCCCTAGGCTAAGGCTAGGGCTCCCCTAGCCTTCAGGCCAGGGCACCCCTAGGCTTTAGGCTAGGGCTCCCCTAGGCTAAGGCTAGGGCTCCCCTAGCCTTCAGGCCAGGGCACCCCTAGGCTTTAGGCTAGGGCTCCCCTAGGCTAAGGCTAGGGCTCCCCTAGCCTTCAGGCCAGGGCACCCCTAGGCTTTAGGCTAGGGCTCCCCTAGGCTAAGGCTAGGGCTCCCCTAGCCTTCAGGCCAGGGCACCCCTAGGCTTTAGGCTAGGGCTCCCCTAGGCTAAGGCTAGGGCTCCCCTAGCCTTCAGGCCAGGGCACCGCTAGGCTTTAGGCTAGGGCTCCCCTAGGCTAAGGCTAGGGCTCCCCAAGCCTTCAGGCCAGGGCACCCCTAGGCTTTAGGCTAGGGCTCCCCTAGGCTAAGGCTAGGGCTCCCCTAGGCTCAGGCTAGGGCTCCCCTAGCCTTCAGGCTAGGGCACCCCTAGGCTTTAGGCTAGGGCTCCCCTAGGCTAAGGCTAGGGCTCCCCTAGCCTTCAGGCTAGGGCACCCCTAGGCTTTAGGCTAGGGCTCCCCTAGGCTAAGGCTAGGGCTCCCCTAGCCTTCAGGCTAGGGCACCCCTAGGCTTTAGGCTAGGGCTCCCCTAGGCTAAGGCTAGGGCTCCCCTAGCCTTCAGGCTAGGGCACCCCTAGGCTTTAGGCTCCCCTAGACTAAGGCTAGGGCTCCCCTAGGCTAAGGCTAGGGCTCCCCTAGCCTTCAGGCTAGGGCACCCCGATGCTTTAGGCTCCCTTAGGCTAAGGCTAGGGCTCCCCTAGGCTAAGGCTAGGGCTCCCCTAGCCTTCAGGCTAGGGCACCCCTTGGCTTTAGGCTCCCCTAGGCTAAGGCTAGGGCTCCCCTAGCCTTCAGGCTAGGGCACCCCAAGACTTTAGGCTAGGGCTCCCCTAGGCTAAGGCTAGGGCTCCCCTAGCCTTCAGGCTAGGGCACCCCTAGGCTTTAGGCTCCCCTAGGCTAAGGCTAGGGCTCCCCTAGGCTAAGGCTAGGGCTCCCCTAGCCTTCAGGCTAGGGCACCCCTTGGCTTTAGGCTCCCCTAGGCTAAGGCTAGGGCTCCCCTAGCCTTCAGGCTAGGGCACCCCAAGGCTTTAGGCTAGGGCTCCCCTAGGCTAAGGCTAGGGCTCCCCTAGCCTTCAGGCTAGGGCACCCCTAGGCTTTAGGCTCCCCTAGGCTAAGGCTAGGGCTCCCCTAGCCTTCAGGCTAGGGCACCCCTAGGCTTTAGGCTAGGGCTCCCCTAGGCTAAGTCTAGGGCTCCACTAGCCTTCAGGCTAGGGCACCCCTAGGTTTTAGGCTCCCCTAGGCTAAGGCTAGGGCTCCCCTAGCCTTCAGGCTAGGGCACCGCTAGGCTTTAGGCTAGGGTTCCCCTAGGCTAAGGCTAGGGCTCCCCTAGGCTTTAGGCTCCCCTAGGCTAAGGCTCGGGCTCCCCTAGCCTTCAGGCTAGGGCACCCCTAGGCTTTAGGCTAGGGCTCCCCTAGGCTAAGGCTAGGGCTCCCCTAGCCTTCAGGCTAGGGCACCCCTAGGCTTTAGGCTCCCCTAGGCTAAGGCTAGGGCTCCCCTAGCCTTCAGGCTAGGGCACCCCTAGGCTTTATGCTCCCCTCGGCTAAGGCTAGGGCTCCCCTAGCCTTCAGGCTAGGGCACCCCTAGGCTTTAGGCTCCCCTCGGCTAAGGCTAGGGCTCCCCTAGCCTTCAGGCTAGGGCACCCCTAGGCTTTAGGCTCCCCTCGGCTAAGGATAGGGCTCCCCTAGCCTTCAGGCTAGGGCACCCCTAGGCTTTAGGCTCCCCTCGTCTAAGGCTAGGGCTCCCTTAGCCTTCAGGCTAGGGCACCCCTAGGCTTTAGGCTCCCCTCGGCTAAGGCTAGGGCTCTCCTAGCCTTCAGGCTAGGGCACCCCTAGGATTTAGGCTCCCCTAGGCTAATGCTAGGGCTCCCCTAGCCTTCAGGCTAGGGCACCCCTAGGCTTTAGGCTCCTCTAGGCTAAGGTTAGGGCTCCCCTAGGCTAAGGCTAGGGCTCCCCTAGCCTTCAGGCTAGGGCACCCCTAGGCTTTAGGCTCCCCTAGGCTAAGGCTAGGGCTCCCCAAGGCTAAGGCTAGGGCTCCCCTAGCCTTCAGGCTAGGGCACCCCTAGGCTTTAGGCTCCCCTAGGCTAAGGCTAGGGCTCCCCTAGCCTTCAGGCTGGGCACCCCTATGCTTTAGGCTCCCCTAGGCTAAGGCTAGGGCTCCCCTAGCCCTCAGGCTAGGGCACCCCTAGGCTTTAGGCTCCCCTAGGCTAAGGCTAGGGCTCCCATACGCTAAGGCTAGGGCTCCCCTAGCCTTCAGGCTAGGGCAACCCTAGGCTTTAGGCTCCCCTAGGCTAAGGCTAGGGCTCCCCTAGCCTTCAGGCTAGGGCACCCCTAGGCTTTAGGCTCCCCTAGGCTAAGGCTAGGGCTCCCCTAGGCTAAGGCTAGGGCTCCCCTAGCCTTCAGGCTAGGGCACCCCTAGGCTTTAGGCTCCCCTAGGCTAAGGCTAGGGCTCCCCTAGGCTAAGGCTAGGGCTCCCCTAGCCTTCAGGCTAGGGCACCCCGATGCTTTAGGCTCCCTTAGGCTAAGGCTAGGGCTCCCCTAGGCTAAGGCTAGGGCTCCCCTAGCCTTCAGGCTAGGGCACCCCTTGGCTTTAGGCTCCCCTAGGCTAAGGCTAGGGCTCCCCTAGCCTTCAGGCTAGGGCACCCCAAGGCTTTAGGCTAGGGCTCCCCTAGGCTAAGGCTAGGACTCCCCTAGCCTTCAGGCTAGGGCACCCCTAGGCTTTAGGCTCCCCTAGGCTAAGGCTAGGGCTCCCCTAGGCTAAGGCTAGGGCTCCCCTAGCCTTCAGGCTAGGGCACCCCTTGGCTTTAGGCTCCCCTAGGCTAAGGCTAGGGCTCCCCTAGCCTTCAGGCTAGGGCACCCCAAGGCTTTAGGCTAGGGCTCCCCTAGGCTAAGGCTAGGGCTCCCCTAGCCTTCAGGCTAGGGCACCCCTAGGCTTTAGGCTCCCCTAGGCTAAGGCTAGGGCTCCCCTAGCCTTCAGGCTAGGGCACCCCTAGGCTTTAGGCTAGGGCTCCCCTAGGCTAAGTCTAGGGCTCCACCAGCCTTCAGGCTAGGGCACCCCTAGGTTTTAGGCTCCCCTAGGCTAAGGCTAGGGCTCCCCTAGCCTTCAGGCTAGGGCACCGCTAGGCTTTAGGCTAGGGTTCCCCTAGGCTAAGGCTAGGGCTCCCCTAGGCTTTAGGCTCCCCTAGGCTAAGGCTCGGGCTCCCCTAGCCTTCAGGCTAGGGCACCCCTAGGCTTTAGGCTAGGGCTCCCCTAGGCTAAGGCTAGGGCTCCCCTAGCCTTCAGGCTAGGGCACCCCTAGGCTTTAGGCTCCCCTAGGCTAAGGCTAGGGCTCCCCTAGCCTTCAGGCTAGGGCACCCCTAGGCTTTAGGCTAGGGCTCCCCTAGGCTAAGGCTAGGGCTCCCCTAGCCTTCAGGCTAGGGCACCCCTAGGCTTTAGGCTCCCCTAGGCTAAGGCTAGGGCTCCCCTAGCCTTCAGGCTACGGCACCCCTAGTCTTTAGGCTAGGGCTCCCCTAGGCTAAGGCTAGGGCTCCCCTAGCCTTCAGGCTAGGGCACCCCTAGGCTAAAGCTAGGGCTCCCCTAGCCTTCAGGCTAGGGCACCCCTAGGCTTTAGGCTCCCCTAGGCTAAGGCTAGGGCTCCCCTAGCCTTCAGGCTAGGGCACCCCTAGGCTTTAGGCTAGGGCTCCCCTAGGCTAGGGCTAGGGCTCCCCTAGCCTTCAGGCTAGGGCAGCCCTAGGCTTTAGGCTAGGGCTCCCCTAGGCTAAGGCTAGGGCTCCCCTAGCCTTCAGGCTAGGGCACCCCTAGGCTTTAGGCTCCCCTAGGCTAAGGCTAGGGCTCACCTAGCCTTCAGGCTAGGGCACCCCTAGGCTTTAGGCTAGGGCTCCCCTAGGCTAAGGCTACGGGCCCCTAGCCTTCAGGCTACGGCACCCCTAGGCTTTAGGCTCCCCTAGGCTAAGGCTAGGGCTCCCCTAGCCTTCAGGCTAGGGCACCCCTAGGCTTTAGACTAGGGCTCCCCTAGGCTAAGTCTAGGGCTACCCTAGCCTTCAGGGTAGGGCACCCCTAGGCTTTAGGCTCCCCTAGGCTAAGGCTAGGGCTCCCCTAGGCTAAGGCTAGGGCTCCCCTAGCCTTCAGGCTAGGGCACCCCTAGGCTTTAGGCTCCCCTAGGCTAAGGCTAGGGCTCCCCTAGGCTAAGGCTAGGGCTCCCCTAGCCTTCAGGCTATGGCACCCCGAGGCTTTAGGCTCCCCTAGGCTAAGCCTAGGGCTCCCCTAGGCTAAGGCTAGGGGCTAGGGCATCCCTAGGCTTTAGGCTCCCCTAGGCTAAGGCTAGGGCTCCCCTAGCCTTCAGGCTAGGGCATCCCTAGGCTTTAGGCTAGGGCTCCCCTAGGCTAAGGCTACGGGCCCCTAGCCTTCAGGCTACGGCACCCCTAGGCTTTAGGCTCCCCTAGGCTAAGGCTAGGGCTCCCCTAGCCTTCAGGCTAGGGCACCCCTAGGCTTTAGGCTAGGGCTCCCCTAGGCTAAGTCTAGGGCTACCCTAGCCTTCAGGGTAGGGCACCCCTAGGCTTTAGGCTCCCCTAGGCTAAGGCTAGGGCTCCCCTAGCCTTCAGGCTAGGGCACCCCTAGGCTTTAGGCTAGGGCTCCCCTAGGCTAAGGCTAGGGCTCCCCTAGCCTTCAGGCTAGGGCACCCCTAGGCTTTAGGCTCCCCTAGGCTAAGGCTAGGGCTCCCCTAGCCTTCAGGCTAGGGCACCCCTAGGCTTTAGGCTAGGGCTCCCCTAGGCTAAGGCTACGGGCCCCTAGCCTTCAGGCTAGGGCACCCCTAGGCTTTAGGCTCCCCTAGGCTAAGGCTAGGGCTCCCCTAGCCTTCAAGCTAGGGCACCCCTAGGCTTTAGGCTAGGGCTCCCCTAGGCTAAGTCTAGGGCTACCCTAGCCTTCAGGCTAGGGCACCCCTAGGCTTTAGGCTCCCCTAGGCCAAGGCTAGGGCTCCCCTAGCCTTCAGGCTAGGGCACCCCTAGGATTTAGGCTAGGGCTCCCCTAGGCTAAGGCTAAGCTCCCCTAGCCTTCAGGCTAGGGCACCCCTAGGCTTTAGGCTCCCCTAGGCTAAGGCTAGGGCTCCCCTGCCTTCAGGCTAGGGCACCCCTTGGCTTTAGGTTAGGGCTCCCCTAGGCTAAGGCTAGGGCTCCCCTAGCCTTCAGGATAGGGCACCCCTAGGCTTTAGGCTAGGGCTCCCCTAGGCTAAGGCTAGGGCTCCCCTAGCCTTCAGGCTAGGGTTCCCCTAGGCTTTAGGCTCCCCTAGGCTAAGGCTAGGGCTCCCCTAGGCTTCAGGTTAGGGCACCCCTAGGCTTTAGGCTCCCCTCGGCTAAGGCTAGGGCTCCCCTAGACTTCAGGCTAGGGCACCCCTAGGCTTTAGGCGAGGGCTCCCCTCGGCTAAGGCTAGGGCTCCCCTAGCCTTCAGGCTAGGGCACCCCTAGGCTTTAGGCTAGGGCTCCCCTCGGCTAAGGCTAGGGCTCCCCTAGCCTTCAGGCTAGGGCACCCCTAGGCTTTAGGCTAGGGCTCCCCTCCGCTAAGGCTAGGGCTCCCCTAGCCTTCAGGCTAGGGCACCCCTAGGCTTTAGGCTAGGGCTCCCCTCGGCTAAGGCTAGGGCTCCCTAGCCTTCAGGCTAGGGCACCCCTAGGCTTTAGGCTAGGGCTCCCCTAGGCTAAGGCTACGGGCCCCTAGCCTTCAGGCTAGGGCACCCCTAGGCTTTAGGCTCCCCTAGCCTAAGGCTAGGGCTCCCCTAGCCTTCAGGCTAGGGCACCCCTAGGCTTTAGGCTAGGGCTCCCCTAGGCTAAGTCTAGGGCTACCCTAGCCTTCAGGCTAGGGCACCCCTAGGCTTTAGACTCCCCTAGGCTAAGGCTAGGGCTCCCCTAGCCTTCAGGCTAGGGCAACCCTACGCTTTAGGCTAGGGCTCCCCTAGGCTAAGGCTAGGGCTCCCCTAGCCTTCAGGCTAGGGCACCCCTAGGCTTTAGGCTCCCCTAGGCTAAGGCTAGGGCTCCCCTAGCCTTCAGGCTAGGGCACCACTTGGCTTTAGGCTAGGGCTCCCCTAGGCTAAGGCTAGGGCACCCCTAGGCTTTAGGCTAGGGCTCCCCTCGGCTAAGGCTAGGGCTCCCCTAGCCTTCAGGCTAGGGCACCCCTAGGCTTTAGGCTAGGGCACCCCTCGGCTAAGGCTAGGGCTCCCCTAGCCTTCAGGCTAGGGCAGCCCTAGGCTTTAGGCTAGGGCTCCCCTCGGCTAAGGCTAGGGCTCCCCTAGCCTTCAGGCTAGGGCACCCCTAGGCTTTAGGCTAGGGCTCCCCTCGGCTAAGGCTAGGGCTCCCCTAGCCTTCAGGCTAGGGCACCCCTAGGCTTTAGGCTAGGGCTCCCCTCGGCTAAGGCTAGGGCTCCCCTAGCCTTCAGGCTAGGGCAGCCCTAGGCTTTAGGCTAGGGCTCCCCTCGGCTAAGGCTAGGGCTCCCCTAGCCTTCAGGCTAGGGCAGCCCTAGGCTTTAGGCTCCCCTTGGCTAAGGTTAGGGCTCCCTTAGGCTAAGGCTAGGGCTCCCCTAGCCTTCAGGCTAGGGCACCCCTAGGCTTTAGGCTCCCCTAGGCTTAGGCTAGGGCTCCCCTAGGCTAAGGCTAGGGCTCCCCTAGCCTTCAGGCTAGGGCAACCCTAGGCTTTAGGCTCCCCTAGTCTAAGGCTAGGGCTCCCCTAGCCTTCAGGCTAGGGCACCCCTAGGCTTTAGGCTCCCCTAGGCTAACGCTAGGGCTCCCCTAGCCTTCAGGCTAGGGCACCCCTAGGCTTTAGGCTCCCCTAGGCTAAGGCTAGGGCTCCCCTAGGCTAAGGCTAGGGCTCCCCTAGCCTTCAGGCTAGGGCACCCCTAGGCTTTAGGCTCCCCTAGGCTAAGGCTAGGGCTCCCCTAGGCTAAGGCTAGGGCTCCCCTAGCCTTCAGGCTATGGCACCCCGAGGCTTTAGGCTCCCCTAGGCTAAGCCTAGGGCTCCCCTAGGCTAAGGCTAGGGGCTAGGGCATCCCTAGGCTTTAGGCTCCCCTAGGCTAAGGCTAGGGCTCCCCTAGCCTTCAGGCTAGGGCATCCCTAGGCTTTAGGCTAGGGCTCCCCTAGGCTAAGGCTAGGGTTCCCCTAGCCTTCATGCTAGGGCACCCCTAGGCTTTAGGCTCCCCTAGGCTAAGGCTAGGGCTAGCCTAGCCTTCAGGCTAGGGCACCCCTAGGCTTTAGGCTAGGGCTCCCCTAGGCTAAGGCTAGGGCTCCCCTAGCCTTCAGGCTAGGGCACCCCTAGGTTTTAGGCTCCCCTAGGCTAAGGCTAGGGCTCCCCTAGGCTTTAGGCTAGGGCTCCCCTAGGCTTTAGGCTAGGGCACCCATAGGCTAAGGCTAGGGCTCCCCTAGGCTTTAGGCTCCCCTAGGCTAAGGCTAGGGCTCCCATAGCCTTCAGGCTAGGGCACCCCTAGGCTTTAGGCTAGGGCTCTCCTAGGCTAAGGCTAGGGCTCCCCTAGCCTTCAGGCTAGGGCACCCCTAGGCTTCAGGCTCCCCTAGGCTAAGGCTTGGGCTCCCCTAGCCTTCAGGCTAGGGCACCCCTAGGCTTTAGGCTAGGGCTCCCCTAGCCTTCAGGCTAGGGCTCCCCTAGCCTTCAGGCTAGGGCACCCCTAGGCTTTAGGCTCCCCTAGGCTAAGGCTAGGGCTCCCCTAGCCTTCAGGCTACGGCACACCCTAGGCTTTAGGCTAGGGCTCCCCTAGGCTAAGGCTCGGGCTCCCCTAGCCTTCAGGCTATGGCACACCTAGGCTTTAGGCTCCCCTAGGCTAAGGCTAGGGCTCCCCTAGCCTTCAGGCTAGGGCACCCCTAGGCTTTAGGCTAGGGCTCCCCTAGGCTAATGCTAGGGCTCCCCTAGCCTTCAGGCTAGGGCACCCCTAGGCTTTAGGCTCCCCTAGGCTAAGGCTAGGGCTCCCCTAGCCTTCAGGCTAGGGCACCCCTAGGCTTTAGGCTAGGGCTCCCCTAGGCTAAGGATAGGGCTACCCTAGCCTTCAGGCTAGGGCACCCCTAGGTTTTAGGCTCCCCTAGGCTAAGGCTAGGGCTCCCCTAGCCTCCAGGCTAGGGCACCCCTAGGCTTTAGGCTAGGGCTCCCCTAGGCTAAGGCTAGGGCTCCCCTAGCCTTCAGGCTAGGGCACCCCTAGGCTTTAGGCTCCCCTAGGCTAAGGCTAGGGCTCCTCTAGCCTTCAGGCTAGGGCACCCCTAGGCTTTAGGCTATTGCTCCCCTAGGCTAAGGCTAGGGCTCCCCTAGCCTTCAGGCTAGGGCACACCTAGGCTTTAGGCTCCCCTAGGCTAAGGCTAGGGCTCCCGTAGCCTTCAGGCTAGGGCACCCCTAGGCTTTAGGCTAGGGCTCCCCTAGGCTAAGGCTAGGGCTCCCCTAGCCTTCAGGCTAGAGCACCCCTAGGCTTTAGCCTCCCCTAGGCTAAGGCTAGGGCTCCCCTAGCCTTCAGGCTAGGGCACCCCTAGGCTTTAGGCTAGGGCTACCCTAGGCTAAGGCTAGGGCTCCCCTAGCCTTCAGGCTATGGCACCCCTAGGCTTTAGGCTCCCCTAGGCTAAGGCTAGGGCTCCCCTAGCCTTCAGGCTAGGGCACCCCTGGGCTTTAGGCTAGGGCTCCCCTAGCCTTCAGTCTAGGGCACCCCTAGGCTTTAGGCTCCCCTAGGCTAAGGCTAGGGCTCCCCTAGCCTTCAGGCTAGGGCACCCCTAGGCTTTAGGCTAGGGCTCCCCTAGGCTAAGGCTAGGGCTCCCCTAGCCTTCAGGCTAGGGCTCCCCTAGCCTTCAGGCTAGGGCACCCCTAGGCTTTAGGCTAGGGCTCCCCTAGGCTAAGGCTAGGGCTCCCTTAGCCTTCAGGCTAGGGCACCCCAAGGCTTTAGGCTCCCCTAGGCTAAGGCTAAGGCTCCCCTAGCCTTCAGGGTAGGGCACCCCTAGGCTTTAGGCTAGGGTTCCCCTAGGCTAAGGCTAGAGCTCCCCTAGCCTTCAGGCTAGGGCACCCCTAGGCTTTAGGCTCCCCTAGACTAAGGCTAAGGCTCAACTAGCTTTCAGGCTAGGTCACCCCTAGGCTTTAGGCTAGGGCACCCCTAGGCTAAGGCTAGGGCTCCCCTAGCCTTCAGGCTAGGGCACCCCTAGGCTTTAGGCTCCCCTAGGCTAAGGCTAGGGCTCCCCTAGCCTTCAGGCTAGGGCACCCCTAGGCTTTAGGCTAGGGCTCCCATAGGCTAAGGCTAGGTCTCCCCTAGCCTTCAGGCTAGGGCACCCCTAGGCTTTAGGCTAGGGCTCCCCTAGGCTAAGGCTAGGGCTCCCCTAGCCTTCAGGCTAGGGCACCCCTAGGCTTTAGGCTAGGGCTCCCCTAGGCTAAGGCTAGGGCTCCGCTAGCCTTCAGGCTATGGCACCCCTTGGCTTTAGGCTAGGGCTCCCCTAGGCTAAGGCTAGGGCTCCCCTAGCCTTCAGGCTAGGGCACTCCTAGGCTTTAGGCTCCCCTAGGCTAAGGCTAGGGCTACCCTAGCCTTCAGTCTAGAGCACCCCTAGGCTTTAGGCTAGGGCTCCCCTAGGCTAAGGCTAGGGCTCCCCTAGCCTTCAGGCTAGGGCACTCCTAGGCTTTAGGCTCCCCTAGGCCAAGGCTAGGGCTCCCCTAGCCTTCAGGCTAGGGCACCCCTAGGCTTTAGGCTCCCCTAGGCTAAGGCTAGGGCTCCCCTAGCCTTCAGGCTAGGGCACCCCTAGGCTTTAGGCTAGGGCTCCCCTAGGCTAAGGCTAGGGCTCCCCTAGCCTTCAGGCTAGGGCACCCCTAGGCTTTAGGTTCCCCTAGGCTAAGGCTAGGGCTCCCCTAGCCTTCAGGATAGGGCACCCCTAGGCTTTAGGCTAGGGTTCCCCTAGGCTAAGGCTAGGGCTACCCTAGCCTTCAGGCTAGGGCACCCCTAGGCTTTAGGCTCCCCTAGGCTAAGGCTAGGGCTCCCCTAGCCTTCAGGCTAGGTCACCCCTAGGCTTTAGGCTAGGGCTCCCCTAGGCTAAGGCTAGGGCTCCCCTAGCCTTCAGGCTAGGGCACCCCTAGGCTTTAGGCTCCCCTAGACTAAGGCTAAGGCTCAACTAGCTTTCAGGCTAGGTCACCCCTAGGCTTTAGGCTAGGGCACCCCTAGGCTAAGGCTAGGGCTCCCCTAGCCTTCAGGCTAGGGCACCCCTAGGCTTTAGGCTCCCCTAGGCTAAGGCTAGGGCTCCCCTAGCCTTCAGGCTAGGGCACCCCTAGGCTTTAGGCTAGGGCTCCCATAGGCTAAGGCTAGGTCTCCCCTAGCCTTCAGGCTAGGGCACCCCTAGGCTTTAGGCTAGGGCTCCCCTAGGCTAAGGCTAGGGCTCCCCTAGCCTTCAGGCTAGGGCACCCCTAGGCTTTAGGCTAGGGCTCCCCTAGGCTAAGGCTAGGGCTCCGCTAGCCTTCAGGCTATGGCACCCCTTGGCTTTAGGCTAGGGCTCCCCTAGGCTAAGGCTAGGGCTCCCCTAGCCTTCAGGCTAGGGCACTCCTAGGCTTTAGGCTCCCCTAGGCTAAGGCTAGGGCTACCCTAGCCTTCAGTCTAGAGCACCCCTAGGCTTTAGGCTAGGGCTCCCCTAGGCTAAGGCTAGGGCTCCCCTAGCCTTCAGGCTAGGGCACTCCTAGGCTTTAGGCTCCCCTAGGCCAAGGCTAGGGCTCCCCTAGCCTTCAGGCTAGGGCACCCCTAGGCTTTAGGCTCCCCTAGGCTAAGGCTAGGGCTCCCCTAGCCTTCAGGCTAGGGCACCCCTAGGCTTTAGGCTAGGGCTCCCCTAGGCTAAGGCTAGGGCTCCCCTAGCCTTCAGGCTAGGGCACCCCTAGGCTTTAGGTTCCCCTAGGCTAAGGCTAGGGCTCCCCTAGCCTTCAGGATAGGGCACCCCTAGTCTTTAGGCTAGGGTTCCCCTAGGCTAAGGCTAGGGCTACCCTAGCCTTCAGGCTAGGGCACCCCTAGGCTTTAGGCTCCCCTAGGCTAAGGCTAGGGCTCCCCTAGCCTTCAGGCTAGGTCACCCCTAGGCTTTAGGCTAGGGCTCCCCTAGGCTAAGGCTAGGGCTCCCCTAGCCTTCAGGCTAGGGCACCCCTAGGCTTTAGGCTCCCCTAGACTAAGGCTAAGGCTCAACTAGCTTTCAGGCTAGGTCACCCCTAGGCTTTAGGCTAGGGCACCCCTAGGCTAAGGCTAGGGCTCCCCTAGCCTTCAGGCTAGGGCACCCCTAGGCTTTAGGCTCCCCTAGGCTAAGGCTAGGGCTCCCCTAGCCTTCAGGCTAGGGCACCCCTAGGCTTTAGGCTAGGGCTCCCATAGGCTAAGGCTAGGTCTCCCCTAGCCTTCAGGCTAGGGCACCCCTAGGCTTTAGGCTAGGGCTCCCCTAGGCTAAGGCTAGGGCTCCCCTAGCCTTCAGGCTAGGGCACCCCTAGGCTTTAGGCTAGGGCTCCCCTAGGCTAAGGCTAGGGCTCCGCTAGCCTTCAGGCTATGGCACCCCTTGGCTTTAGGCTAGGGCTCCCCTAGGCTAAGGCTAGGGCTCCCCTAGCCTTCAGGCTAGGGCACTCCTAGGCTTTAGGCTCCCCTAGGCTAAGGCTAGGGCTACCCTAGCCTTCAGTCTAGAGCACCCCTAGGCTTTAGGCTAGGGCTCCCCTAGGCTAAGGCTAGGGCTCCCCTAGCCTTCAGGCTAGGGCACTCCTAGGCTTTAGGCTCCCCTAGGCCAAGGCTAGGGCTCCCCTAGCCTTCAGGCTAGGGCACCCCTAGGCTTTAGGCTCCCCTAGGCTAAGGCTAGGGCTCCCCTAGCCTTCAGGCTAGGGCACCCCTAGGCTTTAGGCTAGGGCTCCCCTAGGCTAAGGCTAGGGCTCCCCTAGCCTTCAGGCTAGGGCACCCCTAGGCTTTAGGTTCCCCTAGGCTAAGGCTAGGGCTCCCCTAGCCTTCAGGATAGGGCACCCCTAGGCTTTAGGCTAGGGTTCCCCTAGGCTAAGGCTAGGGCTACCCTAGCCTTCAGGCTAGGGCACCCCTAGGCTTTAGGCTCCCCTAGGCTAAGGCTAGGGCTCCCCTAGCCTTCAGGCTAGGTCACCCCTAGGCTTTAGGCTAGGGCTCCCCTAGGCTTTAGGCTAGGGCTCCCCTCGGCTAAGGCTAGGGCTCCCCTAGGCTAAGGCTAGGGCTCCCCTAGCCTTCAGGCTAGGGCACCCCTAGGTTTTAGGCTCCCCTAGGCTAAGGCTAGGGCTCCCCTAGGCTTTAGGCTAGGGCTCCCCTAGGCTTTAGGCTAGGGCACCCCTAGGCTAAGGCTAGGGCTCCCCTAGGCTTTAGGCTCCCCTAGGCTAAGGCTAGGGCTCCCATAGCCTTCAGGCTAGGGCACCCCTAGGCTTTAGGCTAGGGCTCCCCTAGGCTAAGGCTAGGGCTCCCCTAGCCTTCAGGCTAGGGCACCCCTAGGCTTCATGCTCCCCTAGGCTAAGGCTTGGGCTCCCCTAGTCTTCAGGCTAGGGCACCCCTAGGCTTTAGGCTAGGGCTCCCCTAGGCTAAGGCTAGGGCTCCCCTAGCCTTCAGGCTAGGGCTCCCCTAGCCTTCAGGCTAGGGCACCCCTAGGCTTTAGGCTCCCCTAGGCTAAGGCTAGGGCTCCCCTAGCCTTCAGGCTACGGCACACCCTAGGCTTTAGGCTCCCCTAGGCTAAGGCTAGGGCTCCCCTAGACTTCAGGCTAGGGCACCCCTAGGCTTTAGGCTCCCCTAGGCTAAGGCTAGGGCTCCCGTAGCCTTCAGGCTAGGGCACCCCTAGGCTTTAGGCTAGGGCTCCCCTAGGCTAAGGCTAGGGCTCCCCTAGCCTTCAGGCTAGAGCACCCCTAGGCTTTAGCCTCCCCTAGGCTAAGGCTAGGGCTCCCCTAGCCTTCAGGCTAGGGCACCCCTAGGCTTTAGGCTAGGGCTACCCTAGGCTAAGGCTAGGGCTCCCCTAGCCTTCAGGCTATGGCACCCCTAGGCTTTAGGCTCCCCTAGGCTAAGGCTAGGGCTCCCCTAGCCTTCAGGCTAGGGCACCCCTGGGCTTTAGGCTAGGGCTCCCCTAGCCTTCAGTCTAGGGCACCCCTAGGCTTTAGGCTCCCCTAGGCTAAGGCTAGGGCTCCCCTAGCCTTCAGGCTAGGGCACCCCTAGGCTTTAGGCTAGGGCTCCCCTAGGCTAAGGCTAGGGCTCCCCTAGCCTTCAGGCTAGGGCTCCCCTAGCCTTCAGGCTAGGGCACCCCTAGGCTTTAGGCTAGGGCTCCCCTAGGCTAAGGCTAGGGCTCCTTTAGCCTTCAGGCTAGGGCACCCCTAGGCTTTAGGCTCCCCTAGGCTAAGGCTAAGGCTCCCCTAGGCTTCAGGGTAGGGCACCCCTAGGCTTTAGGCTAGGGCTCCCCTAGGCTAAGGCTAGGGCTCCCCTAGCCTTCAGGCTAGGTCACCCCTAGGCTTTAGGCTAGGGCACCCCTAGGCTAAGGCTAGGGCTCCCCTAGCCTTCAGGCTAGGGCACCCCTAGGCTTTAGGCTCCCCTAGGCTAAGGCTAGGGCTCCCCTAGCCTTCAGGCTAGGGCACCCCTAGGCTTTAGGCTAGGGCTCCCATAGGCTAAGGCTAGGTCTCCCCTAGCCTTCAGGCTAGGGCACCCCTAGGCTTTAGGCTAGGGCTCCCCTAGGCTAAGGCTAGGGCTCCCCTAGCCTTCAGGCTAGGGCACCCCTAGGCTTTAGGCTAGGGCTCCCCTAGGCTAAGGCTAGGGCTCCGCTAGCCTTCAGGCTATGGCACCCCTAGGCTTTAGGCTAGGGCTCCCCTAGGCTAAGGCTAGGGCTCCCCTAGCCTTCAGGCTAGGGCACTCCTAGGCTTTAGGCTCCCCTAGGCTAAGGCTAGGGCTACCCTAGCCTTCAGTCTAGAGCACCCCTAGGCTTTAGGCTAGGGCTCCCCTAGGCTAAGGCTAGGGCTCCCCTAGCCTTCAGGCTAGGGCACTCCTAGGCTTTAGGCTCCCCTAGGCCAAGGCTAGGGCTCCCCTAGCCTTCAGGCTAGGGCACCCCTAGGCTTTAGGCTCCCCTAGGCTAAGGCTAGGGCTCCCCTAGCCTTCAGGCTAGGGCACCCCTAGGCTTTAGGCTAGGGCTCCCCTAGGCTAAGGCTAGGGCTCCCCTAGCCTTCAGGCTAGGGCACCCCTAGGCTTTAGGTTCCCCTAGGCTAAGGCTAGGGCTCCCCTAGCCTTCAGGATAGGGCACCCCTAGGCTTTAGGCTAGGGTTCCCCTAGGCTAAGGCTAGGGCTACCCTAGCCTTCAGGCTAGGGCACCCCTAGGCTTTAGGCTCCCCTAGGCTAAGGCTAGGGCTCCCTTAGCCTTCAGGCTAGGTCACCCCTAGTCTTTAGGCTAGGGCTCCCCTAGGCTAAGGCTAGGGCTCCCCTAGCCTTCAGGCTAGGGCAGCCCTAGGCTTTAGGCTAGGGCTCCCCTCGGCTAAGGCTAGGGCTCCCCTAGGCTAAGGCTAGGGCTCCCCTAGCCTTCAGGCTAGGGCACCCCTAGGTTTTAGGCTCCCCTAGGCTAAGGCTAGGGCTCCCCTAGGCTTTAGGCTAGGGCTCCCCTAGGCTTTAGGCTAGGGCACCCCTAGGCTAAGGCTAGGGCTCCCCTAGGCTTTAGGCTCCCCTAGGCTAAGGCTAGGGCTCCCATAGCCTTCAGGCTAGGGCACCCCTAGGCTTTAGGCTAGGGCTCCCCTAGGCTAAGGCTAGGGCTCCCCTAGCCTTCAGGCTAGGGCACCCCTAGGCTTCAGGCTCCCCTAGGCTAAGGCTTGGGCTCCCCTAGCCTTCAGGCTAGGGCACCCCTAGGCTTTAGGCTAGGGCTCCCCTAGGCTAAGGCTAGGGCTCCCCTAGCCTTCAGGCTAGGGCACCCCTAGGCTTTAGGCTCCCCTATGCTAAGGCTAGGGCTCCCCTAGCCTTCAGGCTACGGCACACCCTAGGCTTTAGGCTAGGGCTCCCCTAGGCTAAGGCTAGGGCTCCCCTAGCCTTCAGGCTATGGCACACCTAGGCTTTAGGCTCCCCTAGGCTAAGGCTAGGGCTCCCCTAGCCTTCAGGCTAGGGCACCCCTAGGCTTTAGGCTAGGGCTCCCCTAGGCTAATGCTAGGGCTCCCCTAGCCTTCAGGCTAGGGCACCCCTAGGCTTTAGGCTCCCCTAGGCTAAGGCTAGGGCTCCCCTAGCCTTCAGGCTAGGGCACCCCTAGGCTTTTGGCTAGGGCTCCCATAGGCTAAGGATAGGGCTACCCTAGACTTCAGGCTAGGGCACCCCTAGGTTTTAGGCTCCGCTAGGCTAAGGCTAGGGCTCCCCTAGCTTTCAGGCTAGGGCACCCCTAGGCTTTAGGCTCCCCTAGGCTAAGGCTAGGGCTCCCCTAGCCTTCAGGCTAGGGCACCCCTAGGCTTTAGGCTAGGGGTCCCCTAGGCTAAGGCTAGGGCTCCCCTAGCCTTCAGGCTAGGGCACCCCTAGGCTTTAGGCTCCCCTAGGCTAAGGCTAGGGCTCCTCTAGCCTTCAGGCTAGGGCACCCCTAGGCTTTAGGCTAGGGCTCCCCTAGGCTAAGGCTAGGGATCCCCTAGCCTTCAGGCTAGGGCACCCCTAGGCTTTAGGCTCCCCTAGGCTAAGGCTAGGGCTCCCCTAGCCTTCAGGCTAGGGCACCCCTAGGCTTTAGGCTAGGGCTCCCCTAGGCTAAGGCTAGGGCTCCCCTAGCCTTCAGGCTAGAGCACCCCTAGGCTTTAGCCTCCCCTAGGCTAAGGCTAGGGCTCCCCTAGCCTTCAGGCTAGGGCACCCCTAGGCTTTAGGCTAGGGCTCCCCTAGGCTAAGGCTAGGGCTCCCCTAGCCTTCAGGCTATGGCACCCCTAGGCTTTAGGCTCCCCTAGGCTAAGGCTAGGGCTCCCCTAGCCTTCAGGGTAGGGCACCCCTAGGCTTTAGGCTAGGGCTCCCCTAGGCTAAGGCTAGGGCTCCCCTAGCCTTCAGGCTAGGGCACCCCTAGGCTTCAGGCTCCCCTAGACTAAGGCTAAGGCTCAACTAGCTTTCAGGCTAGGTCACCCCTAGGCTTTAGGCTAGGGCACCCCTAGGCTAAGGCTAGGGCTCCCCTAGCCTTCAGGCTAGGGCACCCCTAGGCTTTAGGCTCCCCTAGGCTAAGGCTAGGGCTCCCCTAGCCTTCAGGCTAGGGCAACCCTAGGCTTTAGGCTAGGGCTCCCATAGGCTAAGGCTAGGTCTCCCCTAGCCTTCAGGCTAGGGCACCCCTAGGCTTTAGGCTAGGGCTCCCCTAGGCTAAGGCTAGGGCTCCCCTAGCCTTCAGGCTAGGGCACCCCTAGGCTTTAGTCTCCCCTAGGCTAAGGCTAGGGCTCCGCTAGCCTTCAGGCTATGGCACCCCTAGGCTTTAGGCTAGGGCTCCCCTAGGCTAAGGCTAGGGCTCCCCTAGCCTTCAGGCTAGGGCACTCCTAGGCTTTAGGCTCCCCTAGGCTAAGGCTAGGGCTACCCTAGCCTTCAGTCTAGAGCACCCCTAGGCTTTAGGCTAGGGCTCCCCTAGGCTAAGGCTAGGGCTCCCCTAGCCTTCAGGCTAGGGCACCCCTAGGCTTTAGGCTCCCCTAGGCCAAGGCTAGGGCTCCCCTAGCCTTCAGGCTAGGGCACCCCTAGGCTTTAGGCTCCCCTAGGCTAAGGCTAGGGCTCCCCTAGCCTTCAGGCTAGGGCACCCCTAGGCTTTAGGCTAGGGCTCCCCTAGGCTAAGGCTAGGGCTCCCCTAGCCTTCAGGCTAGGGCACCCCTAGGCTTTAGGATCCCCTAGGATAAGTCTAGGGCTCCCCTAGCCTTCAGGATAGGGCACCCCTAGGCTTTAGGCTAGGGTTCCCCTAGGCTAAGGCTAGGGCTACCCTAGCCTTCAGGCTAGGGCACCCCTAGGCTTTAGGCTCCCCTAGGCTAAGGCTAGGGCTCCCCTAGCCTTCAGGCTAGGTCACCCCTAGGCTTTAGGCTAGGGCTCCCATAGGCTAAGGCTAGGGCTCCCCTAGCCTTCAGGCTAGGGCAG